>NC_090387.1:10773574-11079482 GCF_036365525.1 Heterodontus francisci
TTCCTAGCTATGTCATTGGTACCGATGTGTACCACGACTTCTGGCTGCTCCCCCTCCCCCTTAAGAATCCTGTAGATTCGATCCAAGACATCCCTGATCCTGGCACCCGGGAGGCAACATACCATCCGGCAGTCTCGTTCGCGACCACAGAATCTCCTGTCTGTTCCTCTAACCATTGAATCTCCTATCACTATCGCTCTCCTATTCTCCCCCCTTCCCTTCTGAGCTACAGAGCCAGGCTCAGTGCCAGAGACCTGGCCGCTGTGGCTTTCCCCTGGTAGGTCGTCCCCCCCAACCGTATCCAAAATGGTATAATTATGATTGAGGGGAACGGCCACAGGGGATCCCTGCACTGTGCGCCTGATCCCTTTCCCTCCCCTGACGGTCACCCAGCTAACTTTATCCTGTAACTTAGGTGTCACTACTTCCCTATAACTGCTCTCTATCACCCCCTCAGCCTTCTGAATGATCCGAAGTTCATCCAGCTCCAGCTCCCTAACGCGGTCTGTGAGGAGCTGGAGTTGGGTGCACCTCACAGGTGAAGTCAGCAGGGACACAAGTGGTGACCCTTACCTCCCACATCCTGCAAGAGGAGCATGCAACTGCCCTAGCTTCCATCCCCTCTGCTCTAAATTGACAACAGAGAATAAAAAAAATAAAATAAAGGAAAACCTTACCTTACCAAACCCTCCACACAAGAGTCTTTTTTGGCTAGAGGAGGAGGATGGGTGGGAGACACTACACGTGTAGTGTTTCGGGTTTAGCCACTGCCCGAATATATAAGCTCACTTACCCAGCACTGTGCTGATACTTCTTTAGCGAGTAGTCGAAGCCATATGTTTAAGAAAGTATCAATGTTTTATTAACAAACTAAAGCAAGTTAAAACTATGTGAGTTGCAGGAGTCAGTTCTGAGATCCACAAGTCTGCAATCCAACCTACGAATGTGCGCATGCACACACGCACACGTGCATACACACATTCACACACACCAGTGAGAAAATCAGTGAGAAAGCTACACAGGAAACACATGACTGTGATACAGGATCACGCACATACCGCAAATAAGTGGCCCACGTCACAGCAAGTGGGAATGAGTTGGACAGTTTTGAGGTACAGTTTAAGAATAAGTTAGAGCAGGAGATGGTGTGGTAGTTTCAGCACAGGGTGGAGCTAAAAAGGAATAGGAATGTGTATTGTTAAGACCAGGTGAGAAAGGGGTCTAGGGGTTCCCTTTCAGACTTTGCCAGGTTTGGCCGTAACAGGGTTTAATTTTTTTTTAAATGTGTTTTTAGCTTCCCCTCAGTGAATCCTTGTTCACTGTTCTCCAACTGTAATAGCAAAGAAATCAACCAGACAGGTTTTCTTAGATTTAACAAGAAAGTGTAAGTTTATTAACCTTAAAACTCTAATTCGGTTAAAACTACTAGAAATACGTGACGCGACCACGCTAGCATGCAAACGCGATAAATGCACACGCAAATAGAGACAGAAAAAGAGAAAGAATAAAGGGGAAAACTTTGAAGCAATAGCTGGAGTTCATTTACTGTTTGTGGATTAGATGTACAGTTTTTGATTGCAGTTAAATCTTGCCGTTCTCCTTGGGGCCCAGTGCACACTTTCAAGTGTTTAGCTGCAGTAGTCTTCCCTCTTGAGGTTCAAGTGGTTTCCGTGGGTGTCTGGAAATTTGTGAGAGAGAAAGGGAGAGACCTTCCTTCTCTATTCTCTTCAAATTGCCGTCTCTTTTCCAACTGTTCTGTGAGCACAATTCAAAACTCCAAGTTGGCCAGCAGGTTAGTCATGTGACTAACCCCTTATTTGGAACAACTGCTCCTGCAGTTTGTGGATTTCAAAGCTCTCGGTGGGGGGGAGGTGGTGTGGTGCTGTCTCTTACACAGACAAGATGTGGATCACGGTTGCTGACACCAATCTTTGTTCATTGAATCAGTGAGCAATTCCCATTGTCTCTTTTTTTCAACTGTCTTTTACGATGCAAAACAAGCAGTCTTCAGTGGTCTTTTGAACCAAACTTTTTTTTTCAGTTCAATAACAGTTTAAAATTAATGCTCCATATGACAAAACCAATATGTCTCACTTTGGCAGGTGTGGTTTTCATGACAGTATGCTCACCTTTTATGATGCTTAGATTATCCTTGATGATAGTAATAGTATTGATATGACAGATCCCGAAGAGACAACTAGCATTCTTTTATATACACTCCAGGAATTGATGTAAGTAGGCATGGGAAGAAACTGGTGTGGGACATAAACACCAGCATAGACCAGTTGGACTGAATGGCTTGTTTCTGTGCTGTAAATGCTTTGTAATTCTCTGATGCAAGCCAAAAACACACGCACCCTTGTCGTGACAGAAACTTTCTGCACCCTCTCCCCAATATGGGAATAGAAACTCACATGCAATGGGGTGAGACAAGAGGAATTGCGAGTCTTTTTTCTCTGCCTACGGTTGGATGTTGCAGAGTTGTGAGATGGTTCGTCTGGTAGGGCAGCCAAAGGTTGACAAAACCCCTTAGAAAATGAGGTTGACAGATCTGAGGTGCAGGCAGCTCTGAGACCTTGGATCTATTGTTTCAGAGTTGTGAAAGTAACACATTCGTGAAAGGCAGCCCACTGCAAGAATTGTTTTTCTCAACTGTCACGAATGCGGGGGGAGTTTATGTTCTCCCCCACAGTGGATTTGTCGGTGGAGAGAGCATAAATTCGTGTGGGATGGTGATGGGGGAGAACCCCGCCACCTTCCTGCCTCCGCCAAAATTAAGACCAGGACGGGAAGGTCTATTAATGGCCTTCCTGCCCTGCCATCAATCGGGGCCCTTTACTGGGCAATTAATGCACAATTGGGCCCATGCCCCTGCCATCGCAATTCACCATGCAACTGGTGTATGGGAAGCATGGCACGGAAAATCCTGTGGCTGCTTCCAAGCTCCAAGGGAGATAGTGGGGGAAGGTCCCTTGTTAAAAGGCACTTAGTGCCTGAACGAGGGACCTGGCATCAGGAAGGAGTGGGGGTGGGAGGTGCCCACTGAGAGCTACCCCTTTGCCCTTGCTACCAACCCCCTACACCCACATCCCCCGCGACCCCCACCCTGCGAGATCCCTCCCACCCTGGCCTACCTGTGGCCTGAGTTCAGCACTGCTCCTGGAATTCAGGTAGGTGCTGTACTGGCAGCAGCCATCGCCTCAGCGGTGGCACCTGCTCAGAGAAAGAGCTGCTGGCCTCTGATTGGCCAACAGCTCTCCCAGGGCAGGACTTCCGTCTCCGGGGTCCTTGATCCTGTGGAAGGCCCGCTGCTGTCCACGTGAGTGCCTAATTGGTACTAGATTTGGTGGGCCTCCCCTAGGAGAGGCAACTCAGCGATGCTTTTTCCAGACATCGATACCCCTGTCACCAGGATAAAATCCCGGCCCATGTGTCTAGAACACAATCTGGCCAACTTTCTAGGGTTCATCCATGCCTTTTTTACCTCAAGACTTGACTATTCCAATGCTCTTCTGGCTGCTCTCCCATCTTCCACCCTCCATAAAATTGAGCTTATTCAAAAATCTGCTGCCATATCCTAAATTGCATTGTTCCATTCACCTAGCATCCCTGTGTTTGTTGACCTATGTTGGCTTCTGGTCCAGAGATAACTTGATTTTAAAATTCTCATCCTTGATTTCAATTCCCTTCATGCCTCTCGCCCCTCCCTATCTTTCTAACCTCCTTCAATCCTACAACCATCTGAGATCTCTGCACCTTCCAATTCTGTTGTCTTGCTCATCACCAATTTTAATTGCTCCACTATTGGTGGCTGTGTCTTCAGCTGCCTAGGCTCCAAGCCATGGAATTCTGTCCTTATACCTCTCTGCCTCTCTCTCCTCCTTTAAGATGCTCCTTCAAACCTACTTCTCTGACCAAGCTTTTTGTCACCTTTGCTAATATCTCCTTACGTGGTTTGGTATCAAATTTTGTTTAATAGCACTCCTGTGAAGCACTTTGGGGTGTTTTACTATGTTAAAGGTGCTACATAAATGCAAGTTGTTGTTGTTTTCAGTGTGTGGACAATTGCTTATTCCTGGAAGAGAAAGGTCACGAAGAATGGAGCAGAGGCACATTGGACGAGTACGTTGAGGGTGTGGGACCCTGATGCTAGCACAGAGTTTGCTCAATGGGAGAGCAAATCAGAGATCTAGATGTAGGTTTCAATGCACCAAGTTTGCACTGCTCCCCTGTTTTCAGGTGACATGCTCTCCTTCCAAACTTGGGTTGTAAGAACATTAAAGGGGAGAATTTCCACTTCACTTTTCAAAGCTAAAGCCCTTGAGTTTTGAAACTTATTGGAGGAAAATCACAAACTGTGGGTGTGAGATTTCTCTACATGACCCTTTGCTGGGCATATGGAAGTGCAGAGTCACACCTATCGTTTCTTCACAGCAACCTAATTGACAGGTCGAAGCCCATCATTCAGAACATTATCACGCTTGAAAAACTTGTGGCAGCTGTTGCTTTTGATGTTGTTGTTGATGATGACAAAAAGAGTTGGAGGAAAGACTAGCCAAAACAAAAAGTATTGGTTCGGTGATACCAAACACTACTAGATTATAGGAGAAATAAAAAGCTGACAGAGAGACAAAGAATTTCACAGCTTTGTGGTTCTGGGAAGGCATTTCTCAAAGCAAGAGACATCAAGGTCAAAATTTATATTGGTGAGCTTCATGCACAAATACCTAAGCCCATCTACTACATTCCTTTATTCACTATTTTTAGCCAGGGATGGTTTATTTTACAGCTCCATAAAAATAGTGCCACGTAAGAAGGCAGCATCAGTGCATGACCCATTTATGAGAGAAGTAAACAAATCTGAAACTCGACCCTCATGTCAGCATGGTTCACTTGGTGGTACTCATGCCTCGCAAGGCTGTGGGCTCAAGCCCCACTCCAGAGACTTGAGCACTTACTAGGGGGAGTGCTGCACTGTCGGAGGAGCTGTCTTTCATCTTCCGGATGAGACATTAAGCCAAAGCCCCGTTTACTCTCTCAGATGGAAGTAAAAGATCCAATGGCACTATTTCGAAGAAGAGGAGGAGAGTTCTCCCGAGTGTCCTGGCCAATATTTATCCCTCAACCAGCAGCATTAAAACTGATTATCTGGTTATTATCATTTTGTTGTTTGTGGGAACTGGCTATGCACAAAATGAGTGTCTCCAACACCAACAGTGACGACACTTCAAAGGAATTCCATTGGCTGTAAAGTTCTTTCAGACATCCTGAGTTGTGAAAGGCACTATATAAATGCAAGTTCTTTCTTCTTGAGACTTCATTTGAATGAAGGAAGAAATGGTGTAGTGGTGGCAGGTGAAGAGCTCGGAGTATTGGACACCAATCATATTAGTGCATTAATGTGAGCAGGCTAATATGTGACTTTTTGCACAGTGTGTTGACACCAATACATAACACACAGGTGGGAACACTGACTGGAAGGATATGAACTCTGATATATTGAATAACTTGGAGCTCTTTCCTGATGTCAGGTGCTGCACTGAACAGAAGCTGTGCCTTTTCATAACAGAAATGAAATGCTACAGAGCTGTTAGACAGGCACCAGCTGGAGTTTTAAATCTCAATGATGGATAACGGCAGCAACAGAGAAAAGTCAGTACACAGAGACATGCGGGCAATGCAACTAACATTCTGAAGGTGACATTTGGTGTGGAAGTATTGGGCATGGGTTGGCCAATTACAGTGTTGCCGTCATTATTTTTCAACAAGTTATTCATTTTAGCCTCAGTCTAGCCTTCCTTTCACAATCCTACTGTTGTCTTTTAGCTAAGTATCTCAAAGGAAAAAATATTGAAGATACTGGGTTAACATTTTCACTGGGTGTCTTCACTGAACGTGAATCTTCATAGCTCCTTTTATGACTTCAGGATGTCCCAAAGCACTTTACAGCTAATGAGGTACTTTTGTAGTGTACTCACTGTTGTAATGTAGAACATGTAGCAGTCAATTTGCGCACAGCAAGCTCCCACAAACAGCAATGAGAACCAAGGAGAACTCCCCTGCTGTTCTACAAATCGTGCCATGGGATCTTTTACATCCACCTGAGAGGACAGACGGGCCGCGGTTGAGGAGAACGTATAATTATACACTTTAGTTAAAACAAAGATATAGGAAGTTCCCAACAGTGCTGTGCTGCTGGTTTGGCTTCCATGGAGTTCCTAATGTAGTGGTGCATTAATTAATTACTCAGTCTGCTAGAACCTAAATGCAGTCCAACAATGGCAGGCAGCCCAGTATCTAAGCACTTGACTTAAATGTAATACTGGGCTCGGATTGGTTGCATGTTTCTGTCCTTGAGTTGCCCGCTACTTATCCTTGCTTGTCTCAGTTGGGTGATTACTGCCAAATTCATAGCTGGTCTTGTTGGATTGAGTACCCGTCATGCAAGCCCTGGCATGCCACCTTAAACCCACACTTCCTGAAGGCTGGTTACATGGTGGTGTGTTCCACCAGCTGCTGTTTGTAAAAAAGGGAAGAAAATAAAATAATGGGGGCAGGGGGGGATGAGGGAAGAAGGAAGTCATGAAAAATGAAATAATATGAGATCAAGTTTCAATAAATATGAGAAGAATGACAGACAAGAAAAGACCCTCTACCCAGGGTCCATCCTGTCCCATACAACTGCGATGACTAGTGCATCAAGGGACATATATTCCCCACCCTACTTGAAAACCATGAGATCTCCTGGAACAGACCAATTGAAACAGATAAAAACCCTTGGCCAATTGGGGATGAGGGGAGGGGGAAATCTGGAAAATTCCTCTCCAACCCCCCCCCCCCCAGCTTATGTAATAGAAACTTGTCCACGAGATCACTCTGGCCCTGATTAACGTCACACAGTATTGACCTCTTGTACAAGGTGATCTCCACCACATCCAGAAATGGGTCCAGCTCTCACTTGAAGTAATTCAGCAAATCAGTGTTCATTGTATGTGCTGGCCACCATCTCCACAGATCCACTGTTCTCTCCTAACTTCTAACCTAGTTCTACATAACTTGTAACCCCGAGTCCTCCCTAACCTATTTAGTTGAAATAAACTGTCCACTCATAGTCCCTTCATCATCTTATTATCTCCATTTATATCACTCCTAACTCTAAGTATAGTGCGCAACACAACTATTAGTAACTTATGTCCTTTTATGCCTTGATTCTATCATTGGGAAAGTTGCTGGAATGAATTACTGAGCCTGATCGTGTGAAGGAGCTAGATTAATATCAATAGAGATACAGTCAGTTACACAGGGTGCTGCTTGGGAGGGGTTACTTAGCCTTCCAGTAAGCGGGCTATATTAATTTAGTAGAGGTTACGACACAGAGCACTAGCTGGCAGGCATTACTAAATCCAACAATGCAAGGAGCTAAGTTTGTAGAGATATGGGATTTGACAACCTACCTGAGATGGTACCTACTGACATAGGTGTTAGGATGAACCCGCCTGGGACTTGCTTTGCCAAATTTGACAGGGTCAGGGGCACGTTCTTTCATTTTAATACCACTGGCAGGTGCCTGCTCCACCAGAATGCATCAAGGGCATCAACCTTGTTTCATTGGTCACAAACTGTGACAGAGATAGCTGATTCCACAGGTGCAGAGACCTCACTTTAACCTTTTGAATGCTTGGAGCCATATGTACCACTGCCAACCTTTCAATTTGTCTCTTTGAAGGTCCTGGAACATCGAAACTTCCTAAATTGGGATCCCACACCCCAACCTCAGTCCCACATTCTCCCATGATGAAGGGCTCTGTGGCAAAGGTTCCACCTCCAACTATAACTTAAAGCCGAAACGCGGCCCAATTAGCAACCTTTCTGGAAAAGTCACAAATGTTGGTTTCCACACTTCTGTGCTGGCTGGGGCAGGTTGCTGAGAGGGAAGGTATGAGGGATTAATATGTGACAAAGGAATTTCGACGTTAGTCAGAATTTATTTAATGTCAACAGTTTACTGAAAAATTTCTCTTTGCTGTTGCCTTGACTGCCATGGAATCCCTGATGGAGTAATATACTCATTAATTAATCCTTCTGCAGTAGCATGAATACATTGTGACAGTGGCAGACAGCCCAGTATCTGAACAATTGACATAATTGTCCGTGTTGGATTTGAATGGTTCTGCAGTTTTTTTTCCTTAGGCTTCCTGGTATTCAGCCTTGCTCCCTCATTCATGCCAATTCCCAACAGGTTGTGTTGGATAGCGTACCCTTCATGGAATTGTTAATGTACCATCTCAATCTGTAGGCTGGTTACACTGTCTTCTATTTGGCATCAGATTTGTATATGGAAATTTTTGCTTCAGTAAGCCATTTGTAAGCTGGGTGGAAAGAAAATTAAGAGTGGAGGATGAGAGGGATGAATTAGAAAGCAAAAGTAAATGGGAAATACTGAGTGTAACTACTTGCCAACTAATCAGCACCCTTTTCACACGCAGTATAAATTGTGGCTCCCTTTGAAATGTGGCATTCTTGTGACTGTCCTGATGAGTGTATGACGAAAAGCTTTGACAGCATGTCTCCTTTTTCAGCAATACTAAAGTTCTGACTATAAAGAAATTTCTCCCCACTGGCCTATTGAATTTATTAGTAACTATCTTGTACTTCTGGTCCCTAGTTTTGGATTCTCCCATAAGTGGATACATTCTCTCCACAACTACCCTGTCTAAACCATTCAGAATCTTAAAGACCCCAATCAGATCTCCTTTAAGCCTTCTCTTTTCTAAAGAAAAAAGCCCCAAGTTGTTCAATCTTTCCCAGTAGCTGTAATCTCTCAGTTCTAGTACCATCCTTGTAAATATATTTTGCACTTTCTCCTGTGCTTCTCTGCCCTTTATACAGTATGGAGACCAGAATTGTGCACACTCCCCTAAGTGCGAGGTCCTATACTAGTTTGTTATATATCCCAAGAAATAAATCCCAGTGCTTTGTTAGCATTTTAATTGCTTTTCTGTTCCTGCTTTTAAAAATTAGCAAAGCAGGAGTAAGGAGGGAAGTCAAGCAAAACTTTTTAATCCAGTAGGTAACTGAAGTGTGCAATAAATTCCCCAGTAGCCCATTAATTTGGACAAATGGGTTCAAGAGATAATTTGAAAAGCAAAATACTGCGGATGTGGGAAACCTGAAATAAAAATGATATGTTTTTTCTTTCTTCCTTTCAGGTGTTAAGGATTGCAATCTTCAACAAACGCTTAGCTATCAATGCCCCTCTTAATTCTTCTCCCCCATCACTTTCTTCTGGCCCCATCTCTCTTTCCAAATCTCAGCCTTTGTTTTTTTTTTTCACTATCCTCTCTGACTTTTTATGAGTTGCTGCCTGACCTGCTGAGCCTTTCCAGTATTTTCTGTTTGTTTTTACTTTAAGATGTAACTCGATGTTTTTGCAGTGAGAAAAGGGATTGATGGATATCAGGAATATGGTGAGAAGATGGGAAGGTGCAGTTCATATATCAATGAGAGACAGGGATTTTGATTCTTAAGACCTTTTCTTGCTCCTAAAAATCCTTATGTTTTTATGTTCCAACAGGCACTTCAGTCATGGGAATAACAGCTACTGACGCTGATGATCCAGTTTATGGGAACAGTGCGAAACTGGTGTACAGCATTCTCGAAGGACAGCCGTATTTTTCTGTCGAGCCACATACAGGTATGTGATTACAACCAAGTCTCCACATTTCCTTTGTTGTTTTTTTTTAGAGATACAGCACTGAAACAGGCCCTTCGGCCCACCGAGTCTGTGCCGACCATCAACCACCCATTCATACTAACCCTACACTAATCCCATATTCCTACCACATCCCCACCTGTCCCTATATATTTCCCTACCACCTACCTATACTAGGGGCAATTTATAATGGCCAATTAACCTATCAACCTGCAAGTCTTTGGCATGTGGGAGGAAACCGGAGCACTCGGAGGAAACCCACGCAGACACAGGGAGAACTTGCAAACTCCACACAGGCAGTACCCAGAATTGAACCCGGGTCGCTGGAGCTGTGAGGCTGCGGTGCTAACCACTGCCCACAGGATCAGGTGCAATGCTGATTTTATACCCCACCTAATATTATTCGCTGACTTCAGTGGAAAGCAAAATCGGTGGAGTATAAACTCACCATTGCATCCAATTCAGTCAGTATCACAGCTGGCGTGATTGTTTAAAATTGCTCCCATCCTGTCCGCTAGAATGCTTGGGGCCTTCCGCAACTGGTGGGTGCTGCAGGGACTCGATACCAGAAGTAACATTGTTATTTGAGTAACATTTTTCAAAGGTTTAGTTCATTATCAGTTTTGTCCCCTAAAAAGAGGGCACTTTTGCTTGTTTTTTGTTTGTTGAGGCTGGGGCACCCAATGTCTCTTTATTGGTTTATTTAGAAAAGGCACATAGAGGAACAGGCACAGAATAAATAATCAGGTCAGCTAACATTCTGCGCATATGTTTCGCAAAGCATTATTCATTTTCCTCCTTTTAGGTGATTTTTCTCTATATAGTTAGAGAGGAGCAGTTCTGGCAGCTGGTCGGGAGAGATTATTACAGAAGCAAAGCAAACCATTCATTCCAATTTGTTGACTCATTTTCCCTCCTCTTTTTTTCTCCTTCTCAAAAGGAGATATGTGTTGCTGTTAAGATTGAGGTAATTTTTTTTTCTATGAAGGCCTGATAAGATTTACAAGCACACCATAAATCCCTTCTTTGCTTGTGTGAGTCTACAACCGAGATATTTCTTTATAGCACCTCCTCTGCACCGGTGAAATCGAGCAATTAGACAATGGTTGACAAATAATAGTTTCAAATGAAATGTCAAAAAATATTCTGCTCGGCTGTAGATTGCCAGTCAACCCCTATGTGAGGACAACCTTGACATAGTTAAGCATTAATAGGAGCTGGGAGGACAGTATGCAAGGCTACACTGTGTACTTGTTAAAATGAGTTTAAGGTCAATGGTCTTTAGAAATGTTATAACCTCATGATAATTCTACCTCACAATATGAGCTTACCACCAGTCAAATGTAAACCGTATTGCAAATCCAATCAATGTTTGTGAAAGTGGGACCAAAAAGAAAATCATGTATAAATGTAAGTGTCCTGTAAAATATTTTTTGCAATGTTCCGCTTGTCAGAGCAGAACCAGTGGAGGTCCCTGATAACCTTGCAGAGCACACCTGAGCTAGTATCAACAATAACTTGTATTTATATAGCATTTTTAACATAATAAAACATCACAACTTGCTTCCTAAAGACGTTATCAAACAAAACATGACACCAAGCCACATATGAGGAACATTGGGCAGGTGACCAAAAGCTTGGTCAGCGATAGGTTTTAAGATCTTAAAGGGGGAAAGATGGTTAGAGGGGCAGAGAGGTTTAGGGCTGGAATTCCAGAACTTAGGGCCACTGAAGGTATAGTCATCAGTGGTGGAGCAATGGAAATGTCTAATGATTTTGCCAGGAATTGCATGGTGAAGCTGAGATCTGTCTGCGTTGAGGTTCAGCCCAGTATTGAGCAGCTTCCAACATTGATTGGCACGATTCATACATGAAGAATATCTGCTTGAGTGAGACAATGAAGGGCAGCAGTGCTCATTCAGAAAACCATCAGCACCTATCGGCAGAACTTGGAACTGGAAAGTATTGCATTTGTTATTTGGAAAGGGGTAACTTTGACACTTGCATTATTTGTGAGATAAGCTGAAACATGATTTATTCAAGTTTTTGATTCATAGCCCTCGTACTTGACTGTGTTATGGGGCTACATTCATACCATCGTGCTGGTATTGTTTGAGTAAGCTGTTTATGAGCAAAATCTATCCTTTGAGTGATCAAGTAGCCTGATGGCAAAGCACTGAGCTGATAGTTAGAAGGTCAAAGCTCAAATCTGTTGAATACCCCCATAAGGGAAAAGATAGATATCTATAACATCTCCTATTTAAAGGGTGGGCAAGGTTATAGGTTGTTTCAAATGAGTATAACAGACAAAGTAAATATTACAAGAAGTAGAAAGAGGCCATTATTTTATTGATCGTGGGGTGTTGGTATTCATTTCTTGCTTAAGTCCAGTAACCATGGTAGCAAATGAAATACAGTGCTTTTGTTGGACTACAGAGTGTAACAATATAGACGAGTTAGAAGAAAGATTCACAAGTCAGGTTTGTACCATCCAGTTGGTGTGGAGATCTAACATTTTGCAGAGAAAATATTTATCTTGATCACAAAGAATTATGAAGTATTCACAGCATAGAAACCGGCCATTTGGTCCCACAGGTTTATGCTAGTGTTGATACTCCACTGGAATCTCTTCCCACCCTTCATCTAACCCAGCTTCCCATGAAATGCATCTACAAATGTTTTGCCTCTTATATCAATATACCAATGAGTTACTGTTAGACAAATAGAATTTTGGCATTTATTGCTAAAGGAATAGAGTATATAAAAGTAGGGAAGTGTTGCTGTAACTGTACAAGGCATTAGTGAGACCGCACCTGGAGTATTGTGTACAGTTTTGGTCCCCTTACTTGAGGAGGGATGTAGTTGCATTGGAGGCAGTTCAGAGGAGGTTCACTAGATTGATGAGAGGTTTGCCTTATGAAGAGAGATTGAGCAGTTTAGGCCTTTACTGTCTAGAGTTTAGAAGAATGAGAGGAGATCTAATTGAGGTATATAAGATGATTAAGGGATTAACAAAGTAGACGTAGAGAGGATGTTTCCCCTGGTGGGGCAATCTAGAACAAGAGGTCATAGTTTTAGGATAAGGCGTAACAGATTTAAAACAGAGATGAGGAGAAATTTCTCTCAAAGGGTCGTGAGTCTGTGGAATTCGCTACCCCAGAGTGCGGTGAATACTGGGACATTGAGTAAATTTAAGGAGGCGATAGACAGATTTTTAATTAGCAAAGGGTTGAAGGGTTATGGAGAACGGGCAGGAAAGTAGAGTTGAGGCTGAGATGAGAATGCTGGGAAAAGATTGCAATGTTGCATTGAGTTAGCCTATGAAAACTTAACATTTATTTGGTATACAATTACTGGGAGCAAAATTAGACTCAGTGATGCTTGTTGTTTGCCACTATGGATGCCATTTGGAGACCAAAATTGCATCCGATATGAGCGCCATAAATTCTGCCACAAATTGAGCCAGATGATACAATGGTGAAGATTTTAGCTGCTGTGCTAACATTCACCAGAGGTTATGATGTCACCAGTGTTCAATGCTGCTATGTGATTTCAGTGCTGCCATTTTGGAGCTCGGTAATCCAGCCGATGCTCTCTCTTAATTTTACACAGCTTGTCATGCATTAAGCAGCAGGAAGGGGCCCCACCAGTGCCATTCAAAGGGATCATCAGCTATTTACAAGTTAGTTGCTGATTGATTTCTTCTGGCTGTTGACCAGCATTCAAGTTTTTGGTGCTTTCCATAGTTGTTTCAAGTTTCAAAAGTCTACAGGGAATGGTGTGGCAAGTGCTAGAGAACCCTAATCTGACTTCAAGACTTCTGCACAAGCCTGTCAGACATGCACCAGTAGACCTTCCCCTTGGAATGGAACATGAATGGGAGAATGAGCAGGGACCACACAAAGCAGGGCAAGCTGCTAGATGAGGGAGGAGGAAGAAGAAGAAGGGAGGCAGCAACCTAGATGCCCTCTTTCCACCCAGGCTGTACATGAAGAACTTATTAGGGTGAGCTACCAGTAACTGCAACCAGGGGTCAGCAACTTGTCCATACACGGACACCAGTACTCATGGTAAAAACTTTGGGATCCGTGACTGATAATTTCAGGATCGAGAAATTTCCCATTGGCTTCTTCTTTCCAGACAAGCCCAACTTTTAAAAAAATTCACAATCGTCAGGTGCTGGCAACAGGAACAGCGGTTTCCGAATTCAGGACAAGTTCGGGGTGTTCGTTTTTTTTTTAAAAGCCCGCTAAGAAAACCCAAACTTGTCCTGAGTTCGGAAGCTGCTGTTCCCACTCCCAGCCACTGTCAGCTGTGAAACTGCTGGCTGTGAATTTAAAAAAAAAACTGACTAATCACAAAGCTGCTCTGGGAAGAGTTCCTGCTCTCTGCAACTGTCAGACAGAAAGGGAGAGAGAGGGAGGGGGAACAGAGAGGGCAAGGGAGCCAACAGACAGAGAGGGAGGGAGGATAGAAAGAGGGAGAGGAGAGAGAGTGGGGGACAGAGAGAGGAGAAAGACAGAGGGGGACAGAGAAGAGTGAAAGACAGAGGGGGGCAGAGAGGGAGCGAGAGAGAGGAGGGGGGGAGAGATGGGAGGGGGAGAGAGAGGGGAGACAGATTGATGAAGGAGAGAGGCAGAGGGAGGGGGGGAGAAGGGGGGAATGGATAGACACAGAGGAAGGAGAGAGGGGCAGAGAGAAAGGAGTGAGATGTATACAGAGGGGAGAGAAATGGACACAGAGAAGAAGAGGGAGAGAGAGGTGAGAGAGATTGACACAGCGAGGAAGAGAGAGGGGGAGAGAGAGAGAGGGAGAGAGTGGGGATAGATGGATACTGAGGGGAGAGAGATGGACACAGGGTAAAGAAAGGGGAGTGAGAGATGGATACAGAGGGAGAGAGAGAGAGGGATGGAGGGAGAGAGAGAGGACAGGAGAGAGGAGCAGAGAGAGAGAGGAGGGGGAGGGAGAGAGAGTGGGGAGAGAGAGAAAGGAGAGAGGGGAGAGAGGCAAGAGAGCGGGGAGAGAGAGAGCGGGGAGAGAGATGGGAGGAGAGGGGGTGAAAGAAAGGAGATAGAGAGAGAGAGACGGGAGAAAGAGACACAGGAAAGAGGGGAGGGAGAGAATGAGGGGAGACAGAGGGGAGAGAGGGAGGGGGGAGAGAGAAGGGAGAGAGAGAGGGGGAGGGAGAGAGACAGGAGAGAGAGAAAGGAGAGAGGGGGAGAGAGGGAAAAGAAAGAGAGGGGGAGAGACTGGGTGAGAAAGAAGGGACCGAGAGAGGGGAGAGACAGAGGGGAAGAGAGGCGGGAGCTGGATGGACACAGAAGGAGAGGGAGGGGAGAGAGAGAGAGGTGGACGATGGACACAGAGAAGGGATAGGGATGGACACAGAGACGGAGAGAGAGAGATTGAGAGGGGAGAGAAAGAGATCAAGATCACACCTCACAGATGGATATCTATCTGGATTCTCCACATCACTACATCCAGTGTGCGGGTAGACATTGACTACTTTTTGCAAGCAAAAACAATGCAGGTACTCACTAAATAGGGACAAATGTGTTTTAAATCGGATTATGTTTTGATGGCATTAAGTTGGTGTTATGAAGACCCCCACCTGCCAAGAATGAGGCTTATGAATTTTGTCATGTGAACATCAATTTTACACTGTTACTGGAATGAAGAGATGACTTGTTTAAAGAGATCAGCAGTGGCTGGGAAAACATTTGCATACTAAGAGACAGTGCTTGGAGAGACAAAATAATTGCTCACTGATTCAATTAACAGAGATTGGGCTGGGCAATGGTGATCCACATCTTGTTGGGGTAAGAGACAACACTCCACCCCTGCCCCCACCGAGAGCTTTGAAATCCACAAACGCAAGAGTTTGTTTTAAAAAAAAGTGTCATATGGCTAACCTGTTGGCCCAGGTCTGGTTTTGAACTGCTCACAGGACAGCTTGGGTCAGACTGCAGATTGTAACTGAACATGGAACAAGAGCCTCTCTCATGTCTGGCTCTCTTTCACTAATCTCCGGATTCACTGATGTCACTTAAACCTCAAGAGAGAAAAGACTCCTACATCGAAACAGGTTTTAAAACGTGCCCTGGACCCCAACGAAATGGCAAGACTTACCGGCAACGAAAAACTCTACATCAAACTCAAAGGGAACATAACCAAAATGCAGCTATTGCCTCAAACTTTTCCCCTTTATTCTTTCTACTTTTTCTGTCGCTAGCTGTGTGTGTGTTTATGCTAGTGTGGTCGCATCACATATTCGTAATCGTTAACTGAATTAGAGTTTAAGATTAATAAACTTCCACCTTTCTTGTTTAAATCTAAGAAAACCTGTCTGATTGATTTCTTTGCTTTACAATTGGAAAGCAGTGAATGAGGATTCACTGAGGGGGAGCTAAAAACCCAATACCTCTACCACCTAGAAGGACAAGGGTAGCAGATGCATGGGAACACCACCACCTGCAAGTTTCCCTCCAAGCTACTCACCATCCTGACTTGGAACCATATCGCCATTCCTTCACTGTCGCTGGGTCAAAATCCTGGAACTCCCTTCCTAACAGCACTGTGAGTGTACCTACCCCACATGGACTGCAGCAGGTCAAGAAGGCAGCTTACCACCACCTTCTGAAGGGCAATTAGAGATGAGCAATAAATACTGGCCGAGCCAGCAATGCCCACATCCCATGAACGAATGGAAAAAACAGGGTAGGGGGCCAGGATTGCACAGGTGCCAGCTCAATGCTGACTGAGGTCTCACACTATAGTGTTTGATTGATCTGGGTTTGATTGTATTAGTCTGTCCACTTATCTGTGTTCATTGTGTTTGATTGCTGAAACCTAGGGTGGAGCTGAAGAGTTTGAAACTGAAACCAAAAGAAATAGAGACTGTTCTGAGAAGACATTGTGCTGAGATCTTAAAAGAGCTGAAATATTTTAAAGTGCTGGCAATACCCTTAGCCAACAAAAATCTATCAGTCTTGAAAATTTAAATTGTCCCAGTATCCAGTTTTCTTTTGGTGGGGAAAATGTTCCAGTTTTTTATGACTCTTTGTGTGAAAATATGCTTCCTGATTTCACTTATAAAGTTGTCATTTTATGGTTCTGCCCTGCATATTCTGGATTTCCCTATCAGAGAAAATTGTTTCTCCGTATATATACAATTAAATCCTTTTAACGTTTTCAAGACCTCAAATGATAACCCCTCAGCTTTCCAAACTCAAGGAAATGCCAAATACAAAGCAAGCTTATGCAACCTCTCTTCATAATTTGATCCTTTAATCCATTGTTTTTGAGAGGAAAATTCTTTCAGATGTTTAAAGGGAGAGTTTAAACTAAATTGGCAGGGGGGAGGGCACCAGCATATAGAAGTAGAAAAGAGGAATAAGGTGCATAATGAGAGAGTGTTGGACAGTACTAGAGAAGGGAGTAGCTCCATATTAGAAAGGAGCAGACTGAGAAGGGCAGGAACAGAGGGACCTGGGATGTGCATCGATCTTTGAAGGTGGCAGGACATATTGAGAGAGTGGTTAGCAAAGTATATGGGATTTTGGGTTTCACAAATAGAGGCATAAAGTATAAAAGCAGGGAAGTTATGCTGAACCTTTATGAAGCTCTCGTTAGACTCCAACCAGAGTATTGCACCCAGTTCTGGTCACTGCACTTTATGAAGGATGTGAGGGTACTTGAGAGGGTGCAGAGGAGATTTACCAGAATGATTCCAGGAATGGGGGATTTTAGCTACAAGGTTAGGTTGGAAAAGCTAGTGTTCTCCCAGGAGCAAAGGAGATTAGGCAGAGTTTTGATCTAGGTGTGCAAGATTATGGCAGGCTTCAGTAAGTTAGACAAGGAAAAACTGTTCCTAATAACTGATGGTACAGGACTAGGGGGCACAAATTGAAGGTTTTGGGCAAGAGATGCAGGGGGAATCCAGGGGCAGCCTTCAAATATCGATGCACATGCACCCCCAGGTCCCTCTGTTGCTGCCCTCCTCAGTCTGCTCCTACATAAAATGGAACTACTCCTTTTTCTAATACGGTCTAACACTCCCACATTATGCACCTTATTGTGAGGAAGAACGTTTTTTTGTAATGACCTGGAACTCGCTGCTCACGAGAGTGGTGGAAGTGGAGACAATCAATGATTTCAAAAGGAAATTGGATTGGCACTTGAAGGAAATAAACTTGCAGGATTACGGGAATCAAGTGGGGGAGTGGGACTGACTGGATTGCTCTGCAGAGAGCTGGCATGGACTCGATGGGCTAAATGGCCTCCTTCTCTGCTGTAAATAAATGACTCTATGACTCTATATTGGGACCTAGGTGTAAGTAGCTGTGTTGCAGTGTTTCGATTATCAAGTTGAATTCACATGATCCAATATTTCCTCCAGAACTTCTATAAATGGAGAGAAGGTTTTAGGCAGGGAACAAAGAGCAGAGTGGCATAGACCACTGTCTTTTTACCTCTGGATTTGGGTGCATCTGTGATCCCTGGAAGTCCAGAAAGGTTTTTAATTTGCTTTTTCTTTATATGTAATAATAAGCCTTGAATTAATGACACTGGCAATTCTTAGCATAGACCTCTTTAGAGAGTGCAGTAAGGGGTTAGTTAGACCAGAATTCTATGCAACAAGATTAAAAAGGAACAGCTTTGGCACATAGAAATTCTATGAATGATTTGTGATAATGGAGTCTTTTATTCACATACCATACAATCATCAACTCACTGGGACACCAATGCTTCTAATTCCCTCCCTGTGTTATTTTAGTGCTATTTTAATGCATTCGTATGAGTTTCTCTCCATGCTGCTTCACCGTAATCATTATCCCGTTAATTTTAAAAGCGATTTTCAAACAGGTTAATGTCAAAAAGCTCAGGAGGCAATTTGAAGCAGGCATCAGAAATAGTGCACAGAGGAAATGAAACCCGTTGGGTGATGATAGCAGAGAAGCTCTGCATTCTAATGGGGGGAAGGGCAGGTCAATAACTAACATTAGAATTTGGTGTAAAATAGACTGTTTGCTATAAGTTCTGTCATAGGTCCTGCTGTACCTGCAACTTATTGGCTGACACAGTGGTGTCAATAGATACTCTGCTTTTCCAACTCACTTCCACTAGTCCCTCCTTCTCCCCACCCTCATCTCAGTAATAGAGAAACTAGCCACCTATCATTTCCAATTTAAATTAAAAATCAGTTAGTCTCTATAATAAGCAATCGATCCACAAAGCCAGTATTAACAAGAGAGCAATTTGAGATTTTTAATACTTGCTCATTGGATCCCAGTTGGATCTTTTGCTTCCTCATTTGATCCAAATTGGATCCTTTAAGCCCATTTTGAATAAACCCATTGATCGAGTTTCTTTGCGCTCCTGCCTATACACAAACCTGGTAGCAGATAACTTGGGGAAATTGTAAAATTGGCAGAAATAACTAAAGGTACTACTTGTGCTACCCCTATATTGCTTCTGTGTTAAACTCTGTATGTTGTTTAAAATCAGTGGCCAGGAAGACCCAGTATTTTTGGCATATCCATGATAGTCATTGGCCTTCCTGGACCCGGTCCTGGTGACACTCTGTGCTCCTTCTGGCCTCATTAGATAAATAGAAAAGAAAACCCTACCTTTTTGAGTCTTGTCTGGCTCTTATCCTTCTGTCCACTGTCTTCAACAGACAGGAAATTCACTACGTCTTCCCACACTGGCCACCAAGGTAAAATTGCAGTTGTGTCCCCATGACATTATCAGGTGGGTAAGTAACCGGGGTGATTTTTAAGTATCAGTCTGTTTGGTTTCCCCCCAGGTGAGTTGGGTGAGAATCAACCCATTTTCACTTTGTTCCGAAGATATCACAGGTTCTAAGACAGGAACAAAATCCAACCCTTTTAGAAAAAGCATCAAATCCACACCCCGTTTGAATGAAATGTTTCTTATTTCACACTTGGTAAATAATTGCCTTGGCAAAGCGCAGGGAGGAACGTCTGATGGTAGGGTCACATGGTTGTAATGGAGCCCCAATCCCTGACGTACTTCCCAAACACACAACCTCCGCCCACTAGAAGAACAAAGGCACTAGATGTATGGGAATACCATCACCTCCAAGTCACACACCATGCTGACTTGAAACTATATAATCGATTTAATATTGAGTCAAAATCCTGGAACTCCCAACCTGACGGCGCAGTGGGAGTACCATCACCACATGGACTGCAGTGGTTTAAGAAGGCTGCTTGCCACCATCTTCTCAAGGACAATTAGAACTGGACAATAAATGTTTGCCTTGCCAGTGATGCCCACATTCTGAAAACAAATGGATGACAAATACTCAACAGGTATTGGACTTTTCTAGCCCAATTCTCTGCACCATTCTGCGCCAATGTGATTATTTACTGCCAAATGTAAAAGAAGAAAATTTTCCCAATATTTTCTTCTTGTTTTGCTGTCTGGGCAACACATCATTCCCAGGTGACAAGCACAGGGAAAAGGGCCATAGTCCATTTAGTCAAGTCTCCTCTCCCATTATATTGCCCAAGGGACTTCCTGGAAATTGCCTTGCGTGGGGACAAGGGAGGTAGTAAAACAGTTACGCTACTAGCATGTGCTACCGTCTCAATGTGACAGGAAGGCCTCAGTACACAAGAAGTACACAAGAAATAGGAGCAGGAGTAGACTGTATGACCCAACAAGCCTGCTCTTAGAGTCATAGAGTTATAGAGAACAGAATCAGGCCCTTCAGCCCACCATGTCCACGCTGGCCATCAAGCCTATCTATTCTAATCCCATTTTCCAGTACTTGCCCATAGCCTTGTATGCTATGGCTTTTCAAGTGTTCATCTAAATACTTCTTAAATGCTGTGAGGGTTCCTGCCTCTACCACCCCTTCAGGCAGTGCATTCCAGATTCCAACCACCCTCTGGGTGAAAAAATCTTTCCTCAAATCCCCTCTAAACCTCCTGCCCCTTATCTTAAATCTATGCCCCCTGGTTATTGACACCTCTGCTAAGGGAAAAAGTTTCTTCCTATCTACCCTATCATGGCTGATCTTAGGCCTCAGCTCCACCTTCCCACCTGCTCGCCAAATCCCTTGATTCCCCGAGAGACCAAAAATCTGCCTATCCCAGCCTTAAACGTATTCAACAATGGAGCATCCACAACCCTCTGGGGTAGAGAATTCTAAAGATTCACAACCCTTTGAGTGAAGTAATTTCTCCTCATCTTAGTACTAAATGATCGGTCCCTTATCCTGAGACTGTGCCCCGTGTTCTAGATTCCCCGACCAGCGAAAACAGTGTCTCTCAGTGTCTACCCTGTCTAGCCCTCTTCAGAAACTTATATGTTTCAATGAGATCGCCTCTCATTCTTCTAAACTCCAGAGAATATAGGCCCAATTTACTCAGCCTT
This sequence comes from Heterodontus francisci, assembly GCF_036365525.1. Classification (NCBI taxonomy): domain Eukaryota; kingdom Metazoa; phylum Chordata; class Chondrichthyes; order Heterodontiformes; family Heterodontidae; genus Heterodontus; species Heterodontus francisci. The sequence continues at coordinate 10,794,693 of NC_090387.1, forward strand.
TCATCTTAGGACAACCCCTTCATTCCCGGGACCAATTTAGTGAACCTTCGATGTACTACCTCCAATACAAGTATATCCTTCCTTAAATGTGCAGACCAAAACTGCACACAGTACTCCAGATGTGGTCTCACCAAAACCCTGTACAATTGTAGCAAGACTTCCTTATTCTTGTACTCCAATCCCCTTGCAATAAAGGTCAACATAACATTTGCCATCTTAATTACTTGCTGTACCTGCATGTTAACTTTCTGCTTTCCTTGTACAAGCACACCCAAGTCAGTAGGTTCCCTCTCGCACCCATTTTTGTGCATGTATGATAGGTTCCCAGGAGAAGTAGGCATTAGGTCTTCTACATGTGTGTCCTTCCCTCTTACACTTGAGATGCAAAGAGGAAAAAGCACCTAGGTGATGGAGGACCCAAAAAGACAGCTCCCCCATGGACCTTTTGGGCTGTTTTTAAACACAGCTCGAAGGCTCGAAAACCAGCATCCATTACAGCAGCAGCAGCAGCCGCAACAAGTCATAGGTGTCAAAGATGTGTCTGTCCATTACAATATTGATAGGAATGACCACTGCACAGTCCTTGTAGAGACAAAGTCCGGTCTTCACGCTGAGGTTACCCTCCATTGTGTTATGTGGCACTACCACTGTGCTAAATGGGATAGATTCAGAACAGATCTATCAGCTCAAAACTGGGCATCCATTGGGCATTGTGATTCAACAGCAGCAGAAGAAATGTATTCAACCACAAACTGTGACCTCATGGCCCAGCATATCCCTCACTCTGCAATTACCATCAAGCCAAAGGATAAACTCTAGTTCAATAAGTGCAGGAGGGTATCAAGGAGCAGCACCAGGCATATATAAAAATGAGGTCCCAACCTGGTGGAGCTACAACACATACAATGCACGATAGTCAACGGAAGCAGCATACAATCGACAGAACTAAGCGATCCCACAACCAATAGATCAGATCAAAGTTCTGCAGTCCTGTCCCATCCAGTCATGAATGGTGGTGGACAATTAAACAACTAACCGGAGGTGGAGGCTCCACAAACATCCCCATCCTCAAGGATGAGGGAGCCCAGCAAAAAACAAGGCTGATGTATTTGCAACCAACTTCAGCAGAAGTGCTGAGTGCATGATCCAGCTCAGCCTCCTCCTGAGGTCCCCACCATCATAGACGCCAGTTTTCAGCCAATTCTACTTACTCCATGTGATATCAAGAAGCAACTGAATGCATTTGATACAGAAAGGCTATGGATCCTGACAACATCCCAGGTCTAGTATTGAAGACTTGTGCTCCAGAACCATCTGTGCCCCAAGTCAAGCTGTTCAAGAACAGCTACAACACAGGTATCTTCCTGACAATGTGGCAAATTGCTCAGATATGTCCTGTCCACAAAAAGCAGGATAAATCTAATCCGGCCAATTACAGCCCCCTTAGTCTATTCACAATCATCAACAAAGTGTTGGAAGGTGTTGTTGACAGTGCTATCAAGTGATACTGTTATGATCCCTATGGAGATGAACAAACCAAAAGAACCGAATTTACCAACGACCCCCAAAAAAAACAAATGGACAAGATTTCACTTTTATCACCTTTAACAATCAAACCATAATCAACATAAATTACATATGAGTAACAGAAAAATCACAGTCAAAATATATTACAAATTACACAACAACTATCCGATACAACTAAGATAGATCTTACAGATTGTCTGAGCAGTCCACTCTGCATGCAGGGCAACAGTTACAGCCAGAAAGCTCTTCACAGCTCTGAGCTTCCTCAGGTAGATCTCCAGCTCCTGTCTTCCAAGATGCAGCAACCAATTCTCATCCGACAGCATTTCCCCTTCAATCTGAAATCCACGGGTGTGGTCTTCATCCAAAATGGTGGATTTCTCCAGAATCTCCTCAGCTCTGCTCACAATGGTGTGGAATTGATGATGTGGATCCACCAGTATTATCTCTATCCCAGCCTTTCAGTGACAACCCTATGCATCATATGGCCAGGTCTGGTTAAACAGTTACTTTAAGTAACAGAAACAGCTGCAGCAACCTATGGACAGCTCTTGGATCCAGCCTTCACTTTGTTCAGCCTGCCTGAACTCCACTCCTGCATGATCTGAGCTTGAATGGGTCTATGTCCCTTTTATCTGGTTCCAACCAGTTTCAGCTTCCCCAGAAACCCAAGTTTTAGTTTCAATTTCTGTTTCAGTTTTAGTTTCTCTTTCAGTTCGGGTCTGTCTCAGAAAAAAAAAACAAAAAACAAACTTTGAAATGAAGGTGAGTGCATTTAATAGAAAATTCGACAAATCATCTGTTCAGACGACAGCTCACACATGCTCCCCCTGGTCTTCATCATAACACTTACTCAGCAATAACCTGCTCACTGATGCGCTGTTTGGGTTCCACCAGGCTACTCGGCACCAGATCTCAATACAGCCTTTGTCTGAGCATGGATGACAGAGCTGAGTTTAAGATTTGAGATCAGAGTGACTGCCCTGGTATCAAGGCAGCACTTGACTGAGTGTAGAATCAGGAAGCCCTAACAAAATTGTAGTCAATGGGAACCAGAGGGAAAACTCTCTGCTGGTTGGAGTCATACCTACCACAAAGGAAGATGGTTGTGGCTGCTGGAGGCCAATCAGCTCGGCTCCAGGACATTGCTGCAGGAGTTACTCAGGGTAGTGTCCTAGACCTAACCCTCTTCAGTTGCTTCATCATAAGGTCAGAAGTCACTGCTGACTGCACCATTCACAACTCCTCAGCAATTGAAGCAGTCTGTGCCGTATGCCAGGACAGCATTCAGGTTTGGGTAAATAAGTGGCAAGAAACATTTGCACTAAACAAGTGCCAGGCAATGATCATAAACAAGAAGAGAGGATCTAATTACCTCTCCTTGATGTTCAAAAACATTACCATCATTGAATCCCACACAATCAACATCCTGAAGGTCACCACTGACCAGAAACTTAGCTGGACAAGCCACATAAATATTGTGGCTACACAAGCAGGTCAGAGGCTGGGAAGTCTGCAACAAGTAACTCACCTCCTGACTGCTGAAAACCTGTCCACCATCTACAGGACACAATTCAGGATTGTGATAGAATACTCCCCCTTTGCCTAGATGAGTACAGTGCAACAACTCTCAAGAACCTCAACACCATCCAAGCCAAAGCAACCCGCTTGATCGGCACCCCATCCATCACCAGTGCACAGTGGCAGCAGTGTGTACTATTTAAAAGATGCACTGCAGCAGCTTGCCAAGCATCCTCCGACAGTAACCTCAAACTAACAACCTTTACCACTAGAAGGACAAGGGCAGCAGACGCATGGGAACACCACCACCTGCAAGTTCCCCTCCAAGCCACACACCATCCTGACTTGGAACTGTATCGCTATTCCTTCACTGTCACTGGATCAAAATCCAGGAACTCCCTTCCTCACAGCACTGGACTGCAGCATTTCAAAAAGGCAGCTCACCACCACCTTCTCAAGGGCAATTAGGGATAGGCAAAAAATGCTAGCCTTGCCAGCGAAGTTCACACCCCATGAACGAAAATGAAAAACTTGCTTTTATATAGCACCTTTAATATAATGCAATGTCCCAAGGTATTTCACAGGAGGGAATCAGGTAAAAACTTGCCAAAGTAGGAGACATTAAGACAGGTGACCAAACGCTTGGATAAGTTGCTGTTTTGATTTCTGCCCTCAGTATAATATCAAAGGTCACTGTCAAGAGTTCAGTCTAAGCAGCACATTGAACTGCACAGCAGGAGGGCATTCGACCCATTGTGCTTGTGCAACTCTTGGAAAGAGCTATCCAATCAGTGCCACTCAAACTCTGCCCTTTCAACACAGCTCTGCAAATTTTCTCCCCTTGAAATATTTATCCAATTCTCTTTGGGAAGTTAATACTGCTTCCACCCTTACTTTCAGGTAGTGCATTCTAGATCATAATAACTGCAAAATGATGTGAACCTGCAAATATAAGTAAGACTCATGTCAAGTGAGGCAAAGAGGGAGGAGGAACGTCCAGCCCAATTGCACATAAAGAACAGAGCTCACGCAACCCTTACTACTGACTGGCATTTAGATCAATGTCTAGAGTCTTCTCATATCATTCCTACTTTGCTTGTGCCTTGGCATCAAAAGCACATAATAATGCATTCTCTCCCTGTTAAATCTACTCACTGTCAAGTTCATTCCATGTTAAATTGAAAAATCACTTGAAATTCAGACATAGAAGAGTTGGAATAACCAATTTAACATGTAGGTGGATCTTTTCAATAGACTGTGTGTTGTTTTGTTTCCTAAGTCAACAATATTTACATTTTTTTAAATTTTTGTCCAATTTGCTTCCTGCCTTTCTGAAGGTGCTGGCTGATGCTGGAATCCATTCCAGACACCTGCAGTCAACGAGTAAAGTTTCTGATGTCCTGACCAATAGTTATTCCTCAAATAGCATCTAAAAACTGATTATCTGGCCATTCATTATCTTATTGTTTGAGGGGCCTTGCTGTACGCTAATTATCTGCCACGATTCCTGCATTACAACAGTGATTACATTTTCAAAATTTGCTTCATTGGCTGTAAAGTGCTTTGAGACATACTGAGACCACTAAAGGCAGTATATAAATGCAAGTTCTTTCTTTTCAAATTGCCATGTTCTGTGTACCAGCTCAGAGAGTGAAAGTTGATGAGATCTCATCAATCTCGATCTAGTCTTCACTCAACGTTCAGTTTCCACCTTGGGTTTAGTGAATAGGAACCCTGAGCAGATAATTCTTTGTCTCCTCTCTGACTGATGGAAACTGAGGCCTTTTACTGTGTCCCCTCTACCATCTCGGCCAACATCTGTGAAGTGAACAGTAACCAGTGGCTGAATCTAGGAAATTCTTGTTCTGCGTGGTTCTGTATCACATGATGCAGTCTATTCACCTACAAAGTAATTTTCCTGTACAGTCTCACAAGCCATTCTGGCTTAACCGTACAGTAATTTCACCTTTGTCCTACTTGCTAAGTATTTGATGAATTAAGTTGATCTGCTTGAGGTGTTTAAAATGGTGAAAGGATTCAATAAGGTAGATACAGAGAAATTGATCCAGTAACATAGTCTTAAAATTATATATAGGTCATTCAGGAAGCTTATTCTCATAGGCTAGGATCTTGTGGAGGCATCTGGGCTCCTGGTGTTGGGCGGAAAAGGCCACGGGGAACCCCGCCTTGGCCTTTTCAGGCCACCCCCCCACTGGCGCGATCCTTTGCTGTTCCAGAGGTGAGGTTTCCAGTGCTGGGATTACAGTCCCTTTAAAGATATAGGGATCCCGCCTCCAAGAGCTGCCAGCCAATCACAGGGCTGGCAGCTCAGCAGTATTGGCAGTGCCACCGGGAGTGGTGACCACTGCCAGTACTGTCGAGTCCTTGGAACCAGGCCCAGCGCAGGAACACAGGACTTCAAATACGTGAGGCGGGATCGCCGGGTACATCCGCCGTCATCAGCCTATCCTGCTCCTGGCAAATGGGGCAGCAACGGGCCATCTACCTCCGCCACCCGTCACGATTCTATGGGCCCCCCTGCCTCCAACCCCGTCTCAGGGCTGCCATAAAATCCAGTCCTTATCTGCAACACTCTCCCCCAGAAAGCTGGGGTCAATTTCAAAACTGAGATTGATAGATTTCTGTTGGTTAAGCGTACCAAAGGATATGAAGCAAAGTTGAGAAAAGAGTTAGAGATGCAGATCAGCCATGACCTAACTGAACAGTGGAGCAGGTTGGAGGGGCTGAATGGCCACCTCCTGTCCTATGATCCCATGGTTATTTCTCTCTCTTGCTTGTGTGTGTTTCTACTGCTTCTTTTTAGAAGGCACCATGGCAATTGCCCCATATTCTTTTCTCCACTCCTCCCAGAAGTGAGGGTTGATAGTTAGGTTTCTGGTTCCATTTTTCCAGTTGTATCCCAGATAGGTTTTTCCTTGATGCAGCTTCTTCAATAATTTATACCCATCCACTCCCACCTGCCCACCTAAACAATGGGTGACACAGTGATGCAGTGGTTAGCACCACAGCCTCACAGCTCCGGCGATCTGGGTTCAATTCTAGGTACTACATGTGTGGAGTTTGCAAGTTCTTCCTGTGACTGCGTGGGTTTCCGCCGGGTGCTCTGGTTTCCTCCCACAGCCAAAAACTTGCAGGTTGATAGGTAAATTGGCCATTGTAAATTGCCCCTAGTGTAGGTAGGTGGTAGGAGAATGGTGGGGATGTGGTAGGGAATATGGGATTAATGTAGGATTAGTATAAATGGGTGGTTGTTGGTTGGCACAGATTCGGTGGGCTGAAGGGCCTGTTTCAGTGCTGTAGCTCTAAATTAAATAAATAATTTCAGTTTGGTTTACTTCTCTTTCCGACAATTTTACTCAAACCTTTGGCAAGTTCCCTTCAATCTTCTTCAGCCGACTTTATTCTTCTTGCAGGAAATAGCATCCTTGGAAAATTCCTCCTGTTGCAATTTTCCCATGAAAGCATCTTTTTATTTTCTCCAATGAACTTTGGTGCATGTGCCCAATTGTTCCTAGAATGACTTACAGACTGACTTTGTTGCCAAGATCCTGTGGGTTTTGGGATGCAGATGAAATTTAATGTTTTGGGTGCTAGTCCCAAGAACTGCAGCAGAGTTGGAAGAATGTAATGCAATATTCAAAAAGGCTAGGTGGCACAGAGGTACTGAGGTAAATAGAAAGGGGAAATGTCGGAGATAGTGGATCAGTCAGTTTCTGAAGGGATACGTTATTGCTTCGGGTGAAGTCTCTCATCAGAAATGGCGTTTGTACAGTACCCGACAAATGAAACTCATACGCTGCTACCTAGAAAGGAAGAAACTTGCCAATTAAGTATCATTGAAGTCTCTTCACTGTAATGTAACGAAGTGTGGTGGACAAGTTGTGCACCGCAAGCTCCTACAAGCAGCAATGATATAAATGACCACATTATCTGTTTTAGCAGTGTTCTTGAGAGATAATTATTGTCCAGGACACTGGAGAGAACTCCCCTGCTCTTCTACAAATAGTGCCATGGGACCAAATATGTCCACCTAAGAGGGCAAACTGGGCCTCAATTTAATGGCTCATCCAAAAGATGGCAGCTCCGAGAGTTCAGCTCCCATATTAGACTCGGTGTGCACTTGCTTTTATCAATCGATAACTCACTCCCTTCTTTGTCCGATACAGGAGGCTCCTCCAGCCATATGAAGGGTCCTAGATCTGATGAAGGATGTTAAACTGTGCTTTGTCTAAGATTTTGATGCTGACCATTTCACAGTATTTTGTTCATTAAAAAAAAATCAGATTTGCAGCATTTGCCTTTTTTCTTTTTTTTAATCTCTGAACACTGACAAGAAACATCACAGAAAGGAAAAGAAATAAATAAATAGCAGGATAGACATTTCAGTTGAATTAATACCTGGCCCGCCACGGCCAAAGTTAATCGTGAGTCATCATGCATGATGTGGGTTCAAGTATACTCCAGAGACTTGAGCACAAGATCTATGCTGGCACACCTCGTACAATACTAAGGGAGCGCTGTGTTGTCGGACGAGCCGTCTTTCATGTCAGACGTTAAACTGAGGCCCCGTCCGCCCTCTCGGGTGGACTTAAAGCATTCCCTGGCACGTATCAAGCAATAGCATGGGGTTTACCCCAATCTCCAATATTCCTCAACCAACACCCATAAGCAGATTGTTTGGTCATTATCACATTGCTGTTTATGGAACCTTACTGTATGCAAATTAGCTGTTGAATTTTCCTACATTACAACAGTAACTATACTTCAAAAGTGCTTCATCAGCTGTAAAGCAGTTTGTGACATCCTGAAGTCATGAAAGGTGCTATATAAATGCAAGTTCTTCCTTTTCACAAGGCAATCACTTTGTCTAAATGTGCAATGACATAGCTGCAGTGCCAATCAGTGCTACTCTATCTACCTGTCCTGAGGGAACTAAGGCCTAAGGGCTCCTCATTTACTTGCAAGGTGTGGAAAGAGATGCAGTGGTTTTTGTCGAGGTTCATCCCAAGCAGCTCTGTAACACAGGAGCCTGTGCTCTACGGGCTGTTCCCAGGGACACACACCGAGACAAACATCAACTGCTGCTGGAGGACTATCAATTCGGTGAAAGACGCCCTTTGGTCTGCCCGAAACTTGCTGGTCTTCCAGCGCAAAGAGTTGTCCACGACCGAATGTTGCAGACTGGCACATTCCAAGGTCCAGGACTACGTGCTTAGGGACGCACTAAAGCTTGGGGCAGCCGCAGCAAAGGCTCAATGGGGAAAGACCACAGTGTAAGGTCCCCCCACCAAGCTGAACTGAGGGGCTGGATCCATGGGAACCCCCTCGAACTGTATCGTTAATATTTTCATTTGCTGTAAATGTAAAACTGTAATTGGCACGACAATTGTGAAATGGAAGGGTTGAGAAGAAACTCATGATAGTATTGAAGGAAACTGATCTCCCTTGCAATGTTTGTATTTTTTGGTGCTGTTTGAAACTGTTTGGCAATGTAATTTTTACAGATTTTTATGAATAAAGTATATTTTGGAAATAAAACAAAAAAAAAAATTTACTTGCAACCTAAGAAAGTTCAGAATATTTTCTAAATCGCGAAAAGTTAGGAACTGTCGAGGAGCAAGGAGATTTCAGGGTCCAAGTGCAGAAATCACTCAAAGCTTGTGGATGTGTAAAAAAGATAATTAAAAAAGTTAATGAATGTTGGTCTTGGTCTCAAATTGGCTGGGATACAAATGGGTCCAGGTTATCTAACATTTATATTAAGCTCTAGTTCAACCCCATTTAGAGTATTGCATTCAATTCTGGACAACACACCACATGAAGGATCTGTCGGCCTTGAAGGGAGCTGCAGTGTAGATTCACCAGAATGATACTGGGGCTAAAAGGGTTTATTTATGAGTGCAGGTTGAATAGATTAGGCTTGTACTTCCTTGAGTGTCGAAGATTAAAGGGTGATGTAATTGAGGTGTTTAAGACAATTAAAGGATTTGATAGGGTAGTTGGAGAGAAGCTATTTCCTTTGGTACGGGAGTCCAGAACAAGGAGAAATAACCTTTAAATTAGAGCTAGGCCATTTCGGGTTGATGTCAAGAAGCACGCCTTTACTCAAAGGTGAATTGAAATCTGGAACTCCCCAAATAAATATTGAGCCGAGGGGTCAATTGCAAATTTCAAAATTGAGATTCATAGATTTTCATTAGTCAAGGTTACAGAAACAAGCCAGGCAGGTGGACTGAAGACACAGAGAAACCATGATATAATTGAATGATGAAACAGGGGCTGAATGGGATCCTTCTATTCCTATGTAGTTCTGCAAATCTTTGGAGCCTATCGTGGGAAGATGAACCTCAAATCATCCTCAGGCCATTTAATGGGCAGGATTTTCCCATGGGCTTTGGGATCCTGATGTTGGGAGCAACTGAGGGATCCGAGTCTGCACTTGCCAGGAGCAAGACCAGCTCGGCGATATTCCCAGAGGCGGCCACCTAATTAGCTGCCTCCATACTTGCTGTCCTATTAAGTATCATGTGGGCAGGCTCACCATGCCAATCAGAGGGCCGGCAGCTCTAGAGCCTCAGCAACCTCACCAGTGTGCTGCTAAGGCAGATAAGAGATCTCGAGTGTGCCTCAATATGGAGCTGCCTTTGGAGGAGTAAAATTAAGCTAATAACTCAGAGGGGGGGAAAGTGGTAGACGCTTCAGATCAGAGTGGAGACCCCTCCAGTCGGATCATTGGGGCATAGGGGCTGCCTCTTGTGTCATAAGACTCCTCTTTGGGGCATGGAGCCTCCAGTTCCAAAGATCCCCTGGACTGCTGCAGGGAGGCTGCCTCTATTAAGCTGGTGGCCTCCACATGCAGCAGGGGGCCACTTCACCAACAGCAAGATGCTAGCGAGTGCTCTAACTCACCTCTAATTGGGGCCTTGCTTGTGTAAATTGGCTCCCCGCCTCAGTGGTGCTGGCAGCCGAATCGAGTCCTGCCCGCCCCTGGGAAAGTCCCGATGCGCTTCCCACTATTTTCCCATCTCCCTCCACTTCCCAGCCCACCACTCAAGCTTGACCTGTTTTACTCTATTGGTTTTGCTGTGGTGATGAACGTGGAGCCAATTCCAGCTTACAGTACCCATGTGCTGTACACGTGAGCTACAGGAGCTAGGCAGTACTGGACGGAAATCAATCGTCAACATCTACTAATTTCTAGTAGTGACTGAAACCTGATTTCCTGGACAAAGATTATCTAGAAGAAAGCACAACCTGCTCGAACAGTATATTAGCAATGTCAAAATTTCAGCAGCGGACAAGGATAGACAACTGGGAGAAGGACTTGCATTGTTATAGCACCTTTCATGACCTCAGAATGTTCTAAAGAGCTTACAGCCAGTGAAGCATTTTCGAAGTGTATTCCCTGAGGTAATTTAAGAAATGCACAGTCAATATGCCTGCAAGCAACAATAATAAATAAATGGCCAGATCATCTATTTTAGGTGTTGGCTGAGGGATAAATGTTGGTCAGGACACAGGGAAGAACTCCCCTGCTCTTCTTCAAGTGGTGCCATGGGATCTTTTACATCCATCAGAGAGGGGAGATGGTGCCTCAGTTTATCATCTCATGAATAAGATGGCACCCCAAAACTGCAGTGCTCCCTCGATGCATTACATGCTCTATTCTCTGGAGTGGGGATAAACCTACACTATCTGCTCACTGAACTCAGGCTGAGACTTAAACCAGTGGACTAGATGTGATGGTTTTGGGGTGCTAGGATTTCTGTGAAGACCTGAAATTCCTCTGGGGAGGGGTTTTGAGGATAGTTCTGGAGAAAGGTAGACCCAGCCGTTGGATGATCTCCTGAACCTGATCAAAATCTCAGGGAGAAAGAGTCTATTTTGGATTGGCATCCATCCCATTTTTATGTTTATAGGTGTGTTGTCTACTTCAGTAGCATGTGGGAGATAGGAGGAGATATGGAGTGGTGGGAGGGGAGGGATATCTCTGTGGCACTTTGCCGCCACAAACTCCATTTCCCAGCTACTGACACCATCCCTCTCTCTGACAATTGTCTGAGGCTGAACCAGACTGTTCACAGCCTTGGTGTCATATTTGACCCCTGGATGAACTTCTGTCCCCTTATCTGTGCCATTAGTAAGATGGCCTGTCTCAACCTCCTTAAAATCGGCCAACTTCTCCCTGCCGCCTCCTCATTTTCTGCTGAAACCCTCATCCATTCTCTTGTTACCGCTAGACATGACTATTCAAATGTGCTTCTGGCTGACCTCCCCCATTCTACCCTCCGTAAACTTGCAATCATCCAAAACTCTGCTGCCTGTGTCTTAACTCGCACAACTCCCATTCACCCATCGCCGCTGTGCTTTCTGACATACCTGGTCAAGCAACATCTCAATTTAAAAATTTTTGTCCTTGTTTTGAAATCCCTCCACTACCTCGCTCCTCCCTCTCTCTATAATTTCCTTTAGCCACTCAACCCTCTGAGATGCTCTTCTAATTCTGGGCTCTTGAGCATCTCCGCTTTTAATCGTCCCATCATTGATGACCGTGCCTTCAGCTATCTAACTCCTAAGCTCTGGAATTCCCTCCATAACCCTCTTCGCCTCTCTACCTCTCTTTCCTCCTTTAAGATGCTCTTTAAAACCTTCTTCTTTGACGAAGCTTTTGGCCATCTCACCTAATATCACCTTATGTGGCTCAGTGTCAAATTTTGCTTCATAACACTCCTGTGATGTGCCTTGAGACGTTATATTAATACAAGGTATTGCTGTAGTTTAAGTGGGTTGGATGAGCTGGCAGAAAAAGGAAACTTAAAGATGTAGTTTTGAATTTGCCACTTTCTCCACATCCATCTTAGATGGCTAGCTTTTGAAAATGTGATTGTCCAATTCTATTAGGAACAGCTTCTGGTGTGTTTTTTTTTTCGGGGGATGTGGGTGTTGCTGGCTAGGACAGAATTTATTGCCGATTCCTAATTGCCCTTGAGAAGGTGGTGGTGAGCTGCCTTCTTGAACTGCTGCACTGGCACGATGGGTCAAATGGCCTCCTTCTGTGCTGAGACAACACTGGAATTTCTCTCACTTCTCCTTTCACAGTTATCAGGCTCTTTGGGAAATTCCAGTGATTTTAATTTTTTTGGCTTTTTCCTTCTGATTTACGAGGATTTTGCCAGGACTGGAAAATTGCAAATATGGGGAAAGATTGGATAGGCTGGGGTTGTTCTCCTTGAAACAGAGGAGGCTGAGGGGAGATTTGATTGAGATATACAAAATTGTGAGAGGCCTGGATAGAGTGGATGTGAAGGGCCTATTTACCTTAGCAGAGAGGTCAGTGACTCGGGGGCATAGATTTAAACTAATTGGTAGAAGGATTAGAGGGGAGATGAGGAAAAGTTCTTTCACCCAGAGGTTGGTGGGGGTCTGGAACTCACTGGCTGAAAGGGTGGTAGAGGCAGAAAACCTTATCTCATTTAAAAGGCGCCTGGATTTGCACCTGAAGTGCTGTAACCTGCAGAGCTATGGACCGAATGCTGAAAAGTGGGATTAGGCTGGGTGGCTCTGTTTTCTCAGCCTGCACAGACACGATGGGCCAGGTGGCCTCTTGCTGTGTCGTAAACATTTTATGACTTTGTGATTCACCTGTCAGGCAAAGGAGATCTTGTTTCTTGCCCAGCCATGTGAGAGAGATCCGGGATCTGACTTCGCCCACTCAAGACTGGTTAGCTTGTAAAATTGCTTTCACCTTTCAAAGCGAATCCCCAGTCAGTTGAAATTTGCAGTGAAGAAACAAATTACAAAACTCAACACGGATGGCGGGGGATTGGTGGTGGGGGGGTTCATCAGCTTATTCTTCAGGCAGGAACAAAGGTGAAAACTGTCGGAGCATGGATGTAATCAATGAAGGGAGTTAAATGGGCCAAGGAGCCTCTTCTCATTTTGTAGTTTTTAGCTACTCCAGTTATATCTTCATGACAAACAATATCAGAAGTGATTCTGCTGATGAAATGTCTGCTCACAGATTGCGACAAAAAAGAAAATAATAAACACGTGAAATAAAGTTACCTGCGTTATGTGAGCCATTTTCTGTAGTAAAATGTAATATAGGGTTGTTACTCGGCAGAGTATGTAAATCATCAGTATGTCATCACAGGAAGTGATGTAACAGAACTTGTATAGAACCTTGTATAGAGTGAAACTGGAAGCCATAGATAGCAGATGTACGTAAATAAACTCCTGTTCCTGTAACAGTCAATTTCTCAGATATTCTGTTATAAGCCTAATCAGCATCAGAATATTACATTTGCTACGAGAATTGGTGCATGTGTTTGCTACACCTGTAGACAACATTGTTCTAACATAGTATTGCATAGGTGCCTAGCTTCCTTTCTACTTTCTTTAAGTGGCCATGCCTCCTGCATAAGCCCAGACAGTGAATGTTATTGAGCTATTTAACCAAGGGGACATCACAGCTGAGGCCCATTCCTGTCCTCACTTCAGGATAAATTCATCAATACCATGCCCCAACACAGAGCCAGACACGGAGAAGAATGTAGATCAGAGCATCAGTGCTAAATTATTGTTATGCTGCCTCTTACCTGTTCTACTGTCAAACCCGATTCCCTACTGGGAACATGAGGTCATGGAGTTGTAGCTCCTTTGGCCACATACAAAAAGTTTCCATCAATGGAGGTGTTCACAGGATAGCAATCAGGTGTGGAAATTGTGGCTGATTTTTCACCCCTGAGCCCCCTAACTTCACCCAACTGAGATCAGCTAGCGTAGCACAGGCTGGGAGTTGAACCTGGGAACTTGCAGTCTGAATAGTTCAGTCAATCCATTAACTCTAGAAGCTGAACTATCAACTGGTACTTATATGCGTATCATTATAAGAAAAAAATTGTTGCATTTTGTAATCTCCATTATATTGTTATAAATAAACCATTTTGTAGATACACTGAAAAAAAAACCCTGCAAAAATAATTCTATGAATGCAAAACTGTTATGTGATAGCACTGGATGAATTACCGGCTCATTCTCACTAATAGATGTACAATTTGGTGCCATCAAAAATCCTCTGAGTTGCATAATTCCAGTGCCAAGAAATTTCAGAAGAGGTCAAGATTTGCATTCCATTCCCAGAAGAAATGAATCGCTTAAATTAAGTAGAATCACCTTTGCAACAGCCGTACCAATCATATGCACCACAATCAACTTCGCTTAATGTATCTCTGCTTAAACCTATAAATAATTTAACTGTTAAGATGCATCATTTCTTCAGATAGTGTCACCTGAAAGGATGGCTTCTTCTTGATTTTGGTACTGTATCTACCGTGTATCCTACGTTTCCGTTTAATATAATTTGTCAACACAATGCAGAGTAATTACTAAAATTGGTGCTGATAGAAAGCAATACTGCAGCAATTAAACAATTCAGAGGGCAGTTACAGAGGGTATCGGCACCCCAATGGCCAATTTGTCCCTCACTTCATCCCTTCCTGTAGTCAACTTGATCATTATGGAAAACATAACCATTACAAGCCAGTCAGCACTGATGCTGGAGTTCAAGTCCATTAACCTGAAGATGTTGATTGTCCTGCTTATGAAACGTTCACTAATGAGATTGTGGGAGGTTCTTCACTATCCTCAGTTGTGTCTTGGTGGCTACAGTTTCCCTCCTGCCATACAGCAACACACACACACACACACACACACACACAGAAAGAAGAAAACAGTCCCAAGTTTCTAACAGTACCTTGTGAGAACGAGGCACAAATCCATCGATGAATTGTACTCACACAGGCGATAATAATTAATTTTGAAGGATGGAGGATGACAATGGAGAAACGAATGAGATGGACCTGAAATTTTATGGGCCCTGGGGCAATTCATTGACTGAAGAGTAGGGGGTGGCATTTGGGGTTGGACTGTGGTCACTGCACATTTTGCTACCTTCAGAAATGGGCAGTGAAATTGCCTGGGGTATGGGAGAGCATTACAATGCCATGGAAATTATGGAAATACATCCTATGGCTGTAATTGACCTATTGATCAGCTAATGCTCAGCCATGATCACCGGGCTGGCAGTTGTGAGTCGGGCTGCCATTAGATGAGAGTCATAATAGGCCCAGCGGTGATGCTAATCCCGCTCCCATCTCACTCACCACTGCAAACGTGGATAGTTATATAGGCTCGCAAGTAAAAACTGACCACTTGGGCAAGCACCCCATTGCTGGTGGCACAAGTGAATGAACTCCATCAAAAGTGACAGCCATCAGGAGGGGAGGGGAGATGTTAATTTTACTTTTAAACAGCTTTCTTTTACAAAGTATTAATTTATTTCTATAGTACTTTTTGCAACCTTAGCTATGCCAAAGCACTTTACAGACAATTAATCACTTTTTGTTTGAACTGCAGTTGCTGTTGTAATGTAGCTAGTTTGTGCACAGCAAGCCCACACACACAGCAATGAGATAATGGCCACAGAATTAATTTTGTAGGGTGGAGCACTGAAAAGGAGAAATGAATGAAAAGATAAGGCTGTGAAATCCTCGGGGGCCTGGAACAGAAAGCTGCATGATTTGAGTGGATGCTGGGGCTGGGGTAGCATTTTGGGCAGAAAGATTTTATAGTGATGTTAGTTGAAGAATAAATGTTGACCAGGACAGCCAAGCGAATTCCTCTGCTCTTCTTTGTAATCATGCCATTGGATCTTTTATATCCAGCTGAGAAGTCAGACAGGGCCTCGGTTTAAAGCTTCATCCAAAAGATGACATCTTCAACAGTGCAGTTCCCCTTCCGTACTGCGCTGGGAGTGTCAGATAAAAATTAATGCTCAAGTCTGTGGAATGTGATTTGGACACCAAGAATACTCCCCACTGAGCCCTGGCTGCTAATACTACTTAAAGTGTTTCCCTATTTCAAACAGTACTTAGAAATTTTGGGTTTTGTTGTCCAATTTGTGCATCCGATGTGAGGTCCAGCATGGATTGCAAGAAGAGTCAAGCTCTCCCTTGCTTTTTCTCAGTGCAATGTCTTAACTCCTACTCTACCAGAATGACCCCTGCACCTCCTGCATCCATCATGCTTTGTGATCTTTCTGAATTGCTTAAAAAGCAATGACTACTGTGCAACATACTGGAAACTGAACTGAGATAGGGCTCAAATTCATTTCACATTGAGCCTTGTGCAATCACCAGTGAAAAGCAACTGTCATTCCATCAGCCTGGGCTGGCTTTAAACTCTGAACCACCAGAGGTGAAAGGAGAGTTGTCCCTCTCTCAGGTAGACATTTAATTAACTTAGCTGAGAATGTACTTGGCTGCTACGATTAAACATATACAAGGTAAAAGGAGGGTAAAGAGAATTGCTGACTTTTCAATGATTGAACTGTTTTCCAAAAGAGTAGTGTCCTCAAGGAAAGGGCAATAAAAATCAGGATCAGGATTAGTCACCCCCAAGCATATTAGAAATCCCTTGAGTGTCATGGTTTTCGAAGACTAGACAGCAAGACTGGTAGATTAAATTTCCCCTGGCTGTCTCACTTGAATGCAATGCACGAGTGAATCCATATTCCCATTCCAAAAATACATTTTCACAGAAAAAAGATTTTAATAAAAATAGGAAAAGTTTAAGGAATTTTCAAAGCAGTTTTAACATTTCATGTTTTTTTTCCTTTCACGATTCATGTTTCTTTTTAAATGCTGTGTCATTTTCTGCTCTAGGAATTATACGGACTGCCCTTCCGAATATGGACCGAGAGGCGAGGGAGGAATATCTCGTGGTGATACAAGCGAAGGATATGGGAGGCCACATGGGAGGTCTCTCCGGGACGACAACTGTTACAGTTACATTGACTGACGTTAATGACAACCCACCCAAGTTTACACAGAGTAAGTGCCATCAATCACGACCATTTCGTGCTTCGATTGTAACCTAAATGTAAAATTTTTCTTATTACACATTGAAGGCATGCAGGTTATTAAAATAAACCTGTGGAACAGGTTTACGTTATATAAGCATCACTTGAGCAGCCATCCATACAGCTTCCATCTGCACGATCTGATATGGCTCAGTGCCTTTTCTCCAAAGGCGAAATGTGCTCCTCAATCCTCCAGTGAATGTGATTGCGATTGTCACACACCCTGCGTGGCTTCTCACTGTACCGCCTCTGTCTGCATTTCTATTATGCCCTGTCTCTCATTGTTGGAGTTTTCACATGATCGAGTGTGGCGTTAGATGTCACTACAGCTTCTTTTGCCATTTGCATTTCAAATTGTTTAATCTTCTCCCTAATTTCTCTGTTTTCCAATGTGACGTTAAAGTAAGGACATCTCTGCCCTTTTGGATGCACGGAGAAGACCCCACGGTACTTGTGAAGGAGAAATTTGTAGAGCTATGCGGACAGAGCAGCAGAGTCAGACTAATAGGACGGTTCTTTCAAAGACCTGGCACAGGCATGTTGGCTGCCTGCTTCATAATCACATCTGAGAGTTTATCTCCATACTAGTTCTGATCCCCAATAACCGCCCTCGAGAAGGTACCAGACATGAATTTCCCTCTGACTTTACCTCCTCCCTCCCATGGGGAGGTGCTGAAGGCTATGCTAGATCCTGCTCAATGCTCGAATTGTTTTTTGAAAAGAGTGGTGCTCAACCCTATATCTGTGTCTGCTCCATGGCCCTGTGCATGAGTGTGTTATTGGATCCTATCCTGCATCAACTCCTCGTCGCCCATAACCCTTGGCCTGGCTGATCGTAAAGTCCTGATCCACTAAAACCACAAATTTAAAATCCTCATATTTAAATCCATTTCATATTTAAATCC
Organism: Heterodontus francisci; assembly: GCF_036365525.1. Lineage (NCBI taxonomy): Eukaryota > Metazoa > Chordata > Chondrichthyes > Heterodontiformes > Heterodontidae > Heterodontus > Heterodontus francisci. The sequence continues at coordinate 10,812,588 of NC_090387.1, forward strand.
TTCCATAGCCTTACTTTTCCCATTCATCATTCATCCCTGCAATTCCTCCTTCCCCACAAATGCTCAATTCTTCTTGACTCGGGCCTCGTGCATTTCCCACACTCCTTCCATTCCATCACTGATGGCCGTGATTGTAGCTATCTCGGTCCTACACTCTGAAACTTCCTCCCCAAACCTCCCTGGTTCTCCAACCTCTCCTTCCTGACTTAAAACTCTCCTTCAGCATCAACAACTTTCATTTATATAGCACCTTTCATGCAGCAAAGTGTCCCAAGGTGCTTCACAGCAGCATTATTAACACTGAGTTGAGGAAAGAGCTATTCAGACAGGTGATCAATTGCTTGGTTAAAGATGTTGGTTTTAAATATTTTTTTAAAAGGAGGAGAGAGAGGTATACCCACCTCTTTAACCAAACTTGTGATCTTCTTTGGCTGGGTGTCTTTTTATTTAATTGTACCTCTGAAAGTTATCTTGTGGTCTATGTTAAGAATGCTTATAAATGAAAATACATGTCATTGTTGTAAATGGTGACACCACCCCCATACTAGTTTCTATTTCCCCTCTCCTTTGCTGAAAGTTCTGACCCCTCCCCACTTCCTCCACCCCAACCCATGCTGTTGGTACAGTTGCATTGACGTTGTTCATCCTCTTGTATTAACACAGTCTTCCTTGTGCTTGAAATGGCACTGAACATCAGCATGCGATTTGACTGTAGATATTATCACAGCTAAGTCCAATCATCTCCTTACTCAACATCCACACACATAGCTGGAGCCATCCTACAAAGTAAGATGGTGGTGATTGTTGAAGGCCAATCATTTCATCCCCAGGACATTGCTGCAGGAATTCCTTAGGGCAATGTCGTAGGCTGAACCATCTTCAGCTGCTTCATCAATGACCTTTCCTCCATCATAACATCTCTATATCTGTGTCTCCTCCATGCCCCCATGCAAGAGTGTGTTATTGTATCCTATTCTGCACCAACTCCTGGTCGCCTGTAACCCTTGGCCTTGCTGATCAACATTTACTCCTGATCCATTAAAACCACAAATTTAAAATCCTCATACGTGGAAGATCCCACAGCACTTGTGAAGGAGAAATTTGTAGAGCTATGGGGAAAGAGCATCAGAGTCAGACTAATAGGATGGTTCTTTCAAAGAGCTGGCACAGGCATGTTGGCTGCCTGCCTGATAATTGCATAGTGTTTATTTCCATTCACGACTCCTCAGATACTGAAGCAGTCCGCGCCCACATGCAGAAAGACCTGGACAGTATTCAAGCTTGGGCTGATAAGTGGCAAGTAACATTCGTGCCATACAAATGTCAGGCAATGACTATCTCCAACAAGAGACAATCCAAACACCTCCGCTTGGCATTCAATGGTATTATCATTACTGGCTCCCCCACCATCAACATCCTGGGGGTCACCATTGACCAAATCATAACTTGGCCAGCCACATAAATGCTGTGGCTTTAAGAGCAGGTCAGAGACTGGGAATTCTGCGGCAAATCACTTAACTCCTAATTCATCAAAGCCTTTCCACACCTACAAGGCACAAATCAGGTGTGTGATAGATTCCTCTCCACTTGCCTGGACAAGTGCAACTCCACAACACTCAAGAAACTCAGCACCATCCGAGGCAAAGTAGCCCACTTGATTGGCACTCCATCAACCACCTTAAAAACTAATTCCCTTCACCACTGGCACAATTTGGTTTGCTGTGTGTACCATCTACAAGATGCACTGCAGTAACTCACCATGACATCTTTGACAGCACCTTCCAAACCCGCAACCTCTGCCACCTAGAAGAACAAGGGCAGCAGACACATGGGAGCACCATAGCCTGTAAGTTGCCCTCCAAGTCACACACCATCCTGACTTGGAAATATATTGCTGTTCCTTCATCGTCACTGGGTCAAAATGCTGCAACTCCCTCTCTGACAGCACTGTGGTTGTACCAACACCACATGGACTGCAGTGGTATAAGGTGGCTCACCTCCACCTGCTCAAGGGCATTTAACGATGGGCAATAAATATTGGCCTTGCCAGTGTCACCCACATCCCATGAAAGAATTAAAAGAGATTTCCAACCAGTGTCACTGATCAGTGATCAGGAGCACAAAGATCAGCTAATTTTTCCCTTGCCCAAGCAATGACATCAAAGCCACGTATCACAGCCTTAACGTTACTCTAGTTGAGATTGGCTAGTTGGAAATGAGTTCTGGTCTCTGTGCCAATGTGTATGGAATCAATCGCTAACTTAGAAAACTCACTGAGACATTGGAGTGTTACTTCTCTTCCACTGCTTAGTGGGAGAAAAGGATTATGAACACTAGACACAACTGTTATATAATCACATGGGGGAAAAAATCAAGGAATTCCCAGAAACTAATCAAAATACATATTTGTTAAAATAAATCATTGCATAAAAATTCATAGGCTACATACTCAGTTCTGAGGACTCTTGGGCAGGAATTTGCTCTTTGGGTTGGGACCCCGACGGGATCAAATGTGAGTTACCACCTCGCATTGTGTGGGCAATAGTCTCCTGGCAGTAATGTTCCCTGAATTGGCCAGTTAGTGGCCAGAGGGCAGGCATGCATCCAATTAAGGTCGACAGGTGGGCTCTCGAAGCTGGAGGGCCAACAGGAGGCCTTCCAGCTCTCATGGAGATGAAGACTGTAGTTTGGGTAAGAGAGAGAGAGGACGCCTCCATTTTGATGCACCCTCTCTGCACATTTTTAAAGTATTAACTTAAAAAGTAGCCTCAGCATCTGGGTCACCATTGTGGAGGGGGAGCCCCCAAAGGGCAGTCTGTGGCCATAGCTAAGGCCAAGCAGGCGGGGAGGGCCTCAATGCCGACATGGAGCACTGCCCCCCACGACTGGCCGAATCCATGATGCCTAAGGGGCCAAGAGGCTGACTGGAAAATTTCAGTTGGCCTCTGACAATGGGCCTTAACTAGCCATTTATCCTGCTTCATTGGCTACCCACTGCTTCTAGGCTTGGTGGAGGGATGGAGGCATCAAACCAGCAGGCCAGCTGGCAGTGTGAATTTTTGCGCCCACCCTCCTCCATACTTGCCCCCAATTGGGGGCAACAATCCTGCCCCGAATGTTTGTTTCTTGGAAAAGGCGCTCTGTACATAGGGCTCAAGCCTTCAAACTAAAACCCACACATTACTAATGGCGTGTATTTTCCAATCGGGAAAATTCAAGTCTAAATCTTTTATGTGCTGCAATTAATTCTGATATGTGCCATTTTTTAGTGGTTGTTGACTTACGTAAAATAACCAGCTTGACACCTACCTAAAACAAGCCCACCAGAAAATATAACACCTGTGTCAACTGTAAAATAAACATCTATGAATGTTCACCCTGCAAAGTTTTCTAAAGATCACTGGCCTGTGTTGGAAATTTCATTTCCTTGACTCACTGTCAGGACCCGTTCAAAGACCAAATCTCACTATTAGCAATCTCATTAAAAATTAGCAGCATGTGCTTCCCGAGTGACATAGCCCAACATGGATCTGAACCAAATTGTATCATGTGATTATACAAGGTCCAGTCCTTGGTCAGTGTACATCTGTGCTTCTGAGTACCATATCATAAGCTGCAGAGCCTCTAGCCTGGGGAGGAGTATATTAGCCTGAGTGTTGTTAATGCTGTTAAAGGTATGTTTGGACTTCAGGGAGTACAGGGTTAACGTCAACTGTGATGACCTCCCTGCCCCCATTGATGTTCATTGTCGAGCATCACACATGAGGAATAAGCATTTGGCTGAGTTACCAGATAGCGGCAGCTGCAGGGAGGAAAAGAAGAGAAGAGAAAAAGATGAGAGGAGATGAGATGAATGGAGAGAAGTGCAATGGAATGGACAGGAGAAGAGAAGACGAGGCAAGAAGAGAATAGAAAACAGTGGAGAGAAAAGGAGAGGAGAAAGAAGGAGAGATGAGGTGAGGAGAGGAACTGAATGGATGGGAGACAAGAGGAGAGAAGAAAAAAAGAGAGGAGAGGAAAGGAGAGGAAGCCATAAGAATATAAGAAATAAAAGCTGGAGTAGGCCATTCAGCCCTTCGAGCCTGCTCCACCATTCAGTACAATCATGGCTGATCTACCTCAATACCATCTTCCTGCACTATCCCCATATCCTTAAAACCCTTAGTATCCAAAAATCTATCTGCCTCAGTCTTGAATATTTTCAACGACTGAGCATCCCCAGCTCCCAGGGGTAGAGAATGCCAAAGATCTACAACCCTTTGAGTGAAGAAGTTTCTCCATCTCAGTCCTAAATGGTGGACTTCTTATCCTGAGGCTGTGACGCTGTGTTCTAGACTCCCCAGCCAGGGAAGCATTCTTCCACAGAATCACAGAATCACAGAATAATACAGTGCAGAAGAGGCCCTTCGGCCCATCGAGTCTGCACTGATGCATTAAAGACACCTGACCTGTCTACCTAATCCCATTTGCCAGCCCATGGCTCATAGCCTTGAATGTTATGATGTGCCAAGTGCTCATCCAGGTACTTTTTAAAGGATGTGAGGCAACCCGCCTCTACCACCCTCACAGGCAGTGCATTCCAGACCGTCACCACCCTTTGGGTAAAAACGTTCTTCCTCAAATCCCACTTAAACCTCCTGCCCTCACCTTAAACTTGTGTCCCCTCGTAACTGACCCTTCAACTAAGGGGAACAGCTCCTCCCTATCCACCCTGTCCATGCCCCTCATAATCTTGTACACCTCGATCAGGTCACCCCCCAGTCTTCTCTGTTCCAGCGAAAACAACCCAAGCCTATCCAACCTCTCTTCATAGCTTAAATGTTCCATTCCAGGCAACATCCTGGTGAATCGCCTCTGCACCCCCTCCAGTGCAATCACATCCTTCCTATAATGTGGTGACCAGAATTGCTCACAGTACTCCAGCTGTGGCCTTACCAAAGTTCTACCCAACTCCAACATGACCTCCCTGCTTTTGTAATCTATGCCTCGATTGATAAAGGCAAGTGTCCCATATGCCTTTTTCACCACACTATTAACCTGCCCTTCTGCCTTCAAAGATCTATGGACAAACACGCCAAGGTCCCTTTGTTCCTCGGAACTTCTCAGTGTCAGACCATTCATTGAATATTTCCGTGTCACATTACTCCTTCCAAAGAGTATCGCCTCACACTTTTCAGGGTTAAATTCCATCTGCCACTTTTCTGACCATCCCGTCTGTATCTTCCTGTAACCCAAGACACTCAACCTCACTGTTAACCACTTGGCCAATCTTTGTGTCATCCGCGAACTTACTGATCCTACCCCCCACATAGTCATCTATGTCATTTATATAAATGACAAACAATAGGGGACCCAGCACAGATCCCTGTGGTACGCCACTGGACACTGACTTCCAGTCACTAAAACAACCGTCTGTCATCACTCTCTGTCTCCAACAGCTAAGCCAATTTTGAATCCACCTTATCAAGTTACCTTGTATCCCATGTGCATTTGCTTTCTTGATAAGTCTCCCATGTGGGACCTTGTCAAAGGCTTTGCTGAAATCCATGTAAACTACATCAACTGCACTACCCTCATCTACACAACCTGGTCACATGCTCCAAAAATTCAATCAAATTTGTTAGGCATGACCTCCCTCTGACATGCTGACTATTCCTAATCAAATTTTGCCTCTCCAAGTGGAGATAGATTCTCTCCTTCAGAATTTTCTCCAATTGTTTCCCTACCGCTGACGTGAGACTCACTGGTCTGTAGTTCCCTGGCTTATCTCTACAACCTTTCTTAAATAGTGGGACCACATTAGCTGTTCTCCAGTCCTCTGGCACCTCCCCCGTGGCCAGAGAGGAATTAAAAATTAGGATCAGAGCCCCTGCAATCTCCACCCTCGCCTCCCACAGCATCCTGGGACACAAATCTTCCAGACCTGGAGATTTGTCCACTTTTAAGCATCTATTTTATCAAGCCCTTTAAGAATATATGTTTCCCATGAGAACACCACTCATTCTCCTAAATTCTAGGAAATATAGTCCTAATCTACTCAATCTCTCCTCACAGGGCAATCCCCTCATCAGAGGAATCAGTCCAGTGAAACTTCGTTACACTCCCTCCAAGTCTAGTATATCCTTCCTTAGGTAAGGAGAACAAAACTGGACACATTACTCCAGATATGGTCTCACTAAAAGGCTACACAATTGCAGTAAGACTTCTTCACTCGTCTATTCTAATTCTTTGGCTCCCTTTGTAATAAAGGGTAATATGCCATTTGATTCCCTAATTACTTGCTGTACCTGCATGTTAACCTTCTGTGATTCATGTAAAAGAACATGCATGTCCCTTTGAATACTACCATCTCGCATTCTCTCACCATTTAAAAAAAAAAGCTCTGCTTTTTTTTATTTTTCCTACTGAAATGGATAACTTCACACCCCCACGTTATATTCCATTTGCCATGTTCTTGCCCACTCATTTAACCTGTCCATATCCCTTTGCAGTCTCTTCAGAGCAAATTTAGGTACATTACACTCAGTCCCCTCATCTAATTTGTTGATTTGGATTGTATGTAGCTAAGGACCCAGCTCTAATCCTTGTGGTATCTGCCAGTTACAGCCTGCCAACCCATTTATTCTCGGCTTACCCCACGGCTGACAAAATTGCTTGGTGACAGGGAGGCGTCGGGCCCTCCATCCCCCACCTCCCATTGCAATTCTATGGACCCCGCCTCTGACTCCCCCTCAGGTGGGCCCATAAAATCCAGCCCAAGGTGTCCAGTGGAAATGTGAAACTTAAGGATATTATCGTTAGCAAAGCAATAGTGCTGGAAAAACTAATGGGACTTAAAGTTGACAAATCCCCTGGACCTGATGGCCTGCATCCTAGGGTTTTAAAAGAGGTAGCTACAGAGATAGTGGATGCATTAATTTTGATCTTCCAAAATTTTCCAGATTCCAGAATGGTCCCTGTGGATTGGTAGGTAGCAAATATAACCCAACTATTCAAGAAAGGAGGGTGAGAGAAAACAGGGGTAACCAATTCTCAATCCATGCCAACATAATACTCCCAATCCCATAAGATCTAATTTGTGCAATAATCTCTTATGTGGCACTTTATCGAATGCTTTTTTTGAAAATCCAAATACTCCACATCCACCAGTTCCCCCTTATCTACCATGCTAATTACAACCTCAAAAACTCCGAACAGATTTGTTAAACACATTTTCCTTTCATAAAGGCTTGTTGACACTGCTTAATCATATTATAATTCTCGATGCGCTCTGTTACCATGTCCCCAATAATAGATTATAGCATTTTCCCTCCGATTGATTTCAGGCTAACTGGCCTGTAGTTTTCTCTCACCCTCTGAAGTCTTGGGTGCCTGTGTGGAGGGTCCGTCGCCCCCCTGTTGCCAAGCAATTTTGTCAGCGGCGGGATAAGTCAATGACGGTTTTCTTGCCCAGAGGCCAATTGGGGCCCTTAAGTGGCCTTTTAAAGGCCAATTAAGAGCCTCTTCCCCCGGGATTTAACTAGCAGCAGGGGTGCCTCTGTCACACAGGGAGTTTGCCAGTAATACAAGGTGCCCTCCCTGCGGGCGTGGGGAGGTGGGTCCCTCTGTGGGCAATCTATGGTCCACCGATGACTGCTTCTGAGAAAAACACCACCTCTCTGGACCCCTCCCCTCACCCTGTACTAGACTACCACCTTCTCAACCCCACCTCGCTACGTCCTTCCAGACTGCGCCAGCGACCCTGCCTCTCTTAAATGAGGTCCAGGGTTCCAGCGCTGGGCCTGGGTCCAAGGCCTATGCAGTACCGACAGTGGCCATTGCTCCTGGTGGCGCTGCTGATACTGCTGAGCTGCCATTCCTGTGATCGGCCGGCAGCTCTTGGAGGCCGGATCCGTGTTTTTAAAGGGACAGAGATCCCGGCGTCGGGCACTTAGATTCTGGAACAATGTAGGATTGCATTGGATTGTGTTTGGAGGTCCTCAGAAAGGCCGAGGAATGGCTCCCCAGTCTTTTCAGCCCAGTGCTGGGTGCTCTGCCGGCACCACAAAATCCAGATCCTGATATCCCAAAATTTTCAGAATTTATTTTGTGCCTTCTACCATGAAGACAGATACGAAGGCTGGAATCTTAACATGCCTATGGTGATGGGCTGGGAGACAGGAAGGTTGGCAAAATGCTGCAGCATGGCATGTGGGGAAGGGCCCAACATATTCACGCTGCCATGCCACTTTGCCAGCAGTGGGAAAGTTGGCAGATCGGCTGCCCGCCGGGAACCCAACTGAGCCGCTTAAGTGGCCAATTAAGTCCAACTTCCCGCATCCACGGGCATTTTCCCACATCGAGAGTGCCCGCAACAATGTGGGGAGACTGCCCAGTGAAACCTGGCGGGTCTCCCAGCGGACTCCGGTGCCCTCCTTTAAGTGCATTCCATGCCCATGGAGCAGCCCCCCGCTGCCCCCGTGACAATGACACTGCCTTCCCGCAGCAACAACCCCACCCCAGTCGCCACGGCCTGCCTGCCAGGCAGCAGCTACCACCAACAGCACTTACCCCTGTTCAAGGGCGCCTCGGCCGTTGAGGCACCCTCTTCCCACAGCTGTAGCCTCAGTGCTGGTCACTGCTAGCGGTGGCGTTGCTAAGGCTGCTAAGCTGTTGGCCCTTTGATTGGGTCAGCAGCTCTTGGGGCGGGTTGCCGCCATCTATAATAGGATGACAGCAAATTGGTGCCCCGGGTCCTGCCGTCCACCATCCACCGAAGCGGGGTTGTCCACCCCACTCCCGCTTTTGGCCCTAGCGGCGGGATTCCTGCCACCTCCGTAAAAGTATTTGTTTAATGTCTCTTCCATTTCCTTAATCCCCATTATAATTTCTCCTGCCTCTGCCTATAAGGGACCTACAATTATTACCACTAATCTCTTCCTTTTTACAAACCTATAGAGACTTTTACAACCTGTTTTAATGTCTCTTACTAGTTTATTCTCATATTCTATTTTCTCTCTCCTTATCAATTTCTTGGTCAGCCTTTGTTGAATTCTAAAATCCTCCCAATGTGGGTTAATAATTCAAACCTCAGGTAATGGTCATGAAATCCAGCAACAGCACTGAGGTTAAATCTCGGCCTAATGTTTGACCTATAGTTCACTGCCCTGTTCCTTCTGATTTCTGGGCATGATTCCATTGTTGCTTAATGAAATATTTTAGAGCCTCATATATGCTTTGATGACCTTGCACTCTTGTAAAGCAGTGTATGCATTGGGAATAACACACAACCCCCATAACGCTGCATTGGAGATTGTCTACTCAGCAATACAAAAAGTGTTCACCAACTATTGCATCTGAAAGATTGTCAATATATAATAAAATCTGATTGCAACTAAATATGAGCTTGAACATCCTCTTGCTTTATTTCTATGCTTTCCCTCAAAATATTAGTGTTCCCTTGTGAGTGCTACTGACATCATCAACATTGTGTTTTCAAGGAAAGTTCCAAAACCTGGCCTTACTTAAATGAAGATTTATTAAATCATATTACTTCAAAATGTGTTGCTGCATGTCAAATTCCTTTCCTCTCTGATACTCAACTCTCCTCTTCTTACACTCCTCTGTTTTCCTCTCCTCCATCCTTTTCTCCCATCTCTTCTCATCTCCTCTCCTCCCCTCTTCTCTATCCTCCCCTCTCCTCCCCTCACCTCTCCTTCCCTCCCACTCATCTCTCTTTCCCTCTTCTCAGCTCTCCTCCCCTCACCTTTCCTCTCACTCCCCTCCTCTCCACTCCTCCCTCTTTTCTTCTCATCCCCTCTTCATTCCCTTCTCTCCATTCCTCTCATTCCATCATTTTCTTTCATCCCCTCATCTCTCCTTTCCCTTCTCCCCTCTCCTCCCCTCCATTCCTCTTTCCTCTTCACCTCTGTTCTCTTCCATTCCTCTCCACTTCTCCCCTTTCCTCTCACTTCTCACTTCACCTCCTTCTTCATTCCTCTACACTCTTCATTCCTCGCGTCCTTTCCTCTCCTCTCCCATTCAAAAGGGAATTGGATAGGTACTTGAAGGGACAAAATTTACAGGCCTGTAGAGAATGAGCAGGGTTATGGGACCAATTGGAAAGCCCTGCTAAAGAGCTGGCACATGCACGATGGACACTATGGTCTTGTTCTGTGCTGTATTACTCTAGAACTCCATGATTCTAGGATTGAATATGAAATAATTGTTGACTATATTGTTGTCTGTGTCATTAACCCCGAGAGACTCTCTTAAGTTGAACATGAACACAAAGAATATTGCACTTTCAATTCACAAATAGACGTTGGTTGTTTAATAAAGATTATGCGGGACCATGGGTTTCATGCATGCACTGTGCCATGCGGTGTACAGTTTTCCGAAAGCACACTTTAGCTCAGGAGTGTCACCTGCCAGGAAAGCTTTGTTGGGACATTGTGGGCACGATCCCCATAAATATTCCGGTCATTAAAATAACAGTGATCATGACTGTGATGTTCCCATACAAGGCTTCACGACTGGACTTCACATTCGGAACACTGGCCCATACATCCCCTGGCAATTCTGGGAGCTGCAGGGAAAATCACCGAAGGTAATGTAAAGGAAACTGGGACAAGGCGCAACCAGCACAGAAGGAGGCCATTTGGCCCATCATGTCTGTGATGGCTCTTTGAAAGAGCTATCCAATTAGTATCAATCCCTGCCTCCCCTCAACTACTCTTTCCCCTTACAAAATTTCCCACATTACAACAGTGACTACACTTCAAAAGTACTTCACTGGCTGTAATGCGCTTTGGCACATCTTAAGGTAGTGAAAGGCACTATAGAAATCAACACTGTAACTTTTTCCTTTTCAAGTATTTATCCAATTCCCTTTTGAAAGTTACTATTAAATCTGCTTGCATTACCCTTTCAGGCAGTGTAATCCAGATCATAGTAACTCACTGTGTAAAAAATTCTCCTCATCTCCCCTCCAGTTCTTCTGCCAATTAGCTTAAATCTGTGTCCTCTGGTTACCCACCGTACCCACCAGGAGAAACAAATTTTCTCTATCTACTCTATCAAATCCTCTCAAAATTTGAACAGCTCAATTAAATCTCCTCAACTTTTTTCTGCTCTAAGGAGAACAATCCCAGTTTCTTCAGTCTCTCCACATAATTGATGTCCCTCATCCCTGGTATCATTCGAATAAATCTCCTCTGGACCCTCTGTAAGGCCTTGCATCCTTAAATTGGACACAAAACTCCAGCTGAGGCCTCATCAGCAATTTATAAAGGTTTGGCATAACACCCTTGATTTTGTGCTCCATACTTCTGATCATTAAGCCAAGGATCCTGTATACTTTTTTTTTCAAACAGCCTTCTCAACTTGTCCTGTCTCCTTCAAATGAGATTTGAAACAATTAAGTGAGGGGTCACACCTGGAAAGTCCTGGTGTGCCATGCCACAGGGCAATGAGCCTCAACATCCCATCATCAGGCCTTATAGAATCATAGACACATAGGATGATACAACACAAAAGGAGGCCATTCAGCCCATCGTGCCTGTGCCAGGTGTTTGGTAAAGCTATCCATTCACCACTACTCTTTGCTTTCTGTCACTTTGGCAATTTTGTATCCAGGCTGCGCCTGTTCCTTTATCCTTCTAGAAGAGAATTTATTGCACTTACTGTCAAGTCAGCCAACTTAACTCTGTATGAAACCAAGGACTGGATTTTTAGGCTTGATGGGATGAGAACAGAGACTGGCGGGTGCGGAAATTCGTGCCGCTGGCCGGCTCCATCCCTGCAAGCCCTTTTCCCGGAGGCAGGATCGGAGACAGCAGGGCTATATGACGGCAAGTGACGGGTAGCCACTTAGAGATAGTTGAAGGCCAATTAAGACCTATTGTCAGAGTCTGACTTGAATTTTCTAGTTAGCTTCCAGGACCCCCGAGGCACTAGGGAACAGGCCAACTGCCCTGGGGCGGTCTCCAGATGGCAGACCAGGGAGGGAGGCCTGGCGCATCATATGTGTATTTGACTATAGAGGCATCACAGCCAAAAAGAAAGAAAGAACTTGAATATATATAGTGCATTATATGATCTATGGATGTCCCAATGTGCATTAGAGCTAATTAAATACTTTTTGGAGTGTAGTCAATGTTGGAATTTAGGAACCTCATGTTTAATTAGGGGTTAGTGGATTGCTGTCAGGAATTTGACAATTGACTAATCTTTTCTTCCCTCCTTGGTTCAGGGGCAGGGCCTAGACTAATGATTACACATGGGGTTTTATTGATCTATCTAAGTCAATAACATAGGGGTGTGGAGTATATTTCCTACTCTTCAGGCAGTGGAGAGGGGCTATCTTTTTTATTTCTTCAAAGCCGAATAGTTTGGGAGCTTCCAACATTGATATCCTGAGTCCAATGAATTCCTTTATGAAGCAAGCAGTAGCTTTTCTCACTTGCTAATCTTCATTGATTTCCAGTAAGTGCACAAAACAAAGTCATTTGGCATCTTTCCTGGATGAGTCCATTGCCCACCTCTTTGACATTGTTCTTTTTAGCTTTTTGCTTGTGTCAACCTATGCCCTTAAATGGGTTATTCATGGGATAGTGTTAGAGACTTCAGCACATGCAATATTAGAAGGCATGGGTCAGCAGATGACACATTACAGACTCAGTGCTGAGCATCCAACCCCATGTCCGTTCCATTACCAAGACTTCCTATTTCTACCTCTGTAACATTGCCTGACTCCACCCCTGCCTCAGCTCATCTACTGTTGAAACCCTCATCCATGTCTTTGTTAGTTCTAGACTCCATTATTCTAATGCTCTCATGGTCACCTTAAACTTGAACTTGAACTCAAACAAAATTCTGCTGCCTGTATCCAAATTTGCACGATGTCACATTCACTCATCACTCCTGTGCTTGCTGACCTACATTAGCTCCCAATTCTGCAAATCTTTGAATTTAAAATTCACATTCTCATGTTCAAATCCCTCATAGCCTAGTCCTCCCCATCTCCATAACCTCTTCTAGACCTGCAGCTCTCTGAGAACTCTGCATTAATCCAATTCTGATGCCTTGAGCATCCCTGGTTTCATAAGAAGTAGGAGTAGGAGTAGGCTGTCCGGCCCCTCGAGCCTGCTCCGCCATTCAATAAGATCATGGCTGATCTTTTCGTGGACTCAGATCCACTTATCCGCGTTTCCGCAACTCCACCGTTAGTGAACATGCCTTCAGCTGCTTAGGACCTATGCTCTGGAATTCCCTTCCTAAACCTCTCAGCCTCTTTCTTCTCCTTTCAGGTGCTCCATAAAACCTACCTCTTTGACCAAGCATTTGATCACCTGTCCCATTATCTCCAATGTGGCTTGGTGCCAAATTATGTCTGGTTAAGCTCCGGTGCCTTGGGATGTTTAACTACAGTAAAGTTGTTATATACGTACAAGTTGTTGGTTATGTGGCTGTCGAGGAGATGTGCAAACCAGAGACTGGGCTGATGAGAGCAGGTGATCAGTCTGAGAGTCAACCCAGGTTACTTTTCTGTACTTCTTCGCAACATAAAGGCCCACTGGCAGAGCTACTGGAGCAAGGTTCTTGCCAAGGCAAACATGAGTGGCTCTGTGAGATCGAATGAGGGCACAAGGGGAAAGAAATGGAGAAGGGATTCCAACAGCAGTTGGCTGGGAGTTTTTGTTGATATCATGGGTGGGGGAGGGGATCTTCAACTTGTGCCCGAAATGGTTGGGAAGTTGGTCAATTAGCCCACCTGTTCCTGATGGCATGCGACCTGGGCCTTGATAACATGACCTCAGCAAGCTTCGTTTCAGGCCTGTGACCAGAACTGGGAAAAGTTAGAAATATATTAGGTTTTGAGCAAGCGATGGGGGGGAGGGTGTGAAGATGAACAAAAGGGAAGGTTTGTGATAGGGTGGAGGGCAGGAGAGATTAAATGACAAAAGATTTCATGGTCCAGGGTAAAAGGAAGTGGTAATGCAGCAAGTAAAGAAACAGATGATCTGTCTCGAGGAGGTGTGAATGGCAGAATAGCTGCCCTCTGAATACAAAGCAAAGGAAATAAGAGAAAAAAAATCAAGCCAATAAAGAAGCATGAAACAAAATAGGGGCAGAGTTTGTGATCTCAAATTGTTGAACTCAGTGTTGAGTCCGGAAGGCTGTCGAAAGATGAGGTGCTGTTCCTCAAGCTTGCGTTGAGCTTCATCGAAACACTATAGCAACCAAGGACAGAAAGGTCAGAGTGGGAAGAAGGTGGAGAATTAAAATGACAGGTGACTAGAAGTTCAAAATCATGCTTGTTCTAACAATCTGGATTATTAGTCTAGTAACATAACTACTACACTCCTCCTGCACTCCTTTATGTGCGTATGTGAAGAGTGGCCACTCAAGATATTGGAGGGTAATTGACCCCCATGTCATCATAACCTCAACAAAAGTCAGTGCTTTGAGAGTAGACAGGAATGGAAGGAGGCAAAAAAAATCAAATCGTTGTCAAATATGGGGCTAAATTATCAAATGCCTTCAGGGCTGGGGCGGAGCGTGGATATGATTTGAAACTCAGTCCCGCGGATCGTCTCTGGAACCCAATACCTCAGAAACAGTCTGCAATTTTCAACGTGAGGGCAGGGTGGGGAGGGAACGGGGAAGCTGATCGCCTCTAATGAAAGGTCCATTAAGCTCATGAAGGAGCTCATTAATGGGCCTGGGGGGGCCGGACAGTAATTTTCATTTAAGATTCCAGCGAGCCCGACCACCCTGGTACACGATAATTGGGCACACAGTGGGCAGAGGAGCAAACTTTATTGTTGGAAGATGAAATGTTTTGGGCTTTTGGAGATCTTGCGCTGGGCCAAACGCAAGACATTTTGTTTTAAATTCTGGAAGCACTGTCTCACCTCTTTATTCCGTAGGCCCTCCATGGAGCTGCCTGCTCTCATTGACAAGGCAGCGGCACACCCCTTCATGGCTGTTGCCTGCCTTTGCTGTTCACGCTCTGCAGGCAGCCACCGCCTCCTGCAGACACTCAGCTTGCCTTCTGCCCAATTAGGCAAAACATTTAAAGATCATGTCGAGTTAGCAATGCAGCTGAGGCATGGAGTCGGGACCCAGAAATCATCCGGGTGTTGAGTTCCTGACTCCATTTTGAAAATTCAGCCCATGGATCTCTGGAATTGTTGGAAACACTGGGAAGTGACAGTTTTATTTATGTTATCTGCGACTCTGCTTTGAGGGCTTTCTTAAAAATACATTGGTTATGATAAAAAAAAGTCTTCAACAGCTGAATTGCTGGCAGCGTTAATAAGCTGACTGTTTCATCCTGTTACTTTTGACCCGTCTGAGCTGCTTCCAACAGCACTGTCTGATGGATTTTGGGAGCTGTTGTGTGTATTTGCAATGTGAAAGGAAGCACAGATCTTCAAATTCAGACAGTATATTCAAAAGAATACTGAGCAGAAGATCTTGCCTCCTCGATTTGCAGAATGTCATTAAATTCATCAGCTGGAAGACCCTTCCCTCACAAAACAGGAAACCTCTGAGGTCAAAAATATCAACAAATTCAACATGTTTGGCTCTGAGCATAAACAGCAAAGGAGAGCAAAGTCGTGGCTAGTATTCCTCTACATTCATGTGACTTGGGCATAGCTAGAGTTGTCCAGTGTTTAAGCCAAATCCTCAGGGCATGAAATTATTAGGGGCCAAGGGAGGGGGGCTCACGCAGTTGGTTAGTGGGATGAGGGGGGTGCTATAGGTCCATTGGTCCCCAGTCATGACTTGGCCAGTCTCCCTCTAGAACCCCCAGGGAAATGGTGTTGAGCCAGTCACGTCATTTTTTTTTGCTGTCAAAGGGCAGAACCTCTGTTTGCCCTTTAATGATGGGTTGAGGTGGAGTCAGGGGCAGGGCATCTCTAAGATCCTCAGCCTGCTGGTTTTTGCGGTGCTGTTCATTATGCCCAGTGAGATGAGGACTACCAGCTTCCACAACGACCGCATGCGGGCCCCATCTGTGTGGTTCAGGCCAGGCATGTCGCCTCCTGAAAAAGCTAAAAGAAAAATCAGTTTGCCAACTGCAGTCAGCTTGGTTTGCTTAGGGAATCTATTGCTTGAGTGTTGGGATTAAGAAGATAAATGCTGCATTTTGGAATAACCATGATTTTAGTCACTTATTCTAAATCATGGGTGGTAAACATACTGGGGAAGTGAATGCTGAAATTGGCCTTTTGGCCAAGTTGACTGTACAAGGCTTTCAAAAATACCGTATTGCTTTGTTGTGTTAATGCTCTGTGGAAATTACATTGAGTTCATTTGCATAGGATTACACAGAAATTACAGCACAGAAACAAGACTTTCAGCCCAATGATCTTCCTTCCACCTGACTTCATCTCACTATCAAAATAACCTTCTATACTTTGCTCTCTCATGTATTCATCTAGCTTCCCCTTGTATGCATCCATGAGCACTCCCTTCCTAGGTGAGACAACCTGCCCACTCTGCACTGCGCATTTGGTGACCACACTCCACTTCTACCTCTCTGCTCACACCAAGCCTGCCTCCGCCAATCGCTCAATTACTATGTTGACCTCCTGGAATGTCTCTATGGGCCCCTAGGTGTCTAGTTTAGTTTAGAGATACAGCACTGAAACAGGCCCTTCAGCCCACCAAGTCTGTGCTGACCATTAACCACCCATTTATACTAATCCTACACTAAAACTAGAGGGCATAGATTTCAGGTGAGAGGGAGGAGGTTTAAAGGGGATCAAAGGGGTAAATTTTTCACACAAAGAATAGTGGGTATCTGGAATGAGCTGCCAGAGGAGGTGGTGGAGGCCGGAACAGTAGCAACATAAAAGAGGCATCTGGACAGGTACTTGAATGAGCAAGGCATAGAGGGATATGGAATTAATGCAGGCAGGTGGGATTTAGTATAGATAGGCATTATGGTCAGCATGGACGCGGTGGGCCGAAGGGCCTGTTTCTGTGCTGTACGACTCTATGACTATGACTCTAATCCCATATTCCTACCACATCCTCACCTGTCCCTATATTCCCCTACCACTTACCTATACAAGGGTCAATTTTATAATGGCCAATTTACCTCTCAACCTGCAAGTCTTTGGCTGTGGGATGAAACCGGAGCACCCGGAGAAAACCCACGCAGACACAGGGAGAACTTGCAAACTCCACACAGGCAGTACCCAGAATTGAACCCGGGTAGCTGGAGCTGTGAGGTTGCAGTGCTAACCACTGCGCCACTGTGCCGCCCAGTGGTTTGAGAACCACTAACTTAAAAGACCTCTATCAGGTCACCCCTCAGCCTTTTCTAGAGAAAAGAGCCACAGCCTGTTCAGTCTTCCCTCAAACTTATGAATATTAGCTAGGCTAATGTTTCAAATTGATTGAAATAGAAGAGAACAAAATCCTTTTGCTCATGGGAGATCGGGAAGAAAAAAAAGTAACTTGTGAATATTGTGACATCAGCTTTAGTGTATAATGTTTCCTGCTTTTTCCCTCCCCATTTCATCAAGCACTGATGACTTGTGAGCACTGATCCTCTTGGTTTCCTTCAAGGCCTCTACCATCTGTCTGTGCTTGAGGACATGGCAATCGGTGATGTTGCAGGAAGGGTCAAGGCCAATGATCGGGATGTGGGACAGAATGCAAGGTCGCTGTACGAAATTATTGATGGAGATGGGATGGGCATGTTTGAGATCACAACAGATGCCCAGACTCAGGAGGGGGTCGTCACTCTTAAAAAAGTAAGCTTTATACTTTCTCTTAATTCCTTGAAAGCAACCATGTTCCGCATATTAACAGGCAGCCAGGCGTGGAATTGAAATATGGAATATTTCAAACTAAGTGACATCAGAATTCAACCCCTCTGCTACCCCCACCCTGTTAATTTATTATCTTTGCCTTGTGAAATTAGTCCTGCTATAACTGGGGCAACAATTAGTTGATGCAAAGATGCCATGGGCAACAAGCACCCCTCAATACTTTGTTCATATGACTTTTCATCATCAGTGAGCCAAGAGAGTGAACGTTAGCAGCCTATTCTACCATGGAGGCACTACAGCTGAACCATGCATGCCTTAACTCTTCGAGTGATCAAGAGGGGAAATGCTGGCTGATTTTTTTTTTTGTCCCACTACCTTCCCTAGCTTAGAGGCACTGTAACCCCCAGTAGTGCCTCTATCATGGCAATTCAGTGCTGTTACCAAGGGTACAAAAGCAGTATCACTACAACTAGTTCTGATGTGCACCATATCACTTATATTTTTGTAGAAGATTTTGACAATGATACTACTTTAATCTCTCATGTGCTCATGAACTGCTGCAACAGTTAACCATCCTGTGAGGGTCCTTTCCCCAAAGGATTTTATGAGAACATTAAGCTTCAGAGTGAAGACTTGAGCATTAATCATAGTAATGGCCTCATCAGCATTAATAAAATGGAATGTTTCTCAGGTTTCGACTTGAATGTGTCACTACACATTTAATTTCTGTGAGCTCTCTGCGTAGCTGTGCAATTGTCAGGCTTCAGTTGATCACTTTTTTTTTTGTAAAGTTCATTTAAGAGTAAAACAAAATAAAGCTGAGTTACCAAAAGACAGCCTTACCATTAGAACTCTTCTTAAAGAGGGAAGTTCACCCCTGCCAAAGAGGAACTCACCATCAGGACTCTTCTTGAATTAGAAATCTCATTTGGGGACTCTTTTTAAAGTAAGATCTACAATATCAGAATCCCTTTTCAAAATAATTAGAGTATTTGAGACCTTTATATTTTTCTTCAAGCCTATTTTGAATATTTTAGTTTGCTTCAAGTACCAAAAGGCATCAACAGGAAGAGACAGCTCGGAAGGATCGCTGAACCTGTTAGTGTGAGGAAGTTGGATTAACACCAGTAGTTATCCTGTCATTAGCACAGCAGTATCTTGCTTCCAGCTGTGTCTGTTTGTCAATCCAGTTCTCTCACACTATCAAATCTCCCTAATTCTCTCAGTCAGTGCTGTATGATGCAGACTGTGTCTCAATTGATGTTCAGCCAGCTCCTTCACCAGTATGTTCCATGATATCCTCAATCTTATGCAAACTGTACCAGCTAACTTAAACTCACTCTTCTCTGTGTAACTGGGATGGTAGTGACCTGAAAATAGCATTGGGATCGCTTATCGCCCCTGGTTACGATGGGGCTCTACTGCCGCCATCTTGAATAGGGCTCTGGAGGCAGATGGCTAGAGTACTTGCCTGTTTTAGGTGGAGGGCCACTTGGAATATGATAATGGGGATTCTAGGAAGCATGTAGGACCGTGATTCCAATTTTGAGGCATAAATAGACAGAGCATGCTCGGTTCACGTGCTCATTTGCACCAGGGGTTGAGAGGCCTCACCAGCGTTCCTTAAAGGAACCTCTGGAGGCCATTCAGAAAACAACCCAGGAAATGTTTAATTGGTGGGGATAGAAGGAGCAAGAGCGGCCCTCCGAGTCCACAAAAAACTCCAGACTTCTGCTGATAGGTCATTCCTGGAAGTTTCATCACATGACCTCTCACCTCCAATCGCCTCGCCCAGTCAAACAGCTTTAATCCCCATTTCCAATATTTTTATAACTAATATACAGAAGTATTAAAAGAAAATGAGGGGAAAATGCATACTTTTTTAATGCCCCTATGATTTTCTTCCTGGGTTTTGCTTGCAGAAGTGTCCTTAAGGCGATTAACTTTTAACTCCTTTTCGTCTTCTCAGAGTGACCTGCAATGGGAAACTGTTTGGTGCCCGGACATCAGCACTGGCCCAGGCCTCACGGCGGTTATAAAGGGTTGAAGGCACACTCATTCTGCCTCATGACTGCACCTCCAGTTAAAAATCGCTCTGCTTGTATCAGGACTGATATTCAACCAACTCCCTCACACAGTTGGCCTCCGTAACTCTTTCAGTCTATGTCCATGTGTTACCACAAAATGGAGCAATCCCAACAGATAGGGATAAAGGTTGGAAAAGGGATGTCATGCCAGTTCCCTGCCACCCACATTTCCAGGTCTTCCTGCCCAAGTTGATGTCACGCAGCACATTGAGTAGAATGAGCTAACATTCTCTGGAGTTTAGAAGCATGAGAGGTGAAAGCATTGAAATATATAAAATAGAGTGCTTGACAGGGTAGATGTAGAGAGGCTGCTTCCCCTGCCTGGACAGTCTAGAACTAGAGGTTGGCCATTTAGGACTGAGAGATTTCTGCACTCAAAGGGTTGGAAATCTTTGGAATTCTCTACTGCAGAGGACTGTGGTTGCTCAGTCATTGAATAGAATCATAGAATGGTTACAGCACAGAAGGAGGCCATTTGTCTGTGCTGGCTCTCTGCAAGAGTGAATCACCTAGTCCAACTTCCCTGCATTTTCCCCGCAGCCCTGCAAATATTTTCGTTTCAGATAATTATCCAGTTCTCTGCTGAATGCAATGATCCAATCTGCCCCCACCATACTCTCAGGTAGTGTATTCCAGATCCTAATCACCCGCTGCATAGATTTTTTTCCTCATGTCACCATTGTTTCTTGCCAGTTCCCTTAAATCGGTGTCTTCAGGAATATATTCAAGACTGAGATAGATTTTTCGGCACCAAGGGAATCAAGGGATAGGGTTATAAAGTAGAAGTGATGTAGAAAATCAGCAATGAGCTTATTGAATGGCGGAGAAATCTCATGGAGAAATCTCATGGGTCATATAGCCTACTCTTGCCCCTATTAAATTCTTATGTTCTTATATGGGTAACAAAGAACAGGAATATGTCACACAGTGTTCTTCCCATCTATTGCACCATAACAGTAGTGGGCACTATGAGGCTCCAGCCAGTTCCTCATTTTCCTAACTGTAGCTTTAATCCAGTTCCCTCATATTGTCACTCAGTAATCATCCCAGCCAGCTCCTTTAGGTAATGTCATCTGTTCTTCCTACTAGAACACAAGATGCAAGCAGGGGATGGTTTTCCGCAAGGGGAGACGCTGAAAGCTCGTGAACCACGCAATCTGTAACAAGGGCAAAGCCTGCGTCAACGTTGGATTTAAATTAATCCCTCCCCTGGCAACCGCCTCACCACCACCATCAGCGGACTCGAACCCTGTCTTGCCTTGACCATGTAGCACTATAAGTGCAGCCTCGGAAGAGCTGCTGCGAGAAAAGAGTTCTCATCTCATGAACGTCTTTAATAATGAAGAAATAGTCAGACTGGCTCCCCATCTGTGTAATGACTGTTAAAATTTTAATGCATTTGTCTCGAAGAATGAATGGGTAGGAAAGGAAAAAGACCTTGAGTGTTTTAATGCTGGAAAGAATTAACAGCACTGTAAGCAATTCCTCACCCTCCAAACAAAATATGCTTAATAAACAGTCATCAGTGATTATTTTCGAGGATTAATACTCATAGACTAGGGCAGTTCTGGTGAATTTGTTGTAGATGTACTAATCCCCCATAACTGCCATCCATCAGCTTTAAATTCATTTGTTCCCTTGCAGTTTTAAGTCATTAGTGAAAATCATTCATCTCTGTCACTTCCAACAGCCGCTGGACTTCGAGACCAAGAGATCCTATACCCTGAAAGTGGAGGCAGGTAATGCACATATTGATCCTCGCTTCATCAGCAAGGGACCCTTCAAAGACACGGCAGCCGTGAAGATCACAGTCGAGGATGCTGACGAGCCACCAGTGTTCTCATTACCTGCCTATTTCCTGGAAGTGAGGGAGAATGTAGCCGTGGGCTCTGTCATTGGACAAATAGTGGCTCGTGACCCTGATATTGTTGTTAGTCCTGTTAGGTATGGAAGCTCGTTTTATGTTTTCTTTCATTCTTTTTTCCTACTTCTTTGTTCTGCCTGTATGTCTTTAATCCTTTGCTGAGGGTGCAAGTTCCCTCAGATCCTAGTTACCCTCCCATACCCTGCGTGTATGTGGTCAGCAATCAGTAGCAGGATATTCAAGTGGAAAATTGACCACTTGCTGGGATGGTTCCATGTGTGGACTGTCTTCATTGGGGTGGAGCAGGAGGGTGTCCAGTAGTATCATGGTTATGTAATTGAACTAGTAATCTAGACTATTGAGCTGGAGATATGAATTTAAATGCTGCCACAGCAGCTGAGCAATTTAATTTCATTTAAATAAAATCTGAAATGCAAAGCTAGCATCAGCAATGGTGACTCTGAAACTACCAGATTGTCATAAAAATCTAACTGATTCACGAATGTCCTTGGGAGAAGGAAATCTGTTATCCTTAGTCTGGTCCATATGTGACTCCAGACCCATAGCAATTTCACTCTGAACTGCCCACTGAAATGGCCGAGCAAACAACTATGATTGAATACAGTTGTATTCAAGAAGAGGGCTCAACCACCACTTTCTCAAGGGCAGTTAGGGATAGGCAATAATTGCTGGCCTTACCAGTTATGTCAGCATCCCTTGAATGAATTAAAAATATTTGTGGGTGGTCATTGAGTATCACTGGGTTGTTGAACAGTGGAAGATACCATAGTTGCCCTGATCATCTAACATCCACATGCATATACTCTTTGTAAATGGTGCTTGGGAAGTGGGTTGTATAGGCAATGTGGTTATATTGCCATTCTCTAATTGAGGGCAGTGAGGCAACCACATAGTATACAACTGGAACCACATGTAGACCAGACTGGATAAGGCAGCAGGTTCCTTTTTCCTGAAGGACATTAGTGAACCAGGTTGGATTTTTTACAACAGTCTGGCAGCTTTTGTGGTCCATACTGGAATTTGAACTCATGACTTCTGGATTGCTAGCCCATTACCATAACCCCCTAGGCTAGCTTACCCTGACTGGAAAATGGTTGGTGGCTGATTTTTCTTTATATATGCTCTGTGAGACCTATGGTGCTGCCTCGGCTGATGGCCAGGGTGGGACAAACAAACTCACCACAGAGCAAGGACTGGATGTAGAAGCGAATCTATTCTGTACAACACCGGGGGGGGGGGAGAACCTTCTCACTCGGCCAATGAATGAGGCTTGACTGCAGTTTGGAACATAGAAACAGGAGGGGGCCATTCAGTTAGATCATGGCTGATCTGTATTTCAGAGTCATACGGTCATAGAGTCATTTCAGCACAGAAGGAGACCATTTGGCCCATCAAGTCCACACTGGACTCCATCTAATCACTTTTGTTCCATAAGTCTTAATACTCCTGTCCAATAAAAATCTATCAATCTCAGGTTTGAAATTTTCAATTGGCCTCCAGCCTCAACAGCTTTTTGGGGGGGAGAGAGTTCCAGATTTCCATAATCCTTTGTGTGAAGAAGTGCTTATTGGCATCACTCCTGAATGGCCAAGCTCTAATTTTAAGATTTATCCCCCGTGTTCTGGATTCCTCCACCAGAGGAAATAGTTTCTCTCTATCTACCCTGTCTTTTAATCAATTTAAACACCTCAGTTAGATAGCCCCTTAATCTTCTATATTCAAGGGAATACATTTCTGGTCTATGCAACCTGTCCTGATAATTTAACCCTTTTAATTTTGGTATCATTCTGATGGATCAGTGCTGCACCCACTCAAAGGCCAGTATATCCTTCCCGAGGAGTGGTGCCAGAACTAAATGTAGTGAAACTAGCTGGGGGCCTGGCAAGAAGATCTAAAGATGTATCAATTTTTTTAAGCTACGCTCCCAGATCCTTGCTAGATGGCAGCACTCGAAGCTGAGGCACATAGGATTAAAGCTCATGGCCTAGGATTTCCTCATTCTTTTAGTGCTACAGCAGTGCCAACACTGTCATAACAATCTGAATGACCTCCTTCTGTGCTGTATTGTTCAATGATTCTGTACTCCCACTGCCCTGTGTTGCCCCTTTCAGAACCTACTCCATTTTCCTGTGTCGAACCCCTATCATGATTCTGAGCAGTTTCTCAGTATGCTGCCCTCTTTGTGTTGAGGGGATCCAATGCATTCAGTATGTAAATATTTGCATTGGCATGAAGTCCCGGGGCACCAACCTGCTTCTTTTCATAAAAGCAAAATACTGCAGATGCTGGAAATCTGAAACAAAAACAAGAAATGCTGGATTCACTCAGCAGGTCTGGCAGCATCTGTGGAAAGAGAAGCAGAGTTAACGTTTCGGGTCAGTGACCCTTCTTCGGAACGTTCCGAAGAAGGGTCACTGACCCGAAACGTTAACTCTGCTTCTCTTTCCACAGATGCTGCCAGATCTGCTGAGTGAATCCAGCATTTCTTGTTTCTGCTTCTTTTCATGATTGCCAGTGGTGGGAAGCTGTTAACAGGGCCTAGGTTGGTTCACAAGGTGGTGAGGCAGTAACTTAACCAAACCACTCAGTTATTGACAGAAAGATGTCAAGATAATTTATGGCTGAACCCTACAGAACTGTTTGAAGAGCTTATTTGCTCAGGTGTACTTTGGTGAGGTACAAATAATCGGCAGTGATTGCACTGTCATCATGGACAGAGATTCTTAGCCTTGTTGGTAGACGATTCCAACCCACTTTATTCATTATTTCTACTAGCTTGAGGGCTACAAATCCAGTCAGCCTCAGGAATGCTAGTCTATGTCTGGATTCCACCATACAAGCAGCTGATTTCAGTTGTGTCAGGTGGGGATCTGTCTGCTGGCTTTAAAGATCCTACATGACTAGACTTTTAAAATACCTTATTGGCCGTAATTTGCTTTGGGAAGTCCTGAGTGTGCGAAAGATGCTATATAAATGCAAGTCTCTTTTTGTCTTAATACAGAGACATGTGCCCTTTATATAACCTGTGCTAACACCTTGCCTGGGAGTGTTTGATTTATCTATTTATTCAATTGATTTATTCATGGCACAGCAAATAGCTTCGCATAATAGGAGAGTGTAGAATGCTATTTTGCCCTGACAGTCTGATACAGCGATGTAATTTACAGCAGAGCAATGTTCAAAGTAGTAATTTTAGGATTTTCAAATGCATAGTTGAGATAGCCAATCAAACTTTAAAACCCAATTAATATTTAAAACCCATTTCAAGATGGGCGAGAGACAAATATAAAAACTTCATTAAAGTGTTGTTCAAACAATGGCAATGAGCAGTCCATTTCATATTGAGGTAACTTGCAGGGATGAAAAAATTAATTCTTGTTGATTTTCTCTGTCAATGTCTATCGTCTGCCCTCCTCTCCTTAAGGTGATGGTTCCTTGGTGGGTTGCAGTTCTACAGCACTGAACATTCTGTAGCATTTTGTCTAAATGACTGTTATTTCTGTGTGCATCCAAGCAGATGTTTTACCACTGGAGAATCCTTTCTTTAATAAATGGCCAAATGAGTGTGTGTGCAGGCAGACATACACATGCATACACAAGTACACACATGCATGCACATACACATTTATGTGAACACACATGCAGAAGTACACATGTATTCATGAACACATGGACCACATGCATATGCACATGCAAATGCCCATATATGGCTACATACACACATGGGCATGCACACTAACACATGAATGTACAACTCACACATGCATTCACATATACATGGAATCACACGCATGCTTAAATAAACTCACGCACATGCATATGAACACACACACTGCATTTACACACTAATATGCATGTTAACACATGTGCATATGCATATGCATGCACATACATGTGTGCACACACATACACAGGCATATGTGAACAGGCACATACACATTTCCAGCTGAGGCTGCTGAATGCAAAGCAGGAATTGGAGCACTCCCTAGCTTAGCTTCCTAACCCAGTGCACTGAGGCCAATTATTGTGACTGTTTTTCTTCCACACTGTGACGTATTCTACTACATTAGAGGCATTATATAAATACAAATTGTTGTCGTAGTGTTGGCATTTGTGCTGGTGCTAAGTGTAAAAAGTATTTTTAAAATTTTCTTTGAACGCTTTTGTTTATTCGTTATAAAAATATCAAATATGAAGAAAAAGGTTCTTTGGCTGTCAGTCAAGAATCATCCAATCAAGTAATGAGGAATCTGTTCATTTTTTGATTAATTAAGGAAGGCAGGACTTTGCGAGGGTTGACATGTTGGGCGACCAGTGGTGAGGGTGTGGGGGTAGGGTGGGTGGAGGTAGAAGGTCATTTGCTGAACTCTCTAGTTAATGTGTCCAACCAGAGTTGTCAACCCTACACCGGAATTTCAAATGCAATAAGAAGCTTCTGAAAGGTCCTTGTGAGATTAAAACAATATAGGGATTGGGAAAATCTATGTTCCTGCATATCTTTCATTGTTGTCTTCAGCCAAGTCTGTAGGCTGTGCAGCATAATACAAGTAGATGTGAAAGAATTACCACTAATATAGCAGCTAAGTATCTCCTCCATAAATAGAAAATCCAAGCACTTCCAAGGAGCATGAATAGAGACTGACAATCTCTCTTGTTTCTACAAATGATTTACTGTACTTAATTCAAAGCATTTGCCTTTTTTTCTTCTCTGTGATAATGCACACATCTTGTACAAAACACAGTCTAATTTAAAACAAAATAATATTTGCACATGCTGAGCTTTGAAGGAGATCTAAAAGATGCTAACTGCAGGTATCAAGCTGGCTGTCACTCTGTGGTAAGAGGCACTTGAGTAACAATCAACATTTATTTAGCCCTTTGGTGGTGTATATGGCTCTTCTTAGCCCACTATCAATCTATCATCCATGTACTTGTTGAGATCCATAAACCTCTCGCAATGAATCCATTAGGTGTTGAAGGGTTAGTCCGAATTGTTAGGGGTAATTTTAAGCTTTGTTGGTCGTGTGTCAGATGTGGTTCAGTAGGTAACACTTTTGTTTCTATGTCTGAAGGCTGTGGGTTCATGTCCCACTTCAGAGATTTGCTTATCTAAGCTAGGTTGGCACTCCCCAGTGCAGTACTTGGGAGGGGGTGACACTGCATTGTCAGAGGTGTTGTCTCTCAGATGCGATATTAAACCACAGCCTCATCTGTCCCATTGAAGTATAGTAAAAGATCCCATGGGGCTATTTCAAAGAACAGCAGAGGCGCTCTCCCTAGTGTCCTGGCTATGATTGAGCTCTCAACCAGCACCCCTAAGATAAGATTATCTGGCCAGTATCTCATTGCTGTGTGTCGGACTGTGTATAAATTGGCTGTTCTGCTTCCTGCATTAGAACAGTAACTACAATATACAAAGAATTTAATTGGCTGTAAAGTTGTTTGGGAGTTTGTGAGATCATCAATGCAAACCTTTCTTTCTAGTACCAAATGGACAATATTGGATCGCAATTCACTTGATTTTCTTTTCTGATGAATTTAATGGAAAGGAAGATTGGGCAAGCTGTATAACAGGTGGTCGATCAAATATTGCCTATACTGCAATATTGGCAAAAGTTAAGATTGTCCTCCCTTTCCCCTCCCCCTGTCATTTTGTCATGAGTATGTGTATTTAACCTGGGATGACTAGTGAACTTATCTGTTTCGTAGGTATTCAATTGATCGGCATACCGACCTTGAAAGATTGTTCAACGTTAATGCTGATGATGGAAAAATAACTCTGGCTAAACCTCTGGACAGGGAGACCGATGTTTGGCATAACATCACCATTATCGCCACAGAAACCAGTATGTATCAGGTTGGCCGATTGGTTGGTAGAACCTTAAACTTCAGGGTAGCTAGCTCCCATGGCCTCTAAAATGGATGGGAGTAGAATAGATGCAGGACACGAGATGGGTCATGAAGAAACTTAATTACATCTATCTAACATATATAATTTTAAAAAAACCTTAAGTCAGCATAATCTTCCTGTCAGCTTTTCTCACTTATGATGGAAATTCTTACTTATATTTGTCAGACTACAGCGCCTTCACTGGTGGGAGTGAGTAATCACAGCATGACCAGTTTACATTATCAATATTGGGATACAAAGTTATAATGGGAATATAATAATCAGGACAGAACATGACTTTAAAATGGCCACTGAAATATGCTTGGCTACTCTGGTGAAATTATTCCCTATCCTCTTGACCTCTAGACTAAGAGGAAACCTTTGACCCAGTGATGGTATTGCCACCTCAGGAGTTGGGAGGTGCAGGGTTTGAACCCTATGCACCAATAGATCTGGCAAGCAGAGACTGAAACTGAAATCTGGGTTGACATCTAGCCCGATGCTCAAGTTCAATGTGAGTGGGTGGACTCTCCATCATGGTATGAGTTGTGCGGGCCCATATAATCCTCCCACCATATACCCCTGTTAACTGGTGTAAAAATGCCCAGGGAAGGAGCATTCACATCTGTCACACTGTGAATCCTTCCACCACTTCACACTATTCTCCAGGGGAAGAGTGCGAAGTAATGAAAACAGCAACTTGACAACTGTATTTGGTCTTGCAATCCCCATGTGCAACACTAAGGGAGATTGACTAGTGAATAATTAATGCATTCATGTTGTGAAAATTTTGGATATATTAAGCCCTTTCTCTTCCTGCAACCTGTGGACAGTGAGTTGTAATTGGAAGCTTTCTCCCAGCTTATTCTCTCTGCTTCCAAATCTTGCTCTGTAAGTCTATTCCCTGAACCTCAATCTCTGTGAGTTCATTTGTTGCCCTTCAAGTTATAAAGGTTCGTTCCCTCGCTCTCAATTTCTCTGAGCTCAGCCCTTATTCAGGTGTTTGGTAGTGTATTGATTATGCTACAGGACTAGACATCCAGGGGCCTGAAATCTAGAGAGAGTGAATTCAATCCCATGAAGACAGTTTAAGAATTTTAATTCAGCTTTTTTTCAAAAAAAGGACTGGAAATAAGAAGTTGGTGACAGTGAAAGTGAGCATGAAGCTGTTGGATTGTGATAAAAACCCAACTGGTTCACTAATGTCCTTTAGGGAAGGAAACTTGCTGTCCTTATCTGGCCTGGCCTACATGTGACTCCAAAGCCACAGCAATGTGGTTGACTCTTAACTGACCTCTGAAATGGTCTGGCAAGCCACTCAGTTGTATCAAAAACTAAGGATGGGCAATTAATGCCAGTTTTACCAGTGATCAACGTTCCTTCAGCTGCGCGGCTGTGCAGCAACCTGCAAGTCCCGACGCAGGCGGTGCAGAAGTCAGCCATGTTAAATTACCACGTGTGCACAGCCGCAGAAAAGCATTTCAAGGGGTCACACACTTAAATAAATCACCCGTGCACTGCATAAAAAAAAGAGGGAATGTTGCCAGCGATGCCCAGTTTCTGTAATTTAATCTTTTAAAATTCTCCATGAGCTCATTGCTCACTCTTCAAGTTCTCTATTAACTTCTTCGCTGCTGCTCGTTATTTTCATTTATTCATTCTCGGAATGTGGTAAGATTGGCACTTATAACCCATCCCCTAGTTGCCTTGGGAAGGTGATGGTGGGCTTTCCGCTTGAACTGCTGGAGAATTGGTGAAGGTAATAACTGAATGGCTTGTTAGAAAGCAGTTAAGGATCAACCACATTGGTGTGGGACTGGAGTCGAATATAGACCCAGACTGAGTAAGGATGGCAGATTTCCTTCCTTAAAGTATATTTTCTGTGAAATCATTCCATGCCCAGTTATCTCTGGTGACTAATGTCGTGTTGTTTCCTTCTAGCAGTCTCTAAACTCATTCACTACCTCGCTCTGTGCATGCTCATTTCCTGTCCTTCAAGTTCTTTGTTACCTTTTCTTTCTCTCATAAAGTTGGGAAT
This sequence comes from Heterodontus francisci, assembly GCF_036365525.1. Classification (NCBI taxonomy): domain Eukaryota; kingdom Metazoa; phylum Chordata; class Chondrichthyes; order Heterodontiformes; family Heterodontidae; genus Heterodontus; species Heterodontus francisci. The sequence goes on from NC_090387.1 coordinate 10,842,262, forward strand.
CCAGCTGGCTAATATACACTTGGAACCCCGGTCTGATTGGGTGATCTTTTTTGCTCCTTGGCATAAGGATAGTGGGGCCTCACTTCTACCAACTTCTGATCCAGTTGAGCACAATCTGCTTAGCAGAGACCAGAGACCAAACCTGCAAACGTGCTTTGGCTTACTATAGTACAACATAGCACGTTTACAAAGCAAGCATTCCAACTAGCAAGAAATAATTTATTTTATTCAACCTGTTTAAATGAATAATTAGAAGCAATATCAAATTAATGTTTACATTTCAGATTGAAGTGAAATATTTGCCAGATCATTTGGCGGGATTTACATCAATTTCTTGCAATGCTTTCTCCCCCAGAATAAATGTTCAATATTGATTTAAACACTTCTCATATTTACGAAGCAACATTTCTGCATTTTAATGAATTGGGAAAATATTTGTGAAGAAAAATTTAATTTGCTAGAGAACAACATACCTTAAAAGTGGCTTGTTAGCATTTTGGTATCTGCTGTCAGTGCTTTAAAAAAAAATTAAGTAGCCAAACATCTTTTATTGGCCTCAGAAGCGATACTGCACAAATTCACTGGAATGGTACCAGGACTTAAAGAGTTAAACTTGGTTTGTATCCCTTTGCAAGATTAAGGGGGTGGTTCTATTGAGGTGTATGAAATGATTAGATCATAGCTGATCAGTATCTTTACTCTATTTATCCTCATTAGCTCCATAATCCAATGATGCCTTTGCCTAAAAAAAAGGGCTGATGATCTCAGCCTCAAAAGTTTCAATTGTTCCAGCATCCTCAGCCTTTTGCGGGAGAGATTTTCAGGCCGGAATTTTACTTTTGTCGGACGGGAGCCATCCACTGACTGAAAACTCACTGGCGATCCCACTTCCTCCTGGTCTGGGGATCCGGACTGCATTTTAAGGTCACCAGGCCCTTAATTGGTCTCAGGTGGGACTTGCACGTCATTGAGGCAGGAAGTCCTGCCTAATGGAGCTGCCAGCTAATCAGCGGGCTGGCAGCTCTTAGTCCCAGCAGCGCCACCATGAATGGTGGCCACCGCTGGGACTGCAACTTAGCTGAAGACTGAAAGGGAAGGACGGCCCCGGGAGAAGATAAGATTTTGGGGTCACGCGGGGGGTGATCGGTCTGGCCCCGGCGAGGCAAGGGTGGTTGACTGGGGGAGGTCGGAGGCATGTTGGGGTGGATGGGGCATCGGGGGTGACCCTCCATCGGGCACAGAGTGCCTGATCATGAGGGCCCCCACCCCCCAGGCTGTCAGAAAGCCCCGCCTGCTTTTGTCAGGCGGCTTTTCTCAGGCCTGGGCCACCCAACAGAGTAACTGTTTCCTCTGGTGGAGGAATCCATAACGTGGGGACATAACCTTCAAATTAATGCTGGGCCGTTCAGAAGGGAAATTAGGAAGCACTGTTTCACACAAAGGGTGGTGGAAATCTGGAACTCTCTCCCCCAAAAGGCTGTGGATGCTGGAGTCCATTGAAGCTTTCAATACTGAGAGTGATCTTTTTTTTTAAGCAAGAGTATCAAGGGATTATATAACAAAGATGAATAAATAGAGTGGAGATGCAGATCAAACATGATCTAACTGAATAGCGGAAAAATCTCAAAGGGCTGAATGACCTATTCTGCTCCTATTTAACCCTAGGTGAAGTACTGAGGTTTAGGGTACAGGGCAACAGCCGGGATAAAAAGAGCAGAACAATTAAATTGAGAAGTAATGGCTAGGTGATACAAAGTTTGGATTTTAAAGACCTGCAGAGTTAAAGTAAACTGAGGGATGCAGGAATGTTCACAGCTCTGAACTAATTTCTTCCCTCAATTTTTCATTCCTATGAAAGGATGAACAGAACTGCAAACATTTGGAACTCTCAATGTCACTGATTAGTGTACAACAACAGAAAGGGTAGCAAGAAAAAAAACCCCACAGAAAACGAAGAACACTTTCGGCAAATATATATTCTTTTTATGAATACATAGCCTTCTCGACCTGTCAGCAGCTTTTGGCATGGTTGACCACACAATCCTCTTCCAACACCTCTCCACTGTCGTCCATCTGTGGGAGACTGCACTCACTGATTTTGTTCTTATCCATCCAGTTGAAGACAGACAATCACCTGCAGTGGCTTCTCTTCCCTCTTCTGCATTGTTACAGCTGGTGTCCCCCAAGGAGCTATCCTTGGCCCACTCCTATTTCTCATCTACATGATGCCCCTTGGCGACATCTTTCAAAAAGACAGTCTCATTTTCCGCATGTGTGCTGACGACACGAGCTCTAATTCATCACCACCAGTCTCGACTCCTCCACTGTCTCTTAGCTGACAGACATCTTGTCAACATCCAATATTGGATGAGCAGAAATTCCCTCCAACTAAATATTGGGAAGACCGAAGCTATTGTCTTTGGTCCCAGCCACAAACTCCATTCCCTACCCATTGACTCTATCCCCCTCCCTGTCAACTGTCTGAGGCAGAACCAGACTGTACACAGCCTTGGTGTCATATTTAACCTTGATTTGAGTTTCCAACCACATATCCATGCTATCACTGAGACTACCTATTTTGATCTCTGTAACATCGCCCAACTCCACCCATCCTCAGCATCTTTTGGTGAAACCTTCATCCATGCCTTTGTTAATTCGGCCATTCCACCTTGCTGGCCTCCCACATTCTACCGTTCATAAACTTGAGGTCATTCAAAACTCAGCTACTCGTGTCCTTACTCATACCAAATGCTCACATCAAATGCTCGCCATCACCTCTGTGCTCACTGAACTGAACTGGTTCTGGTTAAGCAACGTCTCAATTTTAAAATTCTCATTCTTGTTTTCAAAGCCCTTCATTGCCTCACCCTTCCTTACCTCTGTAATCTCCTCCAGCCCTACAACCCTCTGATGTAGCTGTGCTCCTCCAATTCTGGCCTCTCGAGCATCCCTGATTTTAATTGCTGCGCCATTGATGGCCGTGGCTTAAGCTGCCTAGGCTGTAAGTCTAGAATTCCCTCCCTCCACCTCTCCACCTCTTTACCTTTCTTTCCTTCTTTCAGACTCTCCTTAAAACTTAGCTTTTTGACCAAGCTTTTGCTCGCCTGCTTGAATATCTCCTTTTGTAGCTAGTAGCCAAATTTTGATAACGTACCTATGAAGCATCTTGGGATGTTAAAGGCACTACATAAATACAGGATGTTGCTGTTTGAAGTGTTAACTGACAGTACCTTTTTATTTGCCTGCAGGGAATCATAGCCAAGTGTCCCGAGTGCTTGTGGCCATTAAGGTGATTGATGTTAATGACAATGCTCCAGAGCTTGCCTCACAACCTGAAGCATACCTGTGTGAAAATGGAAAATCTGGACAGGTGGGTACATCAGGGCAGATATTTAAAGGGTTTGATGCCCATGACCAGGTCCCAAGACACTCCTTTTTAGAGGGAGAACAAAACACTTAGAGGGAGCAATTTTAACCTTACCCAACAGTTAGGAAACTGATGGGATTTGGTGCAAACCCAGTTTTACAACGCTGCCCAATTTTGCCATCCAATCAAGTCAACAGAGACTAACATCCAATCTTTGTGGTTTTCCCTCTCTGAGAGTTAGGTTAAAATTACCCCAGTTGTGTTGGCCATTGGATACATAAAACAATGCCACTGCTGCTATTGTGAACACCAATGTTGTATTGTCTGTACACAGCATCCATTGAGATACTGAGGCTAATGGACCAGTAAAGTCTTAGGTTTGACTCCTGGTCTGTGATGGTTAGCTGATCTCAGTGAAGGCAGCAGCAAATGTGCTACAATTCGCCTCAGTGTCTCTGAGATTGGAGGGGAAAGGTGGGGGTGATGAGGGGAACCAGCCAACTCTGCCGATTGACCATTATCCATGACTGCTGCCTACATGGAGAGGTCATCAAATAGCCTGCTGAGTAGAAATCTAAGGAGTGGCATTCTGACCTCAGAGAATTGTGGGTGAAATCCCGCCCCAAAGTTTTGAGCACTCAGTCCAGGTTGGTACTCCAGTACTGTACTGAGGGAATGCTACACTGCCAAAGGTGCTGTCTTTCAAATGAAACATTTAACTGAGGCCTCATCTGCCCTCTCAGGTGGACGCAAAAGATCCCCTGGCATGATTTGAAGGGCTGGGCGGTTCTCTCCAGTGTTCTGGCCAATATATATCCCTCAACCAACATCACTTAAAAAAGGAATTTCTGGTCATTTATTACATTACTGCTTGTGGAATCCTGCTGTCCACAAATTGGCTGCAGCGTTTCTCAACTTACAACAATGACAACACTTCAAAAGGCGTTTGTTGGTTCTTTAACAGCTTGCACCAGTCTGAAATAGGCCTAATTGGCACCTCCTGTACAAGAACAGTGTATAATAACATTTCTCACATGCGCAGAACAGAGCAGGCATTAAAATCGCAAGCTCCCCCGCTAGCTCAGATGATAAATTCACCAGTGTGTCTGGTATTCAAGGAAAACTATGTTCCAAAGTTCTTTCTTTATTCATTCTCAGGATATGGCAAGGCCGACATTTATTGTCCATCCCTATTTCCACATAGAAACTAATGTTGGAGCTTCCTCTTGAAGGAACTGAGTAGTTTGTTGGCCAACCAAGCTGGGATGGGACAGAAGTCACATATGGACCCAGACAGAGTTAAAAAAAAAAGTTGGGTTGTTAACGGCAATCCAACAGCTTCATGGCCACTATAGTTTTAAGAAATAGGAACAGGAGTCTTCAGGAGCTAAAGATTGGGAGTTTGAGTCGTTAAAGCACTTGGACATAAAGATTGCTTTGGTCACCACATATAAGCTACATCATGAAGGTTATTATGAATTTACATGATTGTTCTGATGGAAAAACACCACCAGGAGAACCTTGACCGAGCCCCACACCCTCATGTTGTGTTTATCTTTTACTATTAATGCTTTACTGCTCATTTAATTATTAACAGGTCATTCAGACGGTCAGTGCCACAGACAAAGATGACCCAAAGGCTGGGCAGTATTTCTTCTATAGTCTGGCAGCAGAGGTTTCCAGGAACCCCAACTTTACAATCAAGAACAACGCAGGTAAACATGTTTGACAGTAAAATGCCTAAAGCGATGTCTCTATGTCAGATCGTCCCTCCAAACAGTGATGACACTGCATGCAAGCCTTTGAGCAATCAGGACTGTTCAGGTTGCGCTGCAGTGCTTTTCGATCTTAATTACAGCTCACAGTAATTAGCTGAAGGATTACTCAATCCGAGCATAATTGTCACTCTGGCAGCACTTTAGAGAAAAACCATGAAACCATGCCTGAGCAGTTTTCCTTTGGACTTATTCTTCCTATTTCATATAAATGCGTCGCTCAGTGAGAATGGCAGCATGTGGGAGCACTGATTTCAACAAGGGCGCTGTACAATGAAAGAATAAATACAACAACAACTTGCATTTTTATAGCAGATTTTAATGTCATAAAACATCCCCAGGTTCTTCACAGGAGCGATTTCAAACACAATTTAACACTGAGGCTCATAATGAGATATTAGGGCAGATGACCAAAAGCTTAGACAAAGAGGTAGGTTTTAAGGAGCATCTTAAAGGGGGGAAGCAAAGTAGAGAGGTGGAGAGGTTTAGTGGGGGAATTCCAGAATTTAGGGCCTAGACAGCTGATGGCATGGCTGCCAATGATGGAGTAATTAAAATTGGGGATGCTCATGAGGCCAGAATTGGAGAAGTGTACAGGTCTTGAAGGATGTATAATATTGTATAAATACAAGGACTTTACATACATTTAATGAATGCAGGTTGTGCAGCTTCTGTGACATCTCAATAAATCAATGTGTTTCCACCCCAACAACTGTGCACTGAAGGAAGGGCCCATGATTGATCTGCAGTCTCTGCTGATTTAGCTTATCTGAACAGAGAATCAGTCGTGACACTCCTCCAGTGCCAAAACTAAGGGGAGGGCTGTGTTGTCGGAGATGCCATCTTTCGGATGAGACATAAACGATCCCTTGGCACTATTTCGAAAAAGAACAGTGGAGTTCTCCCTGATGCCCAGGCCGACTTTTATCACTCAGCCAACAAATTGTCTGGTCATTACCATGTTGCCTTTGGTTAGGAAGGAGTTCCCATTTCTAAGCACCAATGAACAAGCCCATCCGGAATGTGCATTTCTGAATTGTGCTCGAAGCGATGCTGATCCATGCCTGGCCCATCAAAAGAAGGTGGCCTCCTGCCATTACATACTACCTGGACTCCTCTAGTTCCTCACTCCAGTGGCCATTCTTTATGAGTGAGCCTTGCTGGCTACCTGTTCAACAGATTGAGAGATTCCAGTTAACATTTGCACATCTGGCATCTTACAGCAAGGGTCAGCACATAGTGTTTGGGAGCAAAAACTTATACAGGCCCCAAGACCAATTGTCGTGCCCCAATTTCCTACTGTACCAGTGAACAGGATTCTAACTCTTTGACAATCTACTGGAAGTTATGCTTGAAGGGAGCAGAACAAATACTTTTCCAACTGGCTCAGTTTCCTCTTCCCCACCTCATAGCCTACCAGGACAGCACTGTACATTCGGGAAACTCAAAATCATGGGGTCAATTTTGAGTGGCCTAGCCTTGTGTCAGCATGGCGCTAATGGCCTCAAAATAGGGTCAGTGGAGTCAGCATCCCCATTAACACCAGCAATGCAGCCGGCGCCGTTTTGGAAGGGGTTACCCACCAGGTGTCGGAAGCCCCTGTCTGATTTAGACCATTGGGGCCCCCCTTTTAACATGGAAATCAGGGTCCCATTACATAAATAGCAACCTGATTAGCAATTTTAGGTTAGTCGGTGTTCACTCCCTACCAGTTCCACGAGCAGTGGAAGACAACAAGTCTGGCCAAAGGTAAATGACAGGAGAGTATATTTGGGGCCCACAAATATAATCGAGCTGCTGCCACCTCCGGGACCCCCATTTTCTGCACTCATGACTACCCCACCTCAGTCACTTACCTTGCTGGTGGCAGCTCCGCTCTGCTTCCAGTCTTTATTCTGTGCCAAGTCGAGTTGTAACATCTGTTTGGCACCCTCACAGTTCACCTGCCAAATTTAAAAGAGACCCTCGCTTTATAATTATGGGCAGCCACTGCACTGCTGAAAAAGCTGGTCAACAAAAGAACAACAACAAGAACTTGCATTTATATAACACCTTTAACATAGTCAGGTCAGCAGCTGGGAATTCTACACTGAGTAACTCAACTCCTGACTCCCCAAAGCTTGTCCACCATCTACAAGACACAAGTCAGAAGCATGATGGAATGCTCTCCACTTGCCTGGATGAGTGCAGCTCCAACAACACTCAAGAGGCTAAACACCATCCTGGACAAAGCAGCCCACTTGATCGGCACCCCATCCACCACCTTAAACATTCACTCCCTTCCACCACCACCCACAGTGTCAGCAGTGTGTACCATCTAAAGGTGCACTGCAGCAACTCACTCAGGCTCCTTCGACAGAATTTGCAAACCCGCGACCTCTACCACCTAGAAAGACAAGGGCAGCAGGCGCATGGGAACACCACCACCACCTGTAGGTTTACCTCCATGCGACACACCATCCTGATGTGCAAATATATTGTTGTTCCTTCACTGTCGCTGAGTCAAAATCCTGGAACTCCCTCTCTAACAGCACTGTGGGTGTACAGACACTAGATAGACTGTAGCAGTTCAAGAAGACAACTCACCACCACCATCTCGTGTCAATTAGGGATGGAGGGTTGGGCAACAATTGCTGGCCTTGCCAGCGATACCTACATCCCATGAACAAATAAGAAAACGTCCCAAGGCGCTTGACAGGAGCATTATCAAACAAAATTTAACATTGAGTAACATAGGATGACATCAGAACAGTTGAGCAAAAGCTTGGTCAAAGAAGTTGGCTTTATGGAGCATCTTAAAGAAGGAGAGGGAGGTAGCGAGGCAGAGAGGTAGGGTATTCCAGAGTTTAGGGCCTAAGCAACTGAAGGCATGGCCGCCAATGGTGGAGCGATTAAAATCAGGGGCCAGAATTGGACTGCAAGATCTTGGAGGATTGTATGGCTTGAAGAGGTTGCAGAGATTGGGAGGAGTGAGGTGGTAGAGGGATTTGAAAATTAGCAGAATAATTTTAAAATTGAGGCATTGCCAGACCAGGAACCAACGTAGTTCAGTGAGCACCAGGGTGATGGGTGAATATGACTTGGTGCAAGTTCGGATTCGGGCAGCAGAGTTTTGGATTAACTCAAGTTTGTGGAGGGTGGAAGATGGGAGACCAGCCAGGAGTGCTTTGGGATAGTCTATTGCTGTGAACATCATTTGAGTTTGGAGTTCTACTAGCCTGGAGTTCAGTGCTCCTGTATTGTAGGCTGGAAGAGGGCTGTAGTTATTTGTTGCCTTTGCATGACAGCTTATCAGTGGGAAACTAAGAAGCCCTTCTACTTTTAGCACCTGGCATTAGCATCAAACACATTTAATCAGATACATCATGGATTAGCAATGGGCTGAAGTTACAATTATTTCATGGGATGTGGGCATTACTGGCAAGGCCAGCATTTGTTGCCCATCCTTAATTGTCCTTGACAACTGAGTGACATGCTGGGCTACTTCAGAGGGCAGTTTTGGAGTCATATGTTGGCCAGACCAGGTAAGGACAGCAGATTTCCTTCCAGATTTTTTTTTTAATCTAACAATTGACAATGGTTTCATGGTCACCATTAGATTACCTTGTTTTTCAAATTCTAGATTTATTAATTGAACTTTAATTCCACAAGCTGCTATGGTGGTATTTGAACCCATGTGCCCAGATCATTAGCCTAAGTATCTAGAGTACTAGTCCAGCAATATTGTCACTACACCACTGCTTCCCTTTACTGAGTACCAACATGTCATGTCAAGATCACGATCTCAGAAGCCACTGCTCCTCTATGATGTCTCTGGATCAGATTGCTATATCATGTACTGATCAGTGTACTAATACAGTAGGAATTGTACAAAGACAGCCTAAGTTTATTTCACTTAGGACATTTTGAGCCCTCATGGAAAAGTTTATCCCCTTCAGTGTAACCTACAGCTGAACCCAAGTCTAGAGGTGAAAAGATGGTTTGCTAATGAACCAGGCCACCTTGTTCCCCTCCTGTTTATCTGTTTATGCATAAAAGTTCAGTTTGTAAAAGTTAATTTAAAGGTAAATATTTTTTTTTAAAATGAGAGACCGAGAGGAAGGATTAGGGTTCTTATTTATGCAAATCAATAGCAGGCAAGGCAAGTTACCAATGAGTAATTTGCTGAAGTTTGGGTTTCAAATGCTTGAAGATTGTAAAAAGTAGAGGAAGACTAGCATAGGTGCATGGGTCACTGCATCAGCTTGCCAATTCACAGCTTTGAGTTAGTGTAGGAGTAGTAGATTTAGAGTAGGAGTAGTAGAGTTATAATAGGAATAGTAGAGTAGTAGTGTGATGAGTTGTCAATAAACTTATTAAAGTGCAGATAAGGTAAGACTCCTCTAAAATGATGGGATAAAAATTGGAAAGGTTCTGCCATCCAATCCAACAGGTGTCCCCATAGACCTTTACAGCATAGAAGGAGGTCATTTGTCATATCACATCTATGATGGCTGTCTAAAAGAGCCAGTTGTTTATTCCCAATTCCCTGTACTCCCTTAAATGTTCCGTTTCAACTATTTGCCCCTTTATTTTTTTCCTTGGGGTTTAGCTCTTGACTCCCAAGCAAAATATTACTTCAAGCTAAACTGTACCATGGAAAACCATATTGTGGGTCTCTTGTTGAATTAATTCATTAAGTTGCTGTGCTACAAAGTTACAAGCTATTCAAATATGTTTTGCAAAAAAAAAGCACAATTAAACTAAAAACACTGTGGCAAGATTTCTTCTGCTGAATTGTACAATGGTCCCAATAGACTGCTTCTTACCAGTTCCTATAAATAGGCCTGTGAAGATGACTAATTATTAAACAAGTCAACCCAAAAATTATGTATTCAGTGAGTTCCATTCCATGCTGAAAGTCAGAGAATAAATTAAAGAGGATGGAAAGAGATTTTGAATTGAAAGAGAAAGTAGATGAGCAGAGATAGAAAGTGCACGAAAGGGCAAATGAGTGATCCAGAAGGATGGATTATGGCTGCAAACTCAGCAGCAGTAATAATAAGGGACGTGAAAGCAAGACAGAGAACAAATTAACATTTTCAGAAAGAGGGATTTAAAGAGCCAGAAAATCAAAATTGACAGCGAAATGAAGAGAGAAATCTATGGAATGAATCAGAAAAGCAAGCCAAATGGGCAAATATGAAAGGGGTAATTCCACAAAACTACATTCACAATGAGGATCCATGGATATGCCAGGCAATGGGATATTTAGTTTCCACTGAAATGATATGAATAAGAAAACAACAGAGAAGTGTTAAATAAAATCAGATGAATGAACTGCTGGCAATTAACTTTGGGATCTGAGTCCAAATACAGCTCAGACTGATTGAATGGGAATCAGGGTATATAAGGAGGGTGTGCAAGGGTGAACAGGATCTAACAGATGTTTGCAAGCACTACCAGGTTTAAGAAAGTGCTGAAGGGTTTATGTGCTTTAATGCGGATTCACGAGAGTATGCGGGGCCTAATATGACCACGTTACGCTGCAACACGTGCCCAAGGACTTCCCAAAGCCTTTTTCCAACTATTCCCCAAGTTGGGGGCCTCATTGTGGAGTAGGAGTTCTGCTAAGAGCCCACCTAAAAATCTTGGGCTCTAGAAAATCAGCTCGGGGGTCAAGAATGGAGCAAATAGCTCTCCACACAATATCTCTTTTCAAAGAGGATAAGCCTCCTTCTGTAACCTATCTCCTCATACATTTGATTCATAATTATCTTGGTCACTGGATTGTTTCATTTAAGTGAAAGCTTGCCTTCAAGGGCTGGATTTCATGTGCCCCCCTGAGGCAGGGTCAGAGGCGGTGTGGCCCATAGAACCAAGGGGGGGGGGGGGGTGGGTGGGTTGCGGAGGGCCCATTGCCAAGCGATTTTGCTGAGGGCAGAATAGGCTGATGACTGCCTTCCCGCCCTGAGACCAATTCCTGCCGCTGCTGGGATCTAACCAACAGTGGGAATGCCTCCATCATGCGGGGAGGGCGCCTTGTAAAACAAGGTGCCCTCCCAGCGGAGTTGTGGGGAGGGCCCCTCCTTCATGGGCAATCTGTGGTCCACAGAGGTCCCTTGCCAGCAAAACCTACAACCCCCTGGACACCCACCCCCTGGACTTCATGCCCAGCCTCTCACTTCCCCTCTCCCCGCCTCGCCGGGCCTTCCGGACTGGCCCTGGCGACTCCACCTCTCTTACCTGAGGTCCGGGGTTCGAGCGATGGATCTGGGTCTAAGGTCTCTGCAGTATCTGCAGTGTGCATTGCTCCCGGTGACGCTGCAAATATTGCTGAGCTGCAGGCCTAGTGAATGGCCGGCAGCTCTTCGAGGCGGGATCCCCATCTTTAAAGTGACTGGGGGAGACTTAAGCTTCAAAACACCAGAGCATCACTCCGGGAGGCGGGGGCAGGGGCACGAAAAGGCCAAGGTGAGGTTCCCCCTGTCTTTTCATCCTGGCGCCTGGAGCATTACCTCCACCACAACATCCAGCCCCAAGTGTTAGGTTTGCTCAGTTAATAGCTCTCTAGCCTCTGAACTTGTGGATTGTGAGTTTACGCCCCATTCTCAGGCTAAGTACATAGTCTAGTCTACTACTTTAAGGCAGTACTGATGGAGTTCAACCAACATTCCATTTATTTGTTTAGATGGACTCAAAAGATCCCGCGTACTGTATAGAAAAGAGGAGGTAGTTCCCTGGTGTTTTGGCCAACATTTAACTATCAACTAGCACCACAAAAAATATCAGCTGCTTATCCATCTTATTTGCTATCTGTTGGACTTTGCTACACCCTACATAACAACAATTACTGCACTTCAAAAGTAATTAATTGGATGTGAAGAGCTTTGGACATTCTAAGAGTCATTTAAAGATGATATATAGATGCAAGTTCTTTTTCTTCCTGTCACAAACACCCCTTCTTAAGTTTCCTGTTATTAACTCTCATCCTCAAATTTCCTTCCATGCTCAAGAGTCCTGTGGCCACTTCCAAACCACAAGTTTCCTGTGACTATCTCCAAGTCTCAGGTTTCTTTGTCACAACTTCCCAATCTCAATCAGAAGTAAGGAAACTCTTCAATCATGTGAACATGCTTAAAATGATCCTGGTGCCCTGAACCAGATCTGACTACTTTCAGTGGAGTTACATGCTTGACTCTTCAGGAGCACTAAGATATAAAAGCTGCAGTAGCCTATCTATCGAGCTTCAGATTCTATTTGTATATTTCTTACTGAAAGAACAATGAAAATGGATGAGTTATCTTGGAAAATTACATAATTATGAATGGCATGTTTTTAATTAATGACTATTAGCAATCACCACCCTAAGCTTACACATGTAATTACACAGTGATTTGAAGGGAAAGAGATTGCAATTTTGTTCTCTGTGCTTTAGCGGGTCCCTCCGTCCCAAAGTTCTCACAGGAGACACCAATTCATCATTTTTTAATGATATATGGGTGGGTACCAATTAGTAAGGACATGAGAGAGGCAGCCCCTTGATAGCACAATTTCTAACAATGAGAGTTTTTTCCTCGTCTGTAGCTTCCCTGTGGGAGTCACAGAGTGTGAAGAAACAATATATCTTCCTGAGTGAATTCAAATCCGGAAGAAAATCCCAGATTAATTCCAGCTCTAGATACAGCTCCTGTATCTGAGAAAGCTCTTCACTTTAAGAACCAGCCAGGACACTCTGGCTACTGAGTCACAAGGTAGTGGGTTCAAGTCTCACTCTATGAAACTTGAACAAAAAACCTATGCTGATGCTCTCTGTGCCAGTACCGAGGAAGTGCTGCAATGTTGGAGGTGCCATCTGTCAGATGAGATGTTAAAGTGAGACTCCACCTGCCCTCTTAGGTGAACATAAACAATCTCATGGTGCCATTTCGAAGAAGATTAGGGGAGTTCACCCGACCAACATTTATCCCTCAACCAACTTCACTAAAAACAGACTATCTGGTCATTGTCACATTGCTTTTTGTGGGAGCTTGCTGTGTACAATTTGGCTACATTACAACAGTGACTGCACTTCAAAAGCACTTCATTGGCTGCAAAACACTTCAGGATGTCCTGCGGTCAATAAAGGCCCTATATAAATGTAAATTCTTGTTTCACTCGCCTAGACTGGAAATAAATAAAAAAAACTCGATCTGATAGTCCGTCTCTCTTTCTCTCTCACAACTTATCGCTCTCCATCTTATCAATACTACAACGGCCACTGCTTCCCCACATTTCCCTCTCCTCTTCCTCCCAAGCTCCAATCACTGTCTGGCTTTCTCTTCCTCCTTTCTGTTTCCTCATTGCAACAAAATCAACCTAATCAAATTCTATTTTAACTCATTCTTTCCCTGGCCCTCAAAATGGTGTTACTCCTCATTTCCCTCAATTTTCCTTTCCTCCTACATTCTACACATTTTCAAAACTCTGTCATGGCATCAAGTAATCACTACTCATTGATTTACCTTTCTTTCTCTTCAGCTTTTTTCAACCTTTGTGTGCCCTGCAGAGATCTAGCTCACTGCTACAGTTCCTTTCAAAATAATTAAACATTTATCGAGTACCTTCACAATTTTTAACTTCTTTTCTCTTTTTGTGCTGTTAAAATGTCCATTTTGATTTGGGCAAATGAAGCGAGGTTGTGCTTCCGGTGCATAGGCTTGCAAGACTGAAACATGGTCAGAGAACCAGATCTTGCATGCTATTTCCTATCTGTGACCCACCCTCCTGTCCAGCAAGGCTTCTTCTGGGAACAGAGACTTGGTAATTCTGCCCTAAAGAAAGACGACATCATCAACAATGCAGTACTACCTCAATATTACACTGGACTGTCAGCCAAGATTTTGTGCTGAAATCTTTGGAGTGGGACCAAGGACCCCCAACTTTCTAACTCATAGGCAGGAGTGCTACCACTAAGCCACAGCTGACTTAAGAAATGTTACACACATAAACATGTTATTAGATCCAACAAATCATTTTAGTTTGGAGATCAGTCCAACTACCTACTCTCACCATATTTCTTAATCTCTTCTCTCCCTTCAGAAACCCAATAAGATGCCTCATGAACCAGTAATAATATTCAATGCTTCATTATCAGTCCCTGGTAACTTACACCACAACTCTACTACTCTCTGAGCAGTTAAAGCTCTGCTGGGTATCCCTTATTATTCTTCAATTTCTTATGTTGCACATGATCGCACTAGGAACATAGGAACATAGGAGCAGGAGTAGACCATTCAGCCCATCGATCCTGCTCCATTATTCAATACGATCGTGACTGATCATCCACGTCAATGCCTTTTCCCCACGCTATCCCCATTTCCCTTTATGTCACTGGCGTTTAGAAATCTGTCAACCTCTACTTTAAACAGACACAATGGCTGAGCTTCCACAGCCCTCTGGGGTTGAGAATTCCAAAGATTCACAACCCTCAATCTATCACGACAGTAAGCAATTTGCCTGGGAGCACAGAGGAGTGTTAAATTGCCATGATTAGTGAAATATCTCATTTTATCTGCTCTATCTCTGCTTATAGCAGGTGTCAGCCTTGGCTCAGCTGGTAGCACTTTAATCTCTGAGTCAGAGTGTTGTGGGTTCAAGTGCTATTCCAGAAACTTAACCAAACAACCTGGGAAGACATTCTACTGTAGTTCTGAGAGAGGGTTGGAAGTGCAGTCTTTCCGATGAGATGTTAAACCGAGGCCATGTCTGTCCTCTCATAAAAGATCCCACGGCACAATTTTGAAGAAGAGCAGGGGTGTTCTCCCCGGTATCCTGGTCAGAATTGATCCCTCAACCAGCATCATTAAAAAAACAGATAATCTGGCTGTTAAAACATCACTGTTTGTGGGACCTTATTGTGCACAAATTGGGTGCTGTGTTTCCTGCATTACGACACCTCAGAAAGCACTTTATTGAATATACCAAGGTATGTTACAGCTGGAGGTCTTGAAAGGTGCTATATAAATGCAAGTTCTCTCTTTCTTATTACTGAAAGGATAGGAATACTCCAGCACTTCTGCCATCAACAGAGAACAACAGATGGGCAGGAAGAGGTGACAAAAAATATTGATAGGAATCAGATGTTATAACCTACTAGTGCAGAACTAGTGTTTTGTATATGTTATTCCCTAACCTTCAATTGTGTTTTTTGCCTTGTATTCCCCTCCCACCCATCTGCCTGTATATTAAAGACGCAGGTGCTGGTTGAATCACTCTCATCTCAGTAAGTTAAGGAATAGAGCTGCCTGGGTGTATATTTTTAGCACTCTTCAAATAGTCACATGGCTGTGAATTGTCACAATAAATTGCTTCGTACTACAAAAAACTATTTCAAAAAGAACTACCAGTTTCTGATTGCGGAAAATATAATTTCGGTTTTGTAAAATGCATTCAACTTTTTAATTCAGTGAAGGAAATAGCAATACCAAATTAACATTGATCTAAGCGCAGAAGTGAAACTCAACCTTATGGAAGTAATTGGGTTGTTGGTAAAAGTGAAAGAATTCATCTCTACCTCTTTTACCTTTTTGGACTCAGTTACAAGTGATTGCTTTGAGCTCTTTGATTTCCCCTGCTCTCCTGATCCTTGACTCCAGCTTTATGCCAAGCTGGGCCATGTTAAAGATCTATCTCATTTGATCCTTGCCAAGGTAAGATCTACAGACCTTGGCCCACTTCTAAACATTCCCCAAGTGGCTGCTCTTGTGTGAGCCCAGACAGAGTAAGTCAGCAGGTCGTTTGAACATGGTGGGTGTTTGGGGGGAACGTGAGAGGGATTGGCTGGCATCACAGCTGAGTCCAATCCTGTCCTCATCCAACTTCCGTGTTCAAACTTTCCAGCAGGAGTTTAAGGGTAGTGATCAGGAGCAGGAATTCTTGCTGAATACAAAAAGGTGAAATAAAAACTGCAGAAGTTGGAAATACTCAGCAGATCTGGCAACATTTTTTTTATTCGTTCCTGGGATGTGGGCGTCGCTGGTTAGGCCAGCATTTATTGCCCATCCCTAATTGTCCTTGAGAAGGAGAGAGAAACAGAGTTAACATTTCAGTTCAGTGACCTGTCAGTAGACCTGGAAAAAATTAGAGCTGTAACAAGTTTTAAGCAAGTGCAGAGGCAGTGAAACATAGAAACATAGAAAATAGGAGCAGGAGTAGGCCATTTGGCCCTTCGAGCCTGCTCGCCATTCATTATGATCATGGTTGATCTTCCAACTCAGTAGCCTGTTCCTGCTTTCGCCCCATACCCTTTGATCCCTTCAGACCCAAGAGCTATATCTAACTCCTTCTTGAAAACATACAATATTTTGGCCTCAACTGCTTTCTGTGGTAGCGAATTCCACAGGTTCACCACTCTCTGGGTGAAGAAATTTCTCCTCATCTCAGTCCTGAAAGGTTTACTCCATATCCTTAGACAATGATCCCTGGTTCTGGACTCCCCCACCATTGGGAACATCCTTCCTGCATCTACCCTGTCAAGTCCTGTTAGAATTTTATAGGTTTTTATGAGATCCCCCCTCACTCTTCTGAACTTCAGCGAATATAATCCGAACCGACTCAATCTCTCCTCATACGTCAGTCCCGCCATCCCAGGAATCAGACTGATAAATCTTCACTGCACTCCCTCTATAGCAAGAACATCCTTCCTCAGGGTGGATGAAAAGAAAGGTTTGTGATCGGGTAGAGGGCAAGAGAGATTAAATGGCAAAAGGGATGATGGTTCAAGGCACTATGAGATGGTAATGGGACAAGTAAAGAAACAAAATATGGGTCTAGAGGAGGTGTGAATGGGAAATCAGAATCATCACCAATAGCTACCATTTAATAATAAAAAAATGTTGGGAGCAGTGGTGATGATCTGAAATTGTTGAACTCAATGTTGAGTCCAGAAAGCTGTGAAGTGCCTAATCGAAATATGAGTTGCTGTTCCTTAAGTTTACATTAAGCTTCATTGGAACAGAGTAGGAGGCCGAGGACAGGGAGGTCAGAGCGGGAGTGGGGTGGAGAATTAAAATGGCAGGAAACCTGAAGCTTGGCGTTATGCTTGTGGATTGAATAGAGATGTTCCGCAAAGTGGTCACCCATTCTGTGATAGTCTCTTCGATGTAGAGGAGACCACACCGTGAGCAGTGAATGCAGTATACTAAATTGAAAGAAGTGCATGTAAATTGCTGTTTCATCGGGAGGGAGTGTTTGGGGTCTTGGATGGTGAGAAGGGAGAAGGTAAAAAGGCAGCTGTTGTATCTCCTACACTTACATGGGAAGATGCCATGGGAAGGGGAGTGGGTGTTGGGGGTAACTGAGGAATGGACCAGGGCATTGCGGAGGGAGAATGTTGAAAGAGGAGAGAAGAGGAAGATGTGTTTGGCGGTGGCATCACGCCAGGTTGACAGAAATGGCAGATGATAATCCGTTGAATATGGAAGCTGGTGGGGTGGAAGGTGAGGACAAGAGAAACCCTATCATGGTTCTGGGAAGGAGGGGAAGGGGTGAGAACAGAAGTCTGGGAAATGGTCAAGGGTTCTGTCAATCATAATGGGGAGGATTCCTTGGTCGAGGGTATCGGAAGATGTATCAGAAGCACTGGTCTGGAAGATGGCATCGTCGGAGCAGACACGAAGGAGACAGATAAGCAGGGAGAATGGAGTAGAGTCCTTACAGTAAATGGGGGTGGAAGGAAGTGTAGTTCAGGTAACTGTCGGAGTCAGTGGTTTTATAGCATATATTGGGCCTTAGCCTATCCCCAGAAATGAAAACAGAGATCTCAAGGAAGGGAAGAGTTGGAGATGGATCATGTAAACGTGCGGGAAGGGTAGAAATTGGATCAAAGTTGACTAAGTTTTCCAGTTTGGGTTCAAGAGCAGGAAACAGCACCGATGCAGTCAGCAATGTTTCAGAAGAAGAGGTGAAGGAGGGGACATAAGGATATGTTCCACGTATCCCACAAAAAGGCAGGCATAGCTAGGACCCATACTGGATTTCCATTACAAAACCTATTTTGGTGGAAGTGAGTGGAGTTAGAGGAGAATTTGTTCAATGTAAGAACAATTTCAGTCAGGCAGAGGTGGGTGGTGGTGGATGGAGACTGGTTGGGCTTCCATTTGAGGAATAAATGTAGAGCCCTCAGACCATCCTGGTGGGTGATGGAGGTGTAGAGATTGGACGTCCATGGTGAAAAGGAGACAATTAGGGCCAGGAAATAGAAACTGTTAAAGTGGCCGAAGGTGTCGGAAGAGTTGTGGATGTAAATGAGAAGAGACTGGACAATGGGAAAAAAAAAGTTGAGATAGGAAGGAATCAGTGCAGGAAGCAGGACCATGCTGAATTGATGGGTCTACCCGGGCAATCCTGCTTGTGGATTTTGGAAATTAAGTGGAAGGGGGTGGGGTATGGGGTTGGGGGAACTTGAGATTGGAGGCTGTGGAGGCAAGATTTCCAGAGGAGATGAGGTCAGTGACAGTCTTGGAAAGCAACTGATGTTTGATGGTGGTATCCTGGTCCACAGGGTAGTGGGGGGAAGTGTCAGAGAGTTGCCGTTCAGCAAACCTTGGAGCAAAAGAGATTGAGGGGAGAGGTGATAGAGGTGTACAAGATTATGACAGGCTTAGATAAGTTAGACAAAGAAAAAATGTTCCCATTCACTGACGGTACAAGGACTAGGGGACACAGATTGAAGGTTTTGGGCAGGTGATGCAAAGGAGAATGTGAGGAAGAACTTTTTAACGCTGCAAATGTTAATGACCTGGAACTCTGCTGCCCACAAGGATGGTTGATCTTTGGAATTCTGTACCTCAGAGGGCTGTGGAGGCTTAGCCATTGAATATGTTCAAGACAGAGCTCGATAGATTTCTAGATATTAAAGATATCAAAGAATATGGGGATAGTATAGGAAAATGGCATGAAGGTGGAAGATCAGCCGTGAACTATTTGAATGGCGGAGCAAGCTCAAGAGGCCAAATGGCCTACTCCTGTTCCTATTTCCTATGTATTCCCTTGAATATAGAAGATTAGGATTATAGAAGATGACCTTCCTTCAATCATAAGGTCAGAAGTGGGGATGTTCACTGATGATTGCACAATGTTCAGCACCATTCGCAACTCCTCAAATACTGAAGCAGTCCGTGTAGAAATGCAGCAAGATCTGGATAATATCCAGGCTTGGGCTGATAAGTGGCAAATAACATTCGTGCCACACAAGTGCCAGGCAATCACCACCTCCAACAAGAGAGAATCTAGCCATCTCCCCTTGACATTAAATGGCATTACCATCGCTAAATCCCCCACTATCAACTTACTGCTGGTTACCATTGACCAAAAATTGAACTGGAGTAGCCATATAAATACTGTGGCTACAAGAGCAGGTCAGAGGCTAGGAATCTTGCGGCGAGTAACTCACCTCCTGACTACCCAAAGCCTGTCTAATATCTACAAGGCACAAGTCAGGAGCGTGATGGAATACTCTCCACTTGCCTGGATAGTTGTAGCTCCAACAACACTCAAGAAGCTCAACACCATCCAGAACAAAGCAGCCCGCTTTATTGACATCCCATCTACAAACATTCACTCTCTCCACCACCGATGTGCAGTGGCAACATTGTGTGTACCATCTACAAGATGCACTGCAGCAAAGCACCAAGGCCCCTTAGACAGCTCCTTCCAAATCTGCAAACTCCACCACCGAGAAGGACAAGGGCAGCAGTTGCATGGGAACACCACCACCTTCAAGTTCCCCTCCAAGCCACACAGCATCCTGACTTGGAACTATGTCGACGTTCCTTCACTGTCACTGGGTCAAAATCCTGGAACTCTCTTCTTAACAGCACTGTAGGTGTACCTACCACACATGGACTGCAGCAGTTCAAGAAGGCACCTTCTCAAGGGCAATTAGGGATGGGTAATAAATGCTGGTTCAGCCAGCGATGCCCACATCTCAGGAATGAAAAAAAAAATTCCTGATGCCGTTCAATGTCAAATAGTCTCCCAACACCCTCTGTCAGGGTTAATATATGAAGAATGGCCATGGGGGAGAGTTAGTAGACACAGGGCGGCACAGTGGCGCAGTGGTTAGCACCGCAGCCTCACAGCTCCAGGGACCCGGGTTCGATTCTGGCTACTGCCTGTGCGGAGTTTGCAAGTTCTCCCTGTGTCTGCATGGGTTTCCTCCGGGTGCTCCGGTTTCCTCCCACATGCCAAAGACTTGCAGGTTGATAGGTTAATTGGCCATTATAAATTGCCCCTAGTATAGGTAGGTGGTCGGGAAATATATAGGGACAGGTGGGGATGTGGTAGGAATATGGGATTAGTGTCGGATTAGTATAAATGGGTGGTTGATGGTTGGCACAGACTCGGTGGGCCGAAGGGCCTGTTTCAGTGCTGTATCTCTAAACAACTCTGCAAAATCACAGTGAAAGAATAGCTTCACAGTTGAGATGTTTCAATGTTTTAATTACTTCAATGAACCAATTATCATCACCTTTGGGAGAGATTTTGCTTTAAAAATTTAGTTACTGATTGTCAAAATAATGTGAAAATGAAAAGCACAAAGGATTGGACTGTGGAGGAAAGTAACAGAGAGAGAGTCAGCCAATCAGACTGAGGGCGCAGGAGGTGAGCCACAGATAGAAACACTGGAGGAATAGATTGAGAGGGCATCAGACAGAGAACAAAAGTGAAAACAGGTTTGAGAGAAAGTGTCAGTGAGAAAGAGAATGTACGATGCAGATAGACAATGAGACAAACTCTCAGAATTTTCCCAGGGTTTCACCTGCTCCACTACCATGATTTTGGTGCAGATGTCAGTCTTAGCTCAGTGGGTAGCATTCACACCTTTGATGTTTCAAAAAACCTTCAAAAAAGAAGGTTTCGAAGCTTTTCCAGAGACTGAGTACATAATCTAGGCTAACACTTCAAAATCGAACTGAGGGAATGCTGCATTATCAGAGGTGCTGTCTTTCAGATGAGATAGTAAACCAAGGCTGCCTTGGTGTAACATGATATTTAATAGAGGTTTATGAAATTATAAGAGTTTTGATAGAGTATGTAGGGAAAAACTATTTCCTCTGGTTAGGCAAGTCAGTCAAGAGGGACTTATCATCAAGAGGAGAAATCTCTTTATTCAGACGGTTGTTGGATCATGGAATCCTTTGCCTCAGGGACAGGTTGAGTTACAGACTGTTACATCTTTTAAGTGAATAAATTGAATATTTGAAATAGCAAGATACAGAGACATGTAAGAATAGTGGAGAAATGGGATTAGTTTTGTATGCTCTAGTAAAGAGGTGGCATGGACACAATGGATCAAATGGCCTTTTTTGATGTAAATTTTCTGTGTTGCGGAAGTGAAAATTAGTGCTGTTTGTGATGAATGGAATTGGGGTTTAAAGATCAGGGTTGAATAGGATACCAAAACTAAATTGCTAGAGAGAATCCCCAGGGTGGAGCCAGTCACATAAGCATGGAGTTTGTGGTGGGCCAAAAGATCAATGGCTTTGATCTTACTGTTGTTGAAATGAAGGAAGCTGTGCCTCATCCAAGAGGTGATGGTAGACCAGTATTCGCACAGTAAGGAGAAACACAGCGGATAAGGGAACTGATGAACAGCATGAACATGACATACCAAATTGCCTCCGATACTGCAATCATTCTATGATTCAATTTTTCTATAAGAGATAGAGCTGAGTATCATCAGCATACATCTGAAAGCTTACTCCATGCTTGTAGATGATGTTTCCAAGGAGCGGTATGTAAATAAGGATGAAAAGGGAACTAAGCATAGATTTTTATGGACTTCAAAGGAAATGGTGCAGGAGAGGGAGCAGAACCTTTGATGTTGATACACTGGCTGCATTTGAATAGTTAGAAATAGAATAATGGAAAGGCGATCCTATGGATATAGATAATGAAGGAGAAATAGAGGAAGATGCCGTGGTCATCAATATCAAATTCTGCAGGTAAATCAAGGAGGATAAGTAGAGACAATGCAAAGGATAACTAGGGCTGCTTTTATGTTGTGAGAAGGTGGTGAGACAGGTGTTTGGAGAGATTGGCATTGAGATGAATGATGACAACATGTACAGAGACCTCGGAGAAAAAAGTGAGTTTGGAGATGGTTGGGGAGGATAAATGGGTCAAGGATTTGCTAATGGAAAAGAAAATGAAGCATAGTGTAAAATGGGCTGTTGACTCACTATCACCTGTTTTGCCATTGTCAAAGATAAATTCCAGCTGCTATTAAATTTTATATAGGTCAGCAACCAATGTTTCAAATAGCTTCAATAACCAACAGTATCAGTAAATTATAAATTGTCTGTCATCTCTCATATTGGAGAATTTCATAAATATCGAGAAAAATTAATACCAGTTTAGAAACACTTAATTGATGTACAATGAGTCTTTGGTACAAGACATAGAACTAGAAATTGGGGGCTGGGTGGTAAAGCAGGTTGCATGAAATTACATAGAATATACAGCACAGGAGCGCCACCACCTGCAGGTTCTCCTCCAGGTCACTCACCATCCTGACTTTGAACTAAATTGCTGTTCCTTCACTGTCGCTGGGTCAAAATCTTGGAAATCCCACCCTAACAGCACTGTCGGTGTCCTTACACTAAATGGACTGCAGCGGTTCAAGAAGATGGCTCACTACCACCTTCTCAAAGGCAATTAGAGATGGGTAATAAATGCTGGCCTTGCCAGTGGTCCCACAACCCAAGAATGGATAAAAAAAAGGCTATTCAGCTCAGTAGGTCCAGGCTATGTTTGTGTTCCACACGAGCTTCCTCCCCCTTTTCATCAAACTCTACCAACATATCCATCTGTTCCTTTTCCCTCATGTGTTTATCTAGCTTCTCCTTAAGTGTATCTTTACCATTTGCATCAACTACTCCTTGAGGTCGCAAGTTCCTTATTCTAACCACCCTACCATATCATTCTTGGATCTAAAGGAAACAGATTTGTATCCAACCCAAATCAATAGGATGAAAATACTTGTCCATCTATCCCTACAGATTACCATTGAGAGGGGACAGAAGTGAGTAATAAAATGACTAGATATCAAGCATTTAAGATATGAGCAAAAATTAAGGAAGCCCTCATTGTACATAAGGAGACTTCAAGGTTGCAGAATAAAAGCTTCCAAATAAATTGATGATGCTGGATCAAGAGGAATTATTCATTGTGGTTAAATGGTTCAAATCCTACGGGACACAAGATATTAAAAAAATTAAGTATGTAGAAGGAATAAAAGGAATCCAGAGAGAACTTTTCATCCAAAGGCTAATAGAGTTGTGGAAGAATTTACCAGGGACAGGTAATGAAGCAGACAGTATAAATGGGTCAAGAGATAATTAGATGTAATCCGGAGAGAGAACAGATTGAGAAATAAGGTGAGGATGTGGGTAAGTGGAACTGATCTTTCAGTAAGGAATAAAGTTGTTGAAGGTGAAAGTCGCCTTGGGCATTAGAGCAGAATCAGCAGCCTGTTTGGAAATGAATATCTAATGGAATGTAAAATGAGGAAGCCAATTTGCTATTGTCCAGTTTTGCGCTATCATTCAAGATGAATTTTACCCCCATGTCCTTCTCTGAAAATTCCAGTGTCCTTAAGACTGCCCACCTCAGAGGTTACTGAGCAATAACCTTACAGCAAGTGAACAACACCAAACCAGGAATTGGCAGCTCTTCAACACTGCCCTCAGAAAAAACATGAGGCACCTATCAAACCTCTCTGACTTTATGTCATTCCCTGGACTCTTGCCCCCACTGAGTATATTTTCCAATTAGGCATCAGCAGGTATAAATCTTGGCCTGATTGCAATGGTGAGATGCTATGTGACTTGTTCCACATGCTTGACTTTGAATCAAGTCTAAAGGGAGTTCGTTGGCCTTGCATTTTAATTTAAAATGTTCTGCTCCGAGAAAAGCTACAGGTTTTAGAAAATTATTTTATGGGTGAGTGGGATCTGCTTCAAGGGCATGTTTAAATGTTGAAAACCTCCCTGGGGGTGTCTGTCGCTCCAGTTAGAGCGGAGAACCTCCAATCTCCTTCAAGATATTCAATTGTACAGTTGTTGCTGGCAGCCTGACAACAAACAAATTGGATTTTTTTTTGAAAACCATCTGAAAGAATTGTTTTATCGGGTGACTTCATTGTTAATCTGGTCACCCTCTAATCAGTTTTAGTGATAAAGAAATCAAATGTCTGACAGAAGGGAAAGTGACGTGGATTATCATATTAGATGTTCTGCAGCAATAGGTTCCTGTGAAATGAGATCCAATAAAACAATAGGAAGATGTTTGTTGTATGAATTTATTTTCCCTAATTTTCATCCTTTGTGATAGTGATTCATGCTGTCCTCAGCTGCTCAGGCCTTTAAACTCTGGAATTTCCTCCCTAAACTTCTCCATCTCTCCTGCTTTAAGATGTTATTTAAAATCTCTTATGGTCAAGCCCTACGCCAGGACTTCAGAACAAAAATCCAGGCTGATGGACTGTTCAATAGTTTAATTGATCTGTGTTTGGTTGTGTTAGTCTGTCCGCTGATCAGTGTTCACTCTGCTTAATTGCTTAAGCCTGTGGGAGGAGATTCAGGGTTATGAAACTGAAACTACATAGAAGAATGTTCTGATAAAAACCGAGAGTTCTGTAGAGACAATGTGTAGAAATCTTGTAAGTGCTGAGATATTTTAAAGTACTGGAAATAAACCTGTTGTTGGTTTAGAACTCGTGTCATTTCTGCATTGCTCTGAGATAAATCAGATATATAAATATCCAGCAAACAGGTGAATACATACTAGCTGACACTCTAATGTAGTACTGAGGGAATGCTGCACTGTCGGAGGTCCTGTCTTTTGGATGAGACATTAAACTGAGGCCCTATCTGCTCGCTCAGGTAAATGTAAAAGATCCCATGCCATGACTTTGAAGAAGAACAAGGGAGTTATCCCCGGTGTCCTGGCCAATATTTATCCCTCAATCAACATCACAGAAAACATTATCTGGTCATTATCATATTGCTGTCTGTGGGAACTTGATGTGCACACATTGGCTGCCACGTTTTCTACAGTACAGTGTTACAATCAGGTGAGAAATGAGTCTAGGGGTCCTTTACTGTCTTCACCTGGTCTTATTGTAACAGGGTTTAATTTTATACACACTGTGTTTTGAGCTGCCCCTTTGTGAAGCCTTGTTCACAGCTTTCAAATTATAAGGCAAAGTAATGAGCACACCAGGTTTTCTTTAGGTTTAAAGAAGAAAAGTGAAATTTATTATTTTATTTTTATTATTTAGAGATACAGCACTGAAACAGGCCCTTCGGCCCATCGAGTCTGTGCTGACCAACAACCACCCATTTATACTAATCCTACATTAATCCCATATTCCATACTACATCCCCACCATTCTCCTACCACCTACCTGCACTAGGGGCAATTTATAATGGCCAATTTACCTTTCAACCTGCAAGTCTTTGGCTGTGGGAGGAGACCAGAGCACCCGGCGGAAACCCACGCGGTCACAGGGAGAACTTGCAAACTCTGCACAGGCAGTACCCAGAACTGAAAGTGGGTTGCTGAAGCTGTGAGGCTGTGGTGCTAACCACTGTGCCACTGTGCGCCCCATTAAGCCTTGAACTTAAACGCTAATATGGTTAACGCCCACGGATATACGACATGCACACTTGATACACATGCAAATAGGGACAGAAAAGAGCAAAAGAAAAATAAAATGGAGAGGTTTGAGACAGTCTGTAAAAGGGGGTTTCTTGTTACTGGTTCTGTGTTTCCAGCTCGCCGTAGAGTCCTTGATTGTTGACAGCTCTTACTTTTCATTGAGGCCCAGTATTCTTCTTAAACCTTGTTCACTTTAGGAGACTTTTCTATCTTGGGGTTCCTATGTCTTCAGTGGTTTCCGAAGCTGGTGAGAGTGAGATGAGAGCAGACAGGAGAAAGGTGTTCTCAGTCCAGGAGAAAAGTGTTTTCTGATTTCTTCCCCTGTTGGAAATTCAAATTCATAAAAACTCCAACAGTCAGTCAGTCATGTGACTAAAGCTAGTCTGACCACTTCTTCTGCTTATTAGGGAAGCAAAAGACTGGGTCCCTTTGTTCCAACGTTGTATGTTACTATGCAAATGTCTTTCCAGTCAGGGACTTGCAATTTTAAGTTTTAATGTTCATGTGGCACAATCATGTGTGCCTCAGTCTTGGTAGGTGGGGGGGGGGGGGTGGTGGGTTTGCCTGACACTCCACACTCAAGGAAATGAAATGCAGTTTGAGGAAAAATGACACATTTCATTACAGGGTTTGAGAGAAATATAAGATA
The DNA here is from genome assembly GCF_036365525.1 of Heterodontus francisci. Taxonomy (NCBI): domain Eukaryota; kingdom Metazoa; phylum Chordata; class Chondrichthyes; order Heterodontiformes; family Heterodontidae; genus Heterodontus; species Heterodontus francisci. The sequence goes on from NC_090387.1 coordinate 10,868,738, forward strand.
TAGAAAGAAAAACCATGCATTTCTCTCAACCATTTCCATTCATTCACCAATCTTAAAGCGTATTAAGAATGGTGTTCTGGGTGTCAGGGCTGTCTTAATTTGCCCCTTTTATCTCGCAGGAGAGTTGATAGTGGGCGAGGCTATCCTGAACTCTGAGTCATGCAAAGACTTTTGACTTCAGAGGATGGGTGGTTCCCTTTTCCTTTGACTGTGGGGGAGGAGTCTTTGTTACTCTCCCCTTTGTTCTCAGGGACACTCCTACCTGTAGGTATTTGTGCAGACTTGGCTGCACTCTCCTGTGGCACTTCAACTAGGTGAGACATCACACTCACGGTTTCTCTGCCCCTTAGAGGTCTCTCTTTGTCTCTGCAGGTTCCTGTAAATGCTGTTAGCAACTAGTGGGGTGATTCGAGAGTCTGCATTTACATAGGAGGATGTGGGGTCTAACTTTTCAAATTTTTTGGGGTTGGCTGACCAGACATTAGGGGCTTTCATCCGGGATTCCTCCCGGACTTCCTTTAACCTGCCTTCTTGGTCACTTTTTCCCCTTCTCTTTCTAAACTTTTGCCAGCCGTGTGCCTGCCTGTCTCCCTTACAGTTTACCAGCCTTCTGCTGGAGGGTCCTCCTAACACCAGTCCAGGACTTAGGGGTGCAGGTTTCACTGTAGGTTGGGGTTTCCCCTCAACCTGGCACATGTGGCAAATCCTGCAGTACTCCACCACATCTTTGTGGAGTTTTGGCCAATCAAACTGCTGTCTTATGTGGGCTTTGGTGTTTCGTATACCAGATGTACAGCCACTGTAGTCCCATAGGACTTTCTTAATATTTCTCCCCAGTACGTCTGTGGCACCACTAACTGGTGAACTACTGTCCACTCCTTGCCCTCAAGTCTGTGAGGAGGACTCTATTTTGTCATCAGTACCTCATTCTTTAAATAGTAGCAGTCAGGGACTCCCTCTGTTTCACTTGCAGACTGGGCAGCCTGTGCTAACTCTTGCAATATTGGGTCGGCTCGCTGAGCCTCAGCTAGGGAAAATCCATTTAATTCATTCCTTGGGTCTCTTAACTTTCCAAAGAAAGTCTTGGACAGGCAGAGCTCATGGTTATTTGCCTGCAGTTCCAATGCAGTCTCCTCTGGGGTTGCTGGTTTGATCATGGACTAATCCATTACACATTCAGGGACTCTGCAGGGGACCGTTTCCTCCCACTGTCCTGTCTTTTTGACCTCCTGTGGTCTTTCACTACCGGGGGATGGCTACCACCTTTACCCCCGCCAGATCATTACCTAGGCGCAGGTCAACACCATCCATAGGCAAACTAGAGACGATCCCTAGAGTCACCGGTCCCGAAACTAATTTGCACTCCAGGTGCACCTGGTATACAGGTACAGGCATACACTGCCCTCCAATCCATTCAGACCATTTTGGTGTTCACTGCACTCTCTGAGGGAAAGGTCAGGCCTTTTCCCAGTAAAAGGGATCTAGTGGTCCCTGTGTCCCTGAGAATCACTATGGGCTTGCTTGCCCCACTCAAGGGATATGGGGTTACTTTCCCTTCAAATACAAAACCCTGATAACCTTCAGGAATCCTCTTAACTTTTCCAGCACTGGCCATAGTAAGCTTCCTGGGTTGCACTCTGACTGCAGTTAAAGCCACAGCTTGTTCTGTGTTTGCATCAGGCCCTCACCTTCACTGAGTGGGTGTGCCCGGATTAACCCTGCCGGTTTCCCCCTTTAGTTTCCAGCAGTCAGCTTTTAAATGCCCTGCCTTATTACAATGAAAGTACACAGATCTCCAGGTCGCACTCTTGCTCACAGCACCTTCCTTTTAGGCTAGAGGAGGGCTCCCTGTATCTCCACTTTCCTTTCCCTCCCAGGACTGCCTGGGCAGAGATCACCTTCCCACCATTTGTCCTTTTTGGATTTGTGGGGGTGATTAGGAAAGGTTCTTCCCTGGGAAACCGACTTATTAATTAAAGTAAACTCATCGGCCAGAACGGCCACTTGCCGGGTTCCCTGAACCCGCTGCTCCTCTACGTGGGTTTTTATTGAGAATGGGAGAGAGTTTTTAAATTCCTCTAACAGGATTACTTCTCTGAGAGTCTCATAGCCGAGCTGCATTTTTAAAGCCCTCAGCCACTGGTCAGAAGACAGCTGCTTACTTCTTTCAAACTCCAGATAAGTTTGATTGGCTTGCTTTTTGACGGCTCTAAACTTTTGGTGATAGGCTTCAGGTACTAATTCATTTGCCCTTTTTGATCAGTACATAATTTGATGAACTCTCATCTGGCAACAAGGAATAAACCTCATGTGCTTTTCCGGTTAGTTTGCTTGGTATTAAAAGGGACCAGGTCTCAGTTGGCCATTTTAGCTGACTTGCCAGTTTCTCAAATTACATGTGAAATGCTTCCACATCTTCCTCATTGAATTTTGGAATTAATTGAATGCATTTTAGCAATTTTGTACCCAGCCCTGAATTATGCTCCTCCATATTGACCATGCTTTCACTAGGGTTACTCTGTCGCCCCCTAGTTAACTCAAACCAATTCAACTCTCTCTCTTCCCATTCCTTCCGGAATATTCTTTCTCCCTCTCGTTCCTTCTCCTGTCTTTAATTTTTTTCACGTTCCTTTTGGAAGGCTCTCTCTTTCTCTTCCTGTTCCTTCTGGAAGGCTCTCTCTTTCTCCCTCTCCTGCCTCTCTCCCTCTTTTTCTCTTTCCCCTAATTCAAGTTTCCTTTGTTCCAATTGTATCTTTGCTAACAATACCCTGTCGGGGTCTGCTTCTAACACTGCTTCCGCTTCTTCATATTCAAGGGAAAAATGATTGGCCACTAGCCTCAGGAGTTCAGACTTCCTAGCCTTGCCACGTACAGTGATCCCACACTGCTCAGCCATTTTCCTCAACTCCTGCATAGACAGTGCTTTTAACTTATCCCAAGTTACTTCAGCCTGGCTTGGAGAGCTACTAGCTTCAGTTGTAGACATGTTAGTATTCAATCATACACAACCACAAGAAAACCTGTATTAAAATTTTTCTCTTTTTGATTGGGAACAATTTAGCTTCCCATTTCCAATTTCACTCGTTTGTGGGAAAAATTCTGGATGCTAGCACCCAAATTTCTGTTACAACCAGGTGAGAAATGTGTCTAGGTGTCCTTTACTGTCTTCACGAGGAGAGATTGAGTCGGTTAGGATTACATTCCCTGGAGTTCAAAAGAGTGAGGGGGGATCTCATAGAAACATATAAAATTCTAACAGGACTTGACAGGGTAAATGCAGGAAGGATGTTCCCGATGGTGGGGGAGTCCAGAACCAGGGGTCATAGTCTAAGGATACTGGGTAAACCTTTCAGGACTGAGATGAGGCGAAATTACTTCACCCAGAGAGTGGTGAGCCTGTGGAATTCGCTACCACAGAAGCAGTTGAGGCCAAAACATTGTATGTTTTCAAGAAGGGGTTTGATATAGCTCTTGGACCTAAAGGGATCAAAGGATATGGGGGGAAAGCAGGAACAGGTTACTGAGTTGGATGATCAGACCTGATCATAATGAATAGCGGAGCAGGCTCGAAGGGCCGAATGGCCTGCTCCTGCTCCTATTTTCTACGTTTCTATGTTTATTGTAACAGAGTTTAATTTTAAACACACTGTGTTTTGAGCTCCCCCTTTGTGAATCCTTGTTCACAGCTTTCTAATTATAAGGCAAAGAAATGAGCACACCAGGTTTTCTTTAGGTTCAAAGAAGAAAAGTGAAATTTATTAACCCTTAAACTTAAACTCTAATACTGTTAATGCCTACGGATATATGACATGCCCACGCTAGCATGCACACGTGATACACACATGCAAATAGGGACAAAAAAGAACAGAAGAAAAATAAAATGGAGAGGGGCTTGTAATTTTAAGTTTTACTGTTCATGTGGCGAAATCATGTGTGCCTCAGTCTTGGTAGGTGGGGGGCTTGCCTGACTACAGTAATGAGAACACATGACAAAGTATTTAAATTGGCTCTAAAGATAGCACTTCGGAATGTCCTTCGGTCATGAAAGGTTCTATATAAATGCAATTCTTTCTTTTTTTAGCTGTCCTGATATCTCCTTACATGACCCGGTGTCAAATTCTGCCTGATACACTCATGTGAAGCATCTTTTTTGCTATGTTAAAGGTGCTATATAAATACAAATTGTTGCTAAATATTGTCATGGGTTTCTATAGAAACCAAACACTGAACTGGGTTAAAGAAAAACTGTTGTGGTGGCGATGGAAATCAACGTGGCCTGGATTTTGATTTTTACTTTATTTTCCTCTAGATAACTCAGTCAGTATCTTGACAAGACACAATGGATTCAGCAGACAGAAACAGGATGTTTACTTCTTGCCCATCATAATCTCAGACAGTGGGAACCCACCCCTGAGCAGCACCAACACACTTACCATCAGGGTCTGTGGCTGCAGCACTGACGGAAGCGTACAGTCCTGCAATGTGGAAGCTTTCGTTTTGCCCATCGGGCTAAGCATGGGGGCTTTAATAGCAATATTAGCCTGCATTATCCTCCTCCTGGGTATGTATGAATTTGCAGTATGCCATACATAAGCTAACAGTAACATTTGGAGTTATCAGCTGTAGTTCAGTGGTAGCACCCTCACCTCTGAGTTTGGAGGTCATAGGTCTATGTCCCACTCCAATCCAGACTGAGGAGTGCTGCACTATCAGAGATGCCATCTTTTCAAATGAGACAAGGCTACATCTGACCTCTCAGGTGGACATAAAAGATCCCATGGCTGTATTTAGAAGAAGAGTAGGGGAGTTCTTCCCAGTGTCCTGGCAACATTTTTCCATCAACCAATATTACTAAAACAAATGACTTGGTTATTATCTCATTGCTGTTTGTGGGAGCTTGCTGTGCAAAAATTAGCTACTACATTTCCTATATAACAACAGTGACTATACTTCAACAACACTTCATTGGCTGGATAGAGCTTTGAGACATCATGAGTTCTTGAAAGGTGCCAAATAAATGCAAGCCATTCCTTCCTTTTTTCTTAAATCTAGTGACCCTTCTTTCTCAGTGGGAAATGTCACTTGATGCAATTGAAGTCACTTTCTCCTTCAACTTTTCTACATTCACCCCTTAACTTATGCATCATTTGCAGTATCAACTAATTTGTTCCTCATAGATCTATCAAACAATTAACTACTGCATTGTTGATCAAGGCCAGCACGTATCTATGTTGCTCAACAGCGACAGATATCACTGCTAAATTTCACTGCACCAATGCACTTTTCGCAGTGCTGGCTCTTTGATGGCTTGAATGTGACTATCCTACAGCCCGCATTATGTGTCAGTAACTGAACATCCATCACACAGGTAAGCTATGTTAGAGAATTTGCTGTTAAAATTTCGGTGTTGTAACAAATTCAAATGTAAGTTGCAACCCTTATGTGTGCCATCCTGCCGTAGGGCCGTGCATGGAAAGCTTTCAAAGGATAGTAATTTGTATGTCGGCTTCGGAGAGACAATCAGTATTAGAGTATTGATTCTGAGTACAAAACCTGTCATATTACTCGTCTCTTGGTGTGTGATCTATTGTTAAGAGTCATGGGAATACAAGTAATATTCAAAATAAACATGGGGTTTTATTATAACAGAATTGGAACATATATACATAAGTATTAATTGCATGAGCTAGTCTTGAACACATCGTACTATCTCGAGCTCCACCCACAACTAATTGGTCATGTGTGACTCGACATTGCTTCCTCTGTTGAGGTTCACTTGCAGTCCTTAAGATGATCCCCCCTTAAAGTCATCCCACGACAAAATCCTCCCCAAGTTACAAGTTTTCATATGTGACCCTGGACAGTGAATACCAACATTCTATTTGGCCTTGAGAAGGACACGAAGCCTAACCTTGTCCTCAGCTGACACCGAGGCATATGCACTTTCCAGCTGAGATCAAAGTAGGAACTTTGGAAGATGTTTTGTTCCTCTCATTATCCCAAGAGCACTCAAGCCAGTTGTGGTTCCCTTATCACCACTGTAGTTGTGATTTGGTAATGTAACACAGACTGAGGATCACATTGGGAATTCCTGATCTGTATGACTCAGTTCCACATTAGGCAGTGACTGAGTCCAGCCAGTAAAGCCAGTACACTTTATGGAATCCCATATTGTGTGTGTTCCTTCCACCTGACCTCTCTGCAGCAAAACCTATTTGCAAAGGATGGAAGAGCTGTATTAAATGAGAGACTAGAGTAATGTGTAACTTTTCCCATTGCAGAATTTGAATATTAAACTAAACAATATGGCGACAGTGGTTTAGCAACATGCAACATGTTGTTCAATAACTGTCTTCTCCAGTTAGACAGCCAAGAGATTCTTCAGCTCAGTGGGTACATATGCTAACCAGCTGTGACACTTTTCCATACAGCCCAGAAGGTTCTAAGTTCTAACCTTAGACTGTGCAGAGTTACCAGATCTCAACTGGATCTGTGATTAGAGTGCTCCTTATTGTTGGAAAGTGTGCACAATTAGACAGATTGGGTTGAGCTGCAGTGTGTACTGTGGTCAAGCGTACTGCCAACCCTTATTGTCTAGGGTCCTATGTGGGAGAATGGGCACTTGGTCAAGGGAGCTGAGGGCTGCCAGCATCCATATAACCACAACATAGGAAATTAATGCATCACAGTCCATTATAAGAACCTGCAGTTCATCTTGCTTGTTCCATCTTATTTGCCAACTCACTCAAAATCCATCCAATTATTCCATCAGCTTTTCCCTTCTATCTGTCTCCATTAGTTACCTGGGCAGTCCATTCTCACCTAGTATCTTCAGGAGAGGAAGAGCGAAAAGAAGTCAAAGAATAATGGTGTGTTGGGGGGTTGGGGGGGGACTGGAAACAAAAGGGAAACAAAATTGGACTGGTGGGCTACATTCTTGAATTAATTGCTGTGTTATGTTTTGTTCACAGTTATTGTGGTACTCTTTGTAACTTTAAGAAGGCACAAAAATGAGCCTCTTATTATTAAGGACGATGAAGATGTGAGAGAAAACATCATTCGCTATGATGACGAAGGTGGTGGAGAAGAGGACACAGAAGCATTTGATATCGCCACTTTACAAAACCCTGATGGTTTCAATGGATTCCTGCCTCGGAAGGACATCAAACCTGACCTGCAGTACGTACCCAGGCAAGGCTTCCCACCTGTCCCTAATGGAGTTGACGTGGATGAGTTCATTAATGTAAGGCTTCACGATGCCGACATTGATCCAACTGCCCCTCCCTATGATTCCATCCAGATCTACGGCTACGAAGGAAGAGGATCAATAGCTGGCTCACTGAGCTCACTAGAAACAACATCAACAGATTCAGAGCAGAACTTTGACTACCTCAAGGAGTGGGGCCCACGGTTTAAAAAACTCGGAGATATGTATGCAGTTGGAGAGAGTGACAGAGAAACTTGACTCCAACTTGGAATTAACAATTGCCCGACATTTTAAAGGACAGTGGTGTATAATTATAGGGTTGCCAATCATTAACAATGGATAAGCTGGCCAGTCTTTTAGATGCAGTCAACATTAGCTCCTTTCATCCTTGAAGTCCAGCTCATTGTAATATTGAACTAAAAAATATTGCAGATTGTATGAGTGTTTTACTCTTGTGAAGTGTGGATTTATGTGGATTGTTTAGGCAGGTTTTGGTTTCCTGGTTCTTGTACAGACTAATGTTCAAGCGGAGGACACGCTGGAATCTTACAGTGCTTCCTACCTGGTTCCGTAGACCGTGGCTTTTCTCTGCTTGCAGACCAAGATCTTGCCGAGCCAAAGTGAAGCAATATTGATGTCTTTATCGCGGAACTGATGAAAGTAACCAAAGGAAATGAAGGGGATAGCTGTGACAGGACATCATAAAGCTTTGAAACCAATACCAGCTCCTTCCCCCTGCAGTAATATTAGCTGAGGTGTAATCGAGTGTTTCTTTGTGATTGGTAGTCACACAAGTAGACACAGTGCACTCTATCAGAGTGCCCTTAGGCTTCATAATATGCTCATGCTCCATGTCCATTCCAGTCAAAAGAGTGCATCTAAAAGTAGGCGGCAAGTAAGGACGGCAGAAGCAAATCACCAACTCAGGTAGGGGACTCAAGGATACAACACACACACACACACTGAAAACAATCAAATCTTTTTTAGGGACTTTTAAAAAAAAAATCTCATGCCAAGTTTAAAGTTGATAAAATACCTGAGAGTCTCTCGATGAGAACTTGCCAGAAGACCAGACAATTTAAAATGTATGGCAATGATCATTTTGGGTTATGTAAAGTACTTGCATGCACAGGCCTACTGGCCCATTGCCAGTAAGCCAAGTACAACAGCTGGAATGGAGCTGAGATCATGTGAATATTTGAATCCCAAACCTTTAGATACACACTCATTACACAGTACAGTAGCGGTGTCAAACATGTGCTTATTGTGCTTCACTGTGTAATTTCAAAAAAAAAATGAAAATGGTTTAAAAAATGTTTTTTGTTATGTATATATAGATTTATTGTTTACTTTTGTGGCTTTTTCTTTTTGGAAAATGTACTTTGGCTATGCACGATAGCTCTTGCACACAAATTTGATGATAACAGCACTGAAAGCTACGTGCATTGCCAATTTTTAATGGGAAATATTACATTTCAGAGTATTGTATATTACGCACACAAAAAGAGCCCTTATTAATTTTATACGTTGCTTTAATGCTATTTACTTGTATGTTTCAATTATTTTACTCCATGTATTGTACATCAGAGGAACCTCTGTATTGTTTCCTACTTTGTGAAATATATTTTTATAAATATTGCAGATTATGCCTCTGCTTGTTTTGCTAGTAAGACCTCTGATTGGTTGGGCCCCACTTTCCTATTGCTTTGGATGGCCTGTGGTGTTACACAAAGAAGATTAGAATTAGTCTAGGTAAAAACAAGCTTGTCCTTTGATAGGTATTCCATCCTTCCTGCCTGCCTTCCTTCAAACTCCCTCCACACAAGCTTTGTTGTCTTTATATATTTTCTCTGTGATCATTTACCCCCTTAAATTTCCTCTCAACAACAACATGCATTGATATAACACCTTCATTCACAGAAGGAAGTCATTCAGCCCATTGTGTCCGTACTGGCTCTCCTAATGACCATTTCACCGAGTGTCACTCCCCCGCCATCTCCCCGTAACCCTGCACATTCTTCCTTTTCATATAACTCTCTAATTCCCTTTTGAATGCCTTGATTGAACCTGCCTCCACCACACTCTCAGGCAGTGCGTTCCAGACCTTAACCACTTGCTGCCTGAAAAAGTTTCTCCTCATGTCGCTTTTGCTTCTTTTACTAAATAATTTAAATCTGTGCCCTCTCATTCTCGATCCTTTCACGAGTGGGAACAGTTTCTCTGTCCAGACTCCTCATGTAGTAAAACATGCCCAGATACTTCCCAAGAACATTATCAAACAAAATTGGACATCGAGCCACATAAGGAAATATTCGGACAGGTGACAGAAAGTAGCTTCTAAGAATTGTCTTAAAGGAGGAGGAGACAGTGGAAGAGAGGTGAAGGGTTAGGGAGGGACTTTCAGAGCTTGGAACCTAGACAGCCGAAGGCAATAGTTGTGTAATTAAAATTGGGGAAGAGGCCAGAATTGACGAAGAACAGGTATCTCAGATGGGTGTAGGGCTGGAGGAAGTTTCAGAGATTGGGAGGGGTGAGGCCATGGAGGGATCTGAAAGCAAGGATGAGCATTTTTCATTGAGAAGTTGCCAGACTTCTGAGCTGTTGTAAGTCAGCGAACACAGAGGCGATGGGTGAATGGGATTTTTAAAAAATTAATTAATGGGCGTAGGCCTGCATTTATTGCTCATCCCTAATTGCCCTTGTGAAGGTGGTGGTGAGCTGCCTTCTTGAACAAGTGCAATCCTTGGGGTGTAGGTACATCGACAATGCTGTTAGGAAGGGAGTTCCAGGATTTTGACCCAGTGACAGTGAAGGAACGGCGATATAGTTCCAAGTCAGGATGGTGTGTGACTTGGAGGGGAACTTACAGGTGGTGATGTTCCCATGTATTTGCTGCCCTTGTCCTCTAGGTGGTAGAGGTCGCAGGTTTGGAAGGTGCTGTCTAAGGAGCCTTGGTGAGTTGCTGCAGTGCATCTTGTAGATGGTACACACTGCTGCCACTGTGCGTCGGTGGTGAAGGAAGTGAATGTTAAAGGTGGTGGATGGTGCGCAATCAAGCAGGCTGCTTTGTCCTAGATGGTGTCAAGCTTCTTGAGTGTTGTTGGAACTGTACCCATCCAGGCAAGTGGATACTATTCTATCACATTCCTGACTTGTGCCTTGTAGATGGTGGACAGGCTTTGGGGAATCAGGAGGTGAGTTACTCGCCGCAGAATTCCCAGCCTCTGACCTGCTCTTGTAGCCACAGTATTTATGTGGCTGGGCCAGTTCAGTTTCTGGTCAGTGGGAATTCCCAGCATGTTGATAATGGGGGATTCAGCAATGGTAATGCTCTTGAATGTCAAGGGGAGATGATTAGATTCTCTCTTGTTGAGGTGGTTGTTGCCTGGAACTTGTGTGGCGTGGATGTTATTTGCCACTTAGCAGCCCAAAATGGTAGGAGTTATCTCATTATTCGATCTTACACATTCTTCCTCCTCCCTGAATGCTCACTGTGTTAAAATGACAAGATTTCATCATCTTCTACTCCAGCTTATTCCAAGGACTGGGGCACTCCTCATCTCCCTCAAACTAGTCTTCCTCCTACAGGTTTTTAAAGACACAAGCTTGTCTCAATCATCTCCCATTTCTTGATTTACCTTGTCTTCTCTCCTACTCTTTCAGCCTTGAAACCTTTAACTTTTATCAAGCTTACTTGATTTAGTAAAAGGGCTATGGTTAGAAGCATTTTCCTTTCTGACTAGGAATAATTAAAGGAAAAATGCCAATGATGCCCAAAAAGAAGTATGAATAATTGAATTGGGTTTTGCTGTTTAGATCTAGGGTTTTGTGATGTTGTTTAGTTCTGGAACTTTCCTACAAAAACAATTTAATTAAAAAAAAACTGCCTCATTCAGTGAATAATGAGTAGAATTCAGTATTGAGAAGATTTATTATAAATGCTTAATTCATGTGGAAAACATAAATTATTGAGCTAATGTTAATTCACTTACTCACAACTAGAAGTGTCACTTTTGGCTCAGTGGTAGTATTAATGTTTTTGAGTGAGAAGACTTGATGGATCAAATCTAATCCAGAGACTTGAGCTCAAAAACACTACCCCAGGCAGTACTGAGGGAGTGCTGCACTGTTTAAGGTGCTGTCTTTAGATGAGACATAAAACCAAGCCTCTGTCTGCTCTCTCAGGTGGATATAAAAGACCCCATGGCATTATTTCAAAGGAGAGCTAGCCAACATTGAGCCCTCAACCAGCATCTTTATGATATCTATTCATTATCTAATGGGTGTTTACTGTGCAAATTGCTGCATTTCCGATATTACAGCAGTTACAACACTTCCAAATTATTTCATTGTCTCTTTGGGATGTCCTGGGGTCACGTAAGGTGCTAAATAAATGCAAGTTCTTTCTTTTCTTTAACTATATCTGTAACACAGTACTTGTGATCACAATAAAGGTAACTGATGTTTAGTGTAAATAAACAGAATCTGAATCAATATAAGCACAGTCATGAACGTGATGAGAATAGCTTTGCTTTAGGTAGATTTAACCCAACATTACAATAACAAAATTTAATTTCCAAGGTTACAGCATGTTCTTGACAGAGAGCAAAGAATTACTTTGTTTCAGGTTAAGTCTTTAACGTAGATTGTCAATTACAAAAATACAATCTCTTTTATATCACAATAGATTCATCAGAGTGTTGAATGTTTGAGTCAGTTTCAATACTGCATTGATTCCAGTTTTTCCAATACTCTTTTATTGTTTTCTTTTCTGCTTCATTCTTTTTGTTCTCTTTCCAAATTCTTGAAACTCTTCAAAACCTCTTTAAAACTCTGAATCCCTGCTTATAACGTTCTAACGTCTTTTCATTTAGATGAACGTTGTGGAGCTTAAACTCTTTTGGCATTTCTTCACGGACAAAGATTTTGGGAAGGTTGTTGTCATCGGTTGCAGGCTTGCTGGTGGTTAGTCAGGCCTATCCATGACCGGCACATTCTCCCACAGAGGGTACAAGTGAAGGCGTAGTCACTGCTGGGGGCAAATGGATCTATCCTTCTCCTCCTTTTCTCTTTCATGCTAGGTCTTCTCTCAGTCTCAAAGTTGTCTGTAGCATTCCTGATGTAGCATCTCCAGGCATCACGATCTACGGCCTGCGCTTCCGACTGACGATGGTCAATGTGGCACACAGAGAGGGACTTCTTCAGGGAGTCCTTGAAATGTTTGCGTTGGGCCCCTCTGTTCCTTTTAAATGTCGTCAGCTCTCCATATAACATGATCTTGGGCAGGCAGCTGTTGTTCATCCGGGCAACATGACTCACCAAACCAATTAGCATTGCAGGAGGATGGCCTCAATGCAGTTGATGTTGGCTGTTTCCAGGACTTCAATGTTTGTGATGTGGTCCTGCCAGCGAATCTTGAGGATGCTGCAGAGGCAGCACTGATGGAAGCACTCTAGAAGGTGTACATGATGCCGGTATAGGAGCCATGAGTCGGCGCCATACAAAAGGGTGGTGAGGACTATGGCTTTGTACACTGAGTTTGGTCTATGCCCTAAGGCTGTGGTTGCTGTACACTCATTTTGTAGAGTCTGCTGAATGTACTGTTTGCTTTTGAAAGCCTATTGTCCATTTCCTTGTCTACGTTGGCATCAAACAAAATGACGCTCTCCAAATAAGTAAATTACTTGATGGCATTCAGCTCGGTTCCCTCGATGACAATGCTTGGTGGTCTATATTCTTCTTGAGGTGCAGGCTGATGCAGGACTTCAGTTTTCTTTAAACTGATTTTTATTCCGAAGAGTTGTGCCACCTCAGAAAAATGTGTTGTTATAGGTTGCAGGTCTGACTGACTGTGGGCCAGGAGAGCACAGTCATTGGCGAAAAGAAGTTCACAGATGAATTTTTCTTGTGTCTTTGTGTGAGCCTGAAGACGCCTGATGTTGAAAAGGCCTCCCTCAGTCTGGAAGCGTACATAAACTCCCTCCTTATGGTCTTCTGTTGCCTGCTGCAATATCATGCTGAAAAAGATGGTAAATGAAGTTGGGGCCAGCACACATCCCTGTTTCATGCCACTGGAGATTTGGAAGGGACTTGAGAGGTCGCTGTCTTGCTTGACTTGTCCGTACTGATTTTCATGAAACTGCTTCACCATGGCCAGGAACCTGGGTGGGCATTAAGTTTTTCAAGGATTTTCCAAAGTCCATCTCTGCTCACAGTGTCGAATGCCTTCATGAGGTCTACGAAAGTGACGTGCCAGCTTTTGTTTTGCTCATGACACTTTGCTTGTAATTGTCTGAGTGCAAATACCATGTCTGTGGTGTCTCTGTTTGCTCTGAAACCGCAGTAGCTCTCTGAGAGGTTTTCTTCCACAATGGTATGACGGTGACTACTCCTCAAGGGTTCTGTGGAATAGATTGTACAAAAAAAAACCTATTCAGAAGTATTCTAGTCAGGATCTTCCCAGCAATAGAAAGGAGGGTGATCCCATGGTAGTTAGAACAGTCTGACTTTTCTCCTTTGTTTTTGTACAGTGATGATAACAGCATCACAAAGATCCTGTGGAATTCTGCTCTGTTCCCAGCAGGGAATGAAAAACTCATGGAGCTTGGTGTATAGGGCATATGTCAGGTGTATAACCTAAACTAAAACAATAGGAAAGCACTTTTCAATCTGACCAATCACAAGAAAGAAATGCATTGCTTTCAATCATTATGGAAGAGATGGTTCAAGTAGAAAAGATATGCCTAGGAACTTGTGACTGCCAAGCTACCTTTATCTACATAAACTCACAAACTTTACAGCATGACACTATCGACCAGAAGACCTGGGACCATAAATCCCATTTGTCTTTTATTGAACTGGAAAATCATTCCCATTACATTCACTTTACCTACATAAACTTTCAAGGGACACAGATTAGAGATGAGAATTTCTGACTGGCATTCACTTAAAATAAACAAATTTATAATGTTAAAATGATACTAGTTAGAACATCTCAGTTGAGTCTCCTCCAAAGCAAGTTGTTATGATCTGAAATGCACTGCCTGAAAGCGTGGTGGAAGCAGATTCAATAGTAACATTCAAAAGAGAATTGGATAAGTACCTTATGGGGAAAAAAATACAGGACTCTGGCAAAAGAGGAGGGAAGTGGGATTCATTGAACAGTTCAACCAAAGAGCCAGCACAGGCATGATGGGTTGCATGGCCTCCTTCTATTCTGTATTATTCTCTGATTGATCCTCGCTCATCTTTTTTTGACAGTACAATTTCAGTATTATCACCACCTTGATATTTAGCATTAATTGAGAGAATGAATCTTCAATTCAAACTATAATTTATGCCTCTCCTATAGAGCTCAAGTTATTTTCTGGCTTTGGCGTGTTGGAAAGCAAAATAATCCAAACTTGGGAAACTTTGCCATTGTCTTTCTTCATTCTCTCCTATCCATCATTAATATTTTTCTTTATTTCACTGCTGCCTTGTATTCTTTAACTGGCTTGTCTATCACTCCTCTCTTTGTAATGTCTAACCTCCATCCCCCACAGTAATACATTGGTATGCATTTCTTTCCTATGGAGCATTGTTAAAAAGACAAGTGAAGTTTTTGCAAATAAATTATATTTCTTCAAGTTCAACGACAGTCCTAATTTCCTAGGCATTGAGCAACCTTAAATAAAAGTCTAATCTGGTTCCAAAGGGTCCATGCCTTAACCTGCTGTGCCATCTAGCCCCAGTTCTACAAGTGGAGGCTTTCACCATCTCTATCATTTAGAGAAATCCAATTGAAATGCTGAGATCCATAGCTGGATAGCACCAAGATAAAAGATGAGCTAAGTCAAGAGGTCCTTGTTGCATGATAAGTCTCAGGTTTTAAGATCCTGTAAATTGTAGGACAAAGGCAAGGAATTAGATACAATTGAAATATTCTAGAAGTATCAATAAGTTGAAGATAGTGTAATGTATTATGATTTAGTTCTTTGAGATGAAAAGTTAGCATTTTACCACACTCCTGATACAACTCCTTTAGAATATTTTACAAGAAGCTGTTTAAATGAGGTTAGTGCTTGCATGTATTGGGATATTTGATATCTACCATTTACTCGGGCCTCTAAAGGAACCTGTTTTAATTTAGTGATCTGTATGCAAGAAAATTCTCCTGCAAATATATGTATTGATTTTTTTTCTCGAGACATTTTTCATATTTTACAGTGAAAATTGAACCATGCTTCCAAATCGTATGAGTCTTAAGATTAGTAATGATTTTTTTTTTCAATCTATTCCACCAAACCCTTGAGGAGTAGTCACCTTCAGATCTAAAAGCAATAAGTGTTTAAAGGGATGCTACTTTAATTTAAAAAAAAGAATTGGCCAATATGTATTTATTTGTCATTTTAACTTGTAAACTGCATCGCAACACAGTCATAGTATTGTTTGGATTGGACTCTCAACCCAACAGAAAATGACAGAACAGTTCCAGATCTCCTGTCTCACTGGGGCAGGATGAGGTTATTTTAATGAGCACCTCACTTCCCATGGTCCATGCTGGTTTAGAGAGGCTAGTGGACTGGCGAGGGAAACAGTCAAGCTGGAGTCCCTCTCCTGAGGACCATCCTGTGAACCCCGCAAGAAGCTGAATGTGTTTGGCCATCGTTTGAGGGTAACGATTATTTTTCTGTGTCCCAGTTTGGTAGAACAACCTGTTATCCCTTACCTTGGAGCCTCTGATATGGGGAATGGCCTGTGGAACTATGCTTTCAGGAGACATGGTCAGGCTGTTGAGCCCAGTGGACTGACTGAAACCTAGTGCAGAATTTTCCCAGCCCCATGGTGGCACGTTTAGAGGTAGGGAGTCTGGGAAAATAGTGGGAGCCACCTCGGAATGGCTCCCTGACTTATTCCCACCAACAGGGAAGATTCCCAGGGGCCAGGCAGGAATGTCGATCGGCTGCCTACACCAAGGAGGAGGACATCCAATGTAAATTATTAAGGCTCCAATTAGAGGCCATTTAGAGGGTTCGCTGGAATTTTGCCGGTGGTGAAGTGGTCGCCCCACCCCATGCAGAGGCCGCCAGCTCCATGGAAGCAGCCTTCTTGCAGCAGACGGGGGTGGGAGGGGGTGGGGTGTGGTTCTTGGAGCCTGAGGGGGCCAATGGCAGGAAAGGCAGCCCCCACAGCCCGAACGAGCCATCCGCAGGAGTTTCCCCTCTAATCTGAACGGACTGGCCTCTCTGATTTGTTAATTTTATTTTAGCCTTCTGAAGATGCCTCCTTGATCAGGTACCCTCGAGTTCCCCAATGTGTCTCAGCAGCACTCAGCTCTCCTAGTGGGGTTACCAAGGCTCTAGAGCTGCCAGTCCTGTGATTGGGCCTGCAGCATTGAGAGCCCAATGATGGCAAGCAGGGAGGTGGCCAAACAGGAGGCTGACTCCAGGAATATCGCTGAACTGGTCTCACCGCTGGCAAATGTGGGCTTAGGAACCCCATTTGGATCTGACATTGGGGTCCTGAAGCACACGGTAAAATCCTGCCCCTGGATTCTAAAGGCATCAACAACTATGAGAGTGCATTGGGTAGTTACTTTGATTTTTTTAAAGGTAGTTCCTACATATTTCTTTTACATCTCTATTTTTTTCTTTCCCATCTTGCTTTCCTAATGAATCCCTTTTGGGGTACATGTCCACCAATGCCAAACACCCCAATGGCAATTCAACACATACAAACCTTTTTGAAAATTCATTCTCAGGATATGGGTATTGCTGGCAAGGCTGCCATTTATTACCCATCCCGAGTTACTTGCAGCATTCCCAGTGGTGAGGGTCTTTGGACAATGTTGTTTGGTGAGGAGTTCCAGGATTTTGACTCAGTAAGTGTGGGCTGCCCAAAGGATGACTGAGGGGGTATGTTAAATAAAGCCAATGAGCTAAGGGCACAGATAGACACACGGCAACATGATATCGTTGCTATAATGGAAACTTGGCTTAAGGAGGGGCAAGAATGGCAACTCAACATCCCTGGATATGGAGTTTTCAGGTGGGATAGAGAGAGAGATATAAAAGGAGAGCATTATTAGTTAAGGAATCAATAACAGCTTTGAGGAGGGATGATATGCTCAATGGATCATCAAATGAAGCCATATGGGTGGAGCTCAGAAATAAAAAAGGAGCAGCCACACTACTAGGAGTGTACTATAGACCCCCAAATCGTGAGAGGGATATAGGAGAACAAATACATTGGAAAATTTCTGAGTGCAAAACTATACGGCAGTAATAGTTGGGGATTTCAACTACCCCAATATCAACTGGGATACAAACAGTGTGAAGGGCACATAGGGGACAAAATTCTTGAACTATGTTCAAGACAGCGTTTTTAGCCAGCATGTAACAAAGCCAACGAGAGAGCAATTCTAGATTTAGTTTTCAGTAATGAGGCTGGGCAAGTGAAGGAAGTAACAGTGGGTGACCATTTTGGAGATAGTGACCATAATACAGTAAGTTTTAGCATAATCATGGAGAAGGACAAAGATAAAATAGGTGTAAAAGTTCTAAGTTGGGGGAAGGCAAATTTTAAGAAACTGAGAAACCTGAGAACCTGACCAAAGTGGACTGGATACAGCTACTTGAAGGAAAATCAGTGGCAAACTAATGGGACGCATTCAAAAATGAGATACTACAGGCACAGTGTAGGCATGTCCCCACAAAGATAAAGGGTGGTACTGTGAAATCTAGAGACCCCTGGTTATCTAGAAGCTTACAGGGTAAATTAAAGCAGAAAAAGAAGCTTATGACGATCACAAAAATCTTAACACTTTAGAAAGCCTAGAGGAGTATAGGAAGTGCAGGGGTGAAGTAAAAAAGGAAATTAGAAAAGCAAAGAGAAGACATGAAAAATTATTGGCAGGTAAAATCAAGGAGAACCCAAAGATGTTTTATCAGTACATTAAGAGCAAGAGGATAACTAAGGTAAGGGTAGGGCCTATCAGGGATGTACATGGATACTTATGTGTGGATGCAGAAGATGGGGGCAGGGTTCTTAATGAGTTTTTGTCTCTGTCTTCACAAAGGAGAGGGTTGATGTAGACAGTATAGTTAAAGAGGAGGAGTGTGAAATATTAGATACGATAAACATAATGAGAGAGGAAGTACTACAGGGTCTGACATCCTTGAAAGGGGATAAATCACCAGGGCCGGATGGATTGCATTCCAGGTTGTTAAGGAAGCCAGACAGGAAATAGCGGATGCACTGAGGATCATCTTCAAATCCTCACTAGATACAGGAGAGGTACCAGAAGATTGGCGGTTTGGGAAGGTTGTACGATTGTTTAGAAAGGGTGCGAGGGATAGGCCAAATAATTATTGGCCGGGCAGTCTGACTTCAGTGGTGGGTAAATTGTTAGAATCTATTCTGAGGAACAGAATAAACTGCCACTTAGAAAGGCACGGATTAATCAGAGATAGCATGGATTTGTTAAGGGAAGGTCATGGCTTACTAACTTTAATTGAGTTTTTTGAGGAAGTAACAAGAAGGATTGATGAAGGTAGTGCAGTGGATGTGGCCTACATGGACTTTAGTAAGGCATTTGACAAGGTCCCACGTAGCAGACTGGTCAGTAAAATGAAATGGATCCAGAATCGGCTCAGGGCCAGGAAACAAAGGGTAGTAGTCGACAGATATTTTTGTGAGTTGAAAGATGTTTCCAGTGGCATTCAACAGGGCTCAGTGTTGGGACTCTTGCTGTTTGTGGTATAGATTAATGATTTGGACTGAAATGTGGGAGGCACGATTGGGAAATTTGCTGATGACACAAAAATTGGCCGTGTAGTTGAGAGTGAAGAGGAATGCCGTAGACTCCGGAATGATATCAATGGTTTAGTTGAGTGGGTGGAAAAGTGGCAAATGGAATTCAATCCAGAAAAGTGTGAGGTGATGCATTTGGGGAGGGCAAATAAAGCGAGGGAATACACACTAAACGGGAGGATATTGAGAGGGGTAGAAGAAGTGAGAGATCTTGGAGTGCATGTCCACAGATCTCTGAAGGTGGCAGGACAGGTAGATAGAGTAGTGAAGAAGGCATTTGGAATGCTTTCCTTTATTGGCCAAGGTATAGAATTCAAAAGCAGGGATGTAATGCTGGCACTGTATAAAATGCTGGTTCGGCCACAGTTGGAGTATCGCGTATAGTTCTGGTCACTACATTACAGAAAGGACATAATTGCTCTGAAGAGAGTACAGAGAAGATTTACAAGAATGTTGCCAGGGCTTGAAAGTTGCAGCTATAAGAAACGATTGGATTGGCTAGGGTTGTTTTCCTTAGAATGGAGGAGGCTGAGGATGACGTAATAGTGGAGTACAAAATTATGAGGGGCCTAAATAGAGTAAACAGGAAGGACCTATTTCCCCTAGTGGGGAGATTAATTACTGTAGGCACAGCTTTAAAGTGATTGCTAGAAGGATTAGAGGAGACATGAGGAAAAACGTTTTCACCCAGAGGGTGGTGGGTGTCTGGAATTCACTGCCAGAAATGGTGGTGGAGGTAGAAACCCTCAATTCCTTTCAAAGGTACCTAGACATGCACCTGAAGTGCTGTAACCTGCAAGGCTGTGAACCGGGTGCTGGAAGATGGTATTAGATTGGGTGGCTAGTTTTTTCAGCCCACATGGACATGATGGTCTGAATGGCCTCTTTCTGTCCTGGAATGTTTCTATGGTTCTATGGGGGTTGAGGGTGGTGCATCACCACCAAATCCAATACTTTCATTTATGATTTATGCGGCACATTTCATGACCTCAGGACAGCCCAAAGTGCTGAAGAGCCAATTACGTTCTCATAGAGTCATAGAGTCATGGAATTATACAGCACAGAAACAGGCCCTTCGGCCCATCATGTCCGTGCCGACCATCAAGCACCTAGCTATTCTAATCGCATTTTCCAGCACTTGGCTGGTAGCCTTGTATACTATGGCGTTTCAAGTGCTCATCTAAGTACTTCTTTTGAAGTGTAGTCACTGTTGCCATGTGGGAAAATCAACACAGCAAAATCCCAAAAATAGCATTGAGTTAATGACCAGGTCATCTGCTTTTCAATGATGTGGTTGAGGGATAAAAATTGACTAGGACACAAGGGAGATCTCACCTGCTCTTCTTCAAAATAGTGCCATGGGATCTATTATGTCCACCTGAGGAGGTAGACATGGCCTCTGTTTAAAACCTTATCTGAAAGACAGCACCTCCAACAGTACAGTACCCCCTCCGTATTAGGAGTATCAACCTAGATGATGAGCTCAAGTCTCTGGAGTGGGATTTGAATCCCCAACTTTCTGGTTCAGAGGCAACAACAAACATAAGAACATAAAAATAGGAGTAGCCCATTTAGATCCTAAAGCCTTTTGCACCAATCAATGTGACCATGATTAAACTGCATCTTAACTCCATTTAATCCTTTGACCCTCATCCCTTAATAATTTTGGTTAACAAAAGCCCATCAATCTCTGAATTAAATTTAACAGTTGATCCAGCATCAATTGACATTTTCAGTAGAGAGTTTCAAAACTGAATGCAGAAGTGGTACCTAATTTCACTCCTGAAAGGTCTGGCTCTAATTTTTAGATTATGTCTCCTAGCCCTTGACTCCCCAAGCAGCGGAAATAGTTTCTCTGTATTTTCTTTATCTGTTTCCTCTTGATATCTTGCAAACTTCAATCAAATCACCCCACAACCTTCTAAATTTCAGGGAATACAACCTTGATTTGTTGAATCTCTCCTCGTAATTTAACCCATTGAAGTCCAGGTATCTTTCTGAAAATGACAACAACAACATCAATTTGTATTTATATTGCACCTTTAATGTAATAAAATATCCCAAGAGGCTTCAGTGGAGCATTACAAAACAAAATTTGACACTAAGTCACACAAAGAGATATTGGGGCAGATTACCAAAAGCTTGGTCAAAGAGATAGGTTTTAAGGAGTGTCTTAAAAGAAAAAAGAGAGGCAGAGAGCTTAGGGAGGGAATTCCAGAGCTTGGCATCTTGGATGCTGAAGGCATGGCCACCAATGGTGGAGCGATTAAAATCAGTGATGCTCAAGAGACGAGAATTAGAGAAACAGAGATATCTTGGAGGGCTGTGGGGCTGGAGGAGATTACAGTGGGAGGAGGGGCGAGTCTATGGAGATATTTGAAAACAAAGATGAGAATTTTAAAATTGAAGCATTGCTTGACCAGGAACCAGTGTAGCTAGGGAACGGAGTTTGTGGCAGGGAGTGAAGACGTCCACTCCTCCATTACCCCCATCACCTCATCCCCTTCCCACGGCACCTTGCCCTGCAATGGCAGGAGGTGTAATACCTGCCCATTTACCTCCTCTCTCCTCACTATCCAAGGCCCCAAACACTCCTTACAGGTGAAGCAGCGATTTACTTGTACTTCTTTCAATGTAGTATACTGTATTGGCTGCTCACAATGTGGTCTCCTCTACAATGGGAGACCAAACACAGATTGGGTGACCACTTTGCGGAACACCTCCGCTCAGTTCGTAAGCATGACCCCGAGCTTCCGGTTGCTCACCATTTCAGCAACCCCCACCGCCACCACTCCCCCCCCCCCGCCCCCATCCCCGCTCTCACGCTCACATCTCTGTCCTGGGGTTTTTCCAGTGTTCCAGCGAACATCAACGCAAGCTCGAAGAACAGCACCTCATTTAGGCATGCTACAGCCTGCCAGACTAAACATTGAATTTAATAATTTCAGAGCATGATGACCCCCCTTTTTATGTTTAGTTATTTTTGCTTTTTTTATTTTTTATTTTTTATTTGATTATTTTATTTTAGGTCTTTTTCATTTGGTTATTTTATTTTCGGTTTTTTAGTGTGTTTAGTTTGTTTCTACTGTGCCTACCCACTGTTCCTGTTTGTTTTTTAATTTTAATGTTGTGCTTGGAGTGCTTTGTGCTTTACAGTCTATTCACACCCTCTCTGTACGATCGCTTTGTCTTTCACCACACCATTAACATACCGTTTGCCTTTGTTCCATGACCTTCTGGTCATTTATTCTCTGTGACCTTGTCCTATCAACACCTTCTCTTTTGTTATCTCTTGCCCCACCCCCGCTTTACTTGCTTAAAACCTTTTACATTTCTAATATTTGTCAGTTCTGAGGAAGGGTCACTGACCTGAAACGTTAGCTCTGCTTCTCTCTCCACAGATGCTGCCACACCTTCTGAGTATTCCCAGCATTTCTTGTTTTTATTACTGAAGACAATAGCTTTGGTCTTCCCAATATTTAGCTGGAGAAAATTTCTGCTCATCCAGTAATGGATGTTGGACAAGCAATTTGCCAATTTCGAGACAGAGGATGGATCGAGAGAGGTCAAGAGTGGTACCACAAAAACGGAGATAAAACCTGGGACCTTAGGCTGAGTTGCTCACTGTCTGAATTAACTGTTTCTCGGGGGAAGATGATTATTAGCGTATTTCAGAATGGCTACATTATCTGACCACAGTTTCCATTCACCTGCAATGCTGATCTTTCATTCCTGCTGGTGGCTGCTTCCCCTGTTAGTGAACAGATGCTTAATTCAGGTGAAGGTCCTATTTAATTAAATTGAAGAGAAAGCTCTTCATTCCAAATGAAAAAAGCAAGCTGCTTAAGAGAGGTGGCTATTCATCAGTAAGACAGACTTCACTGTATTTTACATTAGTCCCATTTGATCCTCAAAATCTATTTCTAAGCTGAGAAGAGACAATGAATAAATCCATTGGGCAATCCTTGCTGAAATTAATCTAAAGGTTTCTAGCGTTAAAGTACAGACAAAGAAAAAAAGAAAATGATATAGCTAGTTCTTTGTATAGCTGTCAAATAAGTATGAGTGATTGGACTTCCAATCAAAATTAATTTTGATTTGGATCAGAATCCCTCCTCTGACTTGTCCTTCTTCTTCGGCCTCCTTGTCTCAGGAGACAATGGGTAAGTGCCTGGAGGTGGTCAGTGGATTGTGAAGCAGCGCCTGGAGTGGCTATGAAGGCCAATTCTAGAGTGACAGACTTTTCCACAGGTTCTACAGATAAAATTGGTTGTCGGGGCTGTTACACAGTTGGCTCTCCCCTTGCACTTCTGTCTTTTTTCCTGCCAACTGCTAAGTCTGTTCGACTCGCCACACTTTAGCCCCGCCTTTATGGCTGCCCGCCAGCTCTGGCGATCGCTGGCAACTGACTCCCACAACTTGTGATCAATGTCACAGGACTTCATGGCATGTTTGCAGACGTAGTAAAGAAAAAACTGGTTTCCTCGTGAAAGATTCTGTGTGTGTACTGGAATGAAACTATGGAAAACCAGCTTGGTCCCATTAACTAGGTGCAGCTAGGTGTTGGTTGATTCAAAGGCACTGATTATTTTTCATCAAAGAGGAAAGACATTTTTAAAAATAAGAACTTGCATTTAACCCGCACTTGTCAATTCCTCACGAGGCCACAATGCCGTTTGCAGCTAAAGAATCGCCTTAGAAGTGCAGTCACTGTTACTATGCAGGTAACTGGAGTAGCCAATTTGCTCAAAGCAAGATCCCTCAATGGGCAATAAGATAACTAGGAATATAGGAACAGGATTAGGCCATTTAGCTGCTCGAGTCTGTTCTGCTATTCACTGAGATCATTGTTGATCTGTGACCCACTGCATCTACCTGCCTTTGCCCCATTCCCTTCATACCTTTGACCAACAAAAATCTATCAATCTCAGACCAGATAATTTATTTTTGATGGTGTTGGTTGAAGGACAAATATTGACTGGGACCAGCGTTTCACCTCCCTCTTGTTCAGAATACAAAAAGTCAAGGATCAAGTGAGACATTGTCATCATTTCCTAACTTCCAAGAATTTTCTTTGACATACAGAGACAACAATTTGATCAGAAAGAATGCAATAGCTTCTCATGCAAACTATCCAACAATAACAACTCAAGACCAAAAGATTAATCAAGTCCTTTGTCTTAGGGGAATAAGAAGGTTCCTCTCCTGTCCTGTCTTGTTGTGGTATTGTATGTGATACAGCTGAAAATTCTTGCAGAACGTGCTGTTTTATATGTTTTCCTTCAGGTCTGCTATTCAACGTAATACCAAATTTAAGTTGCTTTCAGTTCTGACACTAAATAATTTTCTAACAGTTCCTCAGGCCTTGTTTGCAGGTTACATAGATTACCAAAGGCTCCAATCAGTCTTGCTAACACATACATTTCTCTTTCCTAACATCCTGTGAAATAAACAAAGACTATCACGCACTCTAATTTTGGTCAAGATGTGTTCCCAAGAAATAGGTATTAAAAGTCCATATTAAAAAGTCCAGAATCAATCAGGTAGAATTCGCTTGTTCTTTTTCGGATGGGGCTGTGGCATCTTTGATGTCTGCTTGAGCAGGAAGATGGGAGCTTGATTTAACACCTCATCAGAAAGACAGCAACTTCAACAATACAGTACTGCCTCAGTACTGTAGGGCTGAATTTTATAAGCCTGCCGCCGCAAAACAAATGACGGCTCACCCATGTGGGCCGCACAGCAAAGAGCCGCTGCGATTCCAAGCGCTGCGGGTCATTTAAATAGCTGAGGTGGGCCACCTCTCACGCTCACATGGAGGAGGTGGGCTGTCCGTCCCTGGCAATGGTGTTAGCTGCAGGTGTGCAGCCACTGATGCCATGTTTAAAGACTGATACCCCTATCAGCATATTTAAATGTTTAAAGAAAGAGTTAATGAAATTAAATAAATACATATCTTTTGCCACTCTCCCACCCCACCAATAACAATTAAATAAATTATTTGCCCTTTTCTGCTCCCCCCCCCCACAAAACACTTATCTTTACGATCTGACCTTCCCCCACAACCCTTCCCACCATCCCCTACACCCATGACGTTAATTTGACCCGTTCCTACCCCTGCCCACCTCTGCACTGAGAAACTTACCTCCTCCCCCCTTCCCACCAGTGTTGCGCCTCATTTCCCCGGACCGGGATCCGAAGGCACGGGAGTGCCGGCCGCAGGGCTGAAGGTCGTAGCGGGACATCGGGAGGCGAGGTAAGTTTATTTAAATTAATTATTTTAATTGATTTAAATATTCAAATTATGGTCCTATCGCCCAGTGGCAGGGTGGCCACCACAGTGCTTCGCCACTGCCTTGAGGATCGGTCCAGGCCCTGCTGGCGTCGAGGTCATGGTGGACTATCTTCAGGGCCCCCCACCCCTGCCATAGATCCCGACATCAAGGGCTCCTTAAAATCCAACCCATATTATGGGATCTGCCTCGGTTTAGTATGATAGAGAATCAATGATGCAACATAGAAAGAGATCATTCAGCCCATTGTGCCTTTGCCAGCTAGTTGAATGAGCTATTCAATTAGTCCTACTCCCATCCCCTTTTTGTTCTCACACATTCATGGAATGTGGGCAAGGCCAGCCCTAATGGCCCTTGAGAGGGTGTTGGGGAGCTGCCTTTTTGAACCGCTGCAGTCTGTATTGTGTAGGTACATCCACATTGTTGTTTTGACCCAGCAACAGTGAAGGAACAGCGATACAGTTCCAAATAAGGATGGTGTGCGATTTGGAGGTGAACTTGCAGGTGGTGGTGTTACAGTGCACCTGCTGCTTTGTTCTTCTAATGGGTACGGGTCACGGTTTGGAAGGTGGTGTCGAAGGAGTCTTGATGAGTTGCTGCAGTACATCTTGTATATGGTACACACTTGATGGTGCAGGGAGTGAATGTTTAAGGTGGTAGATGGGGCGCTTTGGTCTGGAGGGTGTCGAGCATTTTGAGTGTTGTTGGACCTGCAATCATCCAGGTAAGTGGAGAGTACTGCATCACAATCTTGAGTTGTGCCTTATAGATGATGGACAGGGTTTGGGCAATTAACAGGTGAGTTACCTGCTGGAGAATTCCCAGTCTCTGACCTGCTTTTGTAGCCACAATATTTATAATGACTGGTCAAGTTTTTAAAAATCATTCATGGGATGTGAGTGTCGCTGGCAAGGCCAGCATTTATTGTCCATCCCTAATTGCCTTTGTGAAGATGGAGATGCAGTCCATGTGGTGTAGCTACTCCCACAGTGCTGATAGGAAGGGAGTTCCAGCATTTTGACCCAGTGACAGTGAAGGAACGGTGATATAGTTCCAAGTCAGGATGGTGTGTTACTTGGAGGTGGACTTGCAGGTGGTGGTGTTCCCACGCATCTGCTGCCCTTGTCCTTCCAGGTGGAAGAGGTCACGGGTTTGAAAGGTGCTGTCGAAAGAGGCTTGGCAAGTTTCTACAGTGCATCTTGTAGACGATACACACAGCTGCTGCTGGACACCAGTGGTGGAGGGAGTGAATGTTTCAGGTGGTGGATGCAACTGTTTTGTCCTGGATGGTGTTGAGCTTCTTGAATGTTGTTGGAGCTGCGCCCATCCAGGCAAGTGGAGATTATTTCATCACTCTCCTTGCAGCTGGTGGACAGGCTTTGCAGAGTTAGGAGATGAGTTACCTGTTGTAGAATTTCTAGCCTCTGATCTGCTCTTGTATCCACAATATTTATATGGCTGATCCAGTTAAGTTTCTAGTCAATGGCAACCCCCCGGATTTTGATGGTTGGGGATTCAATGACAGTAATGCCATTGAATGATATGGGGAGATGATTAGATTCTCTCTTGTTGGAGATGGTCATTGCCTGGTATTCAGTGAGTGATTACCTGTATGAGGCAGAGCAAATTGAAAGGTGGTAATGAAGAAAGAAATCAGTCAAAACACTGGAATGTCCTTGTAGATTGTAACAGTAACAGTCAAAGTTGTTGGTTGCGAGTCAGTTGTGAGCACTCTCACCTCAGAAAGTTGTGGGTTCAATTCCCATTCCAGAGACTTCAACACAAAATAAATCTAGACGGACACCTCATTGCAGTACTAAGGAATTGCTACACTGGTCGAGGTGTTATCTTTCAGTTGCGATATTAAACAGGTGGATATAGTGTATCGCATGACACTTTTTGAAGAAGAGTGGGGGAAATATCCCTATTGCCCTGTCCTGATATTTATCCCTCAACTAACCTTTCTAAAACAGGTTATGTGGTCATTATCACATGGCAGTTATGCAAGTTTTCTGTGGGAAAATTAGCTGCTGTGTTTCCAACATTAAAACAGCTTCAAAAGTACTTAATTGTCTATAAAGCAATTTGGGATGTCAAGAGGTTGTGAAAGATGCTCTATAAATGTAAATCTTCCTTTCTCTTTAAATACATGAGATGTCCATTGTGCTACACAAGGAGATCAGAGAACACCTACCCAGCTTTGATTAATCAATAGCACAGTGGAATGTTATGCCAGTCACCGCTCATAATGATCAGTCTTTAATGATCAAAATTTGCTTTCCTGAGCCACAACCTATCTGAGACTATGCTATTGTAATCATTAATAGTGATTATTTTGGAGATAGTTTTCCATAGTTGAATGAAAATTGCCTCAGTTGTAGTATTGTTAATCTGCACCATTGAACATATGTAATAACATTACTGATGGCCATTTGGTTGTGCTAAGCTGGATCCTGAACAAGACTCAATGACAACACTTCACAAGAGTGCAGATCCACCTCTTGCCAGCACTTCAAACAGTACTCCACTCAACGCCTGCTTCGGGCTTCAGAACAATTAGTAGGACAGAGAAGAAGCCCTAACATTTTGTGAGAGTGCAGAGAATCAGAGGGGGAATTATAACTGGCAAAACAAAGAGTAGATTGGGAGAAACTGATTCCACTGGCAGCTGGGTCAATAACCAAAAGGCACAGGTTTAAGACCTGAAAGGGTGGTGGAAGCAGATTCAACAGTAATTTTCAACAGCAAATCGGATTACATATTTGAAAAGGAAAAAAAAAATGCAGGGATATAGGGAAAAAGCAGGGGAGTGGAACTAACTGGCAGCTGTTTCAGAGACCTGGCCCAGGCACAATAGGGCAAATGGTCACTTTCTGTGCTGTATCATTCAATGAATCTGGGCAGCACGTTGACAGGGGAGACGTACATGAGGACAGTTGAGCCGCTATTGAATGTAGTTCCCAGCTCTTTAAAGCATTTGGTCACCCTGCTTAGTCCCTCAGAACATTGGGAATTATTGTTTTCTACTTCGATGACATGTGTGTCACTGACAAGGCTAACATTTATTCCACATCCCAAGCTGCCTGAGAAGCTGGTGTTCAATGCAAAAGAAAATTGGGTAGTGTTTCACAGATGGCCAATACAATATCGCCGGATTTATGCCTCTGCTGAAGTTGATTGTTTGGGCATATCTCTCATGAATGGGTAGATTAGATTAGAGATACAGCACTGAAACAGGCCCTTCGGCCCACCGAGTCTGTGCCGAACATCAACCACCCATTTATACTAATCCTACACACTAATCCCATATTCCTACCAAACATCCCCAACTGTCCCTATATTTCCCTACCACCTACCTATACTAGTGACAATTTATAATGGCCAATTTACCTATCAACCTGCAAGTCTTTTTGGCTTGTGGGAGGAAACCGGAGCACCCGGAGAAAACCCACGCAGACACAGGGAGAACTTGCACACTCCACACA
The DNA here is from genome assembly GCF_036365525.1 of Heterodontus francisci. Classification (NCBI taxonomy): domain Eukaryota; kingdom Metazoa; phylum Chordata; class Chondrichthyes; order Heterodontiformes; family Heterodontidae; genus Heterodontus; species Heterodontus francisci. The sequence continues at coordinate 10,897,516 of NC_090387.1, forward strand.
GGCAGTACCCGGAATCGAACCCGGGTCCCTGGAGCTGTGAGGCTGCAGTGCTAACCACTGCGCCACTGTGCCGTACTTGGGTGAAATACCAAAGGGGACCTCTGGCTACAACACTAGAGAAGTTACTGGACTCATTGCAGGAAAAGGGGAAATTGAGAGGGAAAATGAAATGTCAGTTGTGACTATTATTGGTGACCTTTGCTGAAAGATACATTTAAGGTAGAATCATAGAATCATAGAAAGTTTACAGCACTGAAAGAGGCCATTTGGCCCATCGTGTCTGTGCCAGCCGAAAAATGTTCCACCCATTCTAATCCCACCTCCCAGCATTTGGTTCGTAGCCCTGCAGATTATGGCACTTGAGGTGCATATCCAGACTTCTTTTGAATTGAGGGTTTCTGCCTCAACTATCCTTTCAGGTAGTGAGTTCCAGACTCGCACCAACCTCTGGGTGAAAAAATATTTCCTCATCCCCCCTCTAATCTTTCTACCAATCACTTTAATTCTTTGCCCCTTAGACACTGACCTCTCTGTTAAGGTAAATAGGCCCTTCACCTCCACTCTATCCAGGCCCCTCAAAGTTTTGTACATTTCAATCAGATCTCCCCTCAGCCTTCTCTGTTCCAAGGGGAACAAACCCAACCTATCCAATCTTTCCTCATAGCTCATTTTCCAGTCCCAGCAACATCCACGTAAATCTCCTCTGTACCCTCTCTAGTACAAATACATCCTTTCTGTAATGAGGTTACCAGAATTGCCACAGTACTCAAGTTGTGGCCGAACCAATGAGTTATACAGTTCCAGCATAACATCCCTGCTCTTATATTCTATATCTTGACTAATAAAGGAAAGGATTCCATATGCCTTCTTAACCACCTTATCGACCTGTCCTGCTACCTTCAGGGATCTGCGAACATTCATTCCAAGGTCCCTCACTTCCTCTACACTTCTCAGTATTTTCCCATTTATCACGTATTCCTTTGCCTTATTTGACCTCCCCAAATGCATCACCTCAGACTTCTCCAAGTTGAATTCCCTTTGACATTTTTTCTGCCCATCCGACCAGACCATCACTATCTTCCAGCAGCCTCCAGTTATTCTCCTCGCCAACTACCACACGGACGTCTGCAAACTTCTTGATCATGCCCCCCCACATTTATATCCAAATCATTAATATATACCACGAAAAGCAGGTGACCCAGTACTGAGCCCTGTGGAACACCACTGGAAACAGCCCTCCAGTCGCAAATACACCTGTCAACAATTACCCTTTGTTTCCTGCCACTGAACCAATTTTGTAACCAGCTTGCTACATTTCCCTGATCCCATTGGATTTTATTTTTTAACCAGTCTGCCATGTGGGACCTTGTCAAAAGCCTTGCTAAAATCCATGTAGACCACATCAACTGCACTACCCTCATCTATCTTCCTTGTTACATCTTCAAAATATTCAAGTTGGTCAAACAAGATCTTCCCTTAACAAATCCATGCTGACTATCCTTGATTAACCTGTGCCTTTCTAAAACAGTTTATCCTGTCTCTCAGAAGAGATTCTAATACTTTGCCCACTACTGAAGTTAGACTGACCGGCCTGTAATTATTCGGTCTATCCTTCGCTCCCTTTTTAAACAGATACAGAGTTAGCAGTCCTCCAATCCTCCGGCACCACACCCTGCATCCAGTGAGGACTGGAAAATGATGGTCAGACCTTCTGCTATTTCCTCTCTTGCTTCATTTAACAGCCTGGGGTACATTTTATCTGGCCCTGATGATTTATCAACTTTCAAGGATGCTAATCCTATTAATATGTCCTCTCTCCCTATGTTGATCACATGCAATATGTCACACCCATCATCCTTAACTACAATAACTGCGTCATCCCCCTGTTTTGTGAAGACAGACCGCAAAGTGTTAATTAAGAACAATACCAACATCTTCCACCCCTACACATACGTTACCTTTTTGGTCTTTTATGGGCCCTACTCTTTCCTTAGTTATCCTTTTACTCCTAATGTTTTCATAAAACATCTTTGGGTTCACCTTGATTTTGCTGTCTAATATTCCTTCATGCCCTTTCTTTGCTTTCCTAATTTCCTTTTTGATTTCATCACTCCACTTTTTATACTCTCAGCTTTCTGTAGGATTGAGTTCTCTGTGTCGGGCATAAGCTTTCCTTTTCTGCCTTATCTTACCCTGTAAGCTCCTTGACATACATGGGATTCTAGATTTGGCCATCCCGTCTTTTTTCTTCATGGGAACTCCTTGAATCTTGCCTTTGAATGCCTCCCATTGCTCTGACACTGATTTACTTTCAAGTAGCTGTTTCCAGTGAACTTTTGCTAAATCACTCCTCAGCTGAGTAAAATTGGCCTTGCACCAATTGAAAACTCTAACTCCTGTTCTATCTTTGTCCTTTTTCATATGTTACGACCAGGTGAGAAGGGGGCTAGGGGTTTCCTCTCAGCCTTTGCCTGGTTTAACAGGACCAAGGTTTAATTTTTACAAACACCGTATTTTTAGCTCTCCCTCAGTGAATCCTTGTTCACTGCTTTCCAATTGCAAGGCAAATAAATCAAATCAGACAGGCTTTCTTAGATTTAAACAGGAAAGGTGGAAGTTTATTAATCTTAAACTCTAATTCGGTTAATGACTATGAAAGTGTGACGCAACCATGCTAGCATGCATATGCGATAAACACACACGCAGATAGTGACAAAAGAAGTAGAAGGAATAAAGGGGAAAAGTCTGAGGCAATATGTGGTAGTTATTGACGGTCCTTTAAGTTCAAGGTGGAGTCTTTGATTGCCGATAAGTCTTGCTGTTTGTTGGGGCCCAGTGCACGCTTCAACTTGTTTCAGTGTAGGAGTCGTTTCTCTCTTGAGGTTTAAGTGACTTCAGTGGGTCTGGAGGTTTGTGAGAAAGCAAGAGAGAGCCAGCCAGGAGAGAGGCTCTCTTGTTCCAGGTTCACTTACAATCTGCAGTCTGAATTCAAACTGTCCTGTGTCTAGTTCAAAAAGCCTGAACCAGCTGATTAGTCATGTGACCAGCTGGCTTAACCAGTCCTGACTTTGTGGATTCCAAAGCTCTCGGTGGGGTGGGGGGAGCGGTTGTTGGGGGGGGAGGAGGGGGGGGGGGGCGGGTGGGTGGCAGGTGTAGTATTTTCTCTTATCCTGACAAGATGTGGATCACCATTGCCCAGCCCAATCCCTGCTAATTGAATCAGTGATCAATTCTTTTGTCCCTCCAAGCACTGTCTCTTAGTATGCAAATGTCCTGCAGCCAAGTGTCTGGTGATCTCTTTTTAAATGTCATTTTTTCACTCCAGCAACAATTTACAATTAATGTCCAAATGACGAAATTAATATGCCACATTCTAGGCAGGTGGGGGTCTTTGTGGCACATAATTATGTTAAACCTGACTGAATTATGATCACTACCACCAAAATGGTCTCCCACTGCCACTCCTTCCACCTGTCAAGCTTCATTTCTTAAAAATAAGTCCAGAACTGTACCCTCTCTTGTTGGACTTGTTACATACTAGCCAAAAAAGTTCTCCTGAATGCATCTTAAGAATTCTGCTTCCTCAATTCCTTTCACACTAAACCTATCCAGTTAATATTAGGGTAGTTACTACTATCCCCCACAGTAACAATAGTATCCCCTACTATTACTGCCCTATTGTTTTTGCACTTCTCAGAGATTTGCCTATATATCTGCTCTTCTATCTCCTCCTAACCATTTGGGGGTCTATAGTACACTCCCAGCAGTGTGATTGCCCCATTTTTGTTCCTTAGCTCAATCCATATGGCCTCATTTGATGAACTTTCCAACATATCATCCCTCCTCACAGCTGTAATAGTTTATTTGACCAAAATTGCCACTCCCCCTCCTTTCATATCACGTCTGAAAAACCTGTACCAGGAACGTTGAGATACCATTCCTGACCCCCCTTAAGCCATGTTTCTGTCATAGCTATTGTTATGACTGAGGCGGGAGTAATGCACTGTCAATTCAGTCCCATTACTCCACAGGTCACAGCATATTATTAAAGTTTCCCACCTACTGGAAATTGGTCAAATTAAACACTTTATTAACCTCCAGCATAAACCACACCAAACCAGGTATCTTTAAACAACAACAAATTAACTATTTAATAACTATTTAACTATTTAAACTATAACTATTTAAACTATTTTAGTTTTAACTATTTTAACTATTTAAATAATACTGAGATAAATCGATGTCTGAAAAGACTTTATAATTTCTTATTCCTCTGAACCCTCATGCACACACACATACATTCAAAAACCAATGGTTAACCAGTTCAAAAATGATGTTTAAATTAGAACTGTTTCTTAGGAATAATAAAACAACTGGGTGATAAGTCCTGGTTGGTTACTTTCCTGGATCAGTGAGGTGTCCCAGAGTCAAAGAGTCAGATGTCACTCGAAGTTTCCAGGCGAGTTTGATGAATAGTCTGTAATGTATAGGTGTTCAAGGCACTTCAGCTGCATCAGGCATCATGCAGATCTTTCAACAAGGAGTATAGCAACAGGTCTATTTGGATTTTTAAATGAGCAGTCTAATGGTAGAAACTTTCCTGAGAATTCCAGAACTCCCAGAAACATAAAAGACAACAGAAAGACAAAGAGACTTCTGAGAGATGGGAGTAAAAGAAAGGAATTTGTTACCTCCAACAATGTAAAGACTCCTTTCGGACCCCCTTAGTTTTTAAACAAAATAAAAACACACTTCCATCACACTATGATATCATACTGCCACATGTCTATCTGTGCCTTTGCTCATCTGCTATACTCCTTGCATTGAAATAGATAACCTTGAGCACTTCCAAACTCTTTTTTTATGTTCTAACCTCTGTTTCCTCTGTCTTCCAGACCATCCATTAATTCTCTGCCTTCCATTTTCATTTCTGATTTTGTACCAACTGAGTCTACCCTCAGGTCCCCATTCCCCTGCTAAACTAGCTTAAACCCTCCCCAACAGCACAAGCAAAACGTCCCGCAACGAACTCAGTCCCGGCTCTGTTCAGGCACAACACGTCTGGCCTCATCACCCCCAGAGCTGGTCCCAATGTCCCAAGAATCTAAATCCCTCCCTCCAGCCACACATTCATCTGTCTTATCCTTCTATTCATGTACTCACTTGCACAAGGCACAAGGTAATCAGCAAAAGAACCAGAGGCAACATGAGGAGAAAAAATAATGCAGTACGATGATATGATCTGGAATGCACTGCCTGAAAGGGTGCCCGAAAAGAAGAGCCCCCCACCCCCATCCCTGAGCTTGCTGGGAGGTCATCAGTTTTCACTGGACTTTCTCTCCACCTGGCGGACGGCCCCCGAGCAGCTGGTAAATTTGCTACTTAAGTGGTTCCAAATGGGTTTCGGGCAGGCAGGCTGTCTGTTTACTTTCCCGCCACTGGCAAAATGGGATGGCGGTGGGAAGATGATGGGCACACCACCTGATGATTTCCCGTGGCATTTTGCCAGTCTTCCTGCCTCCCAGTCCATATCCAAAAGGTTGGTAAAATCCAGCATTCTATTTCCAGCACCTCTATCAAATCACGGCATAATCCTTTCTATTCACATTATAATAGTCATAGAGCCAGAGTTGTACAGCATAGAAACAGGCCCTTCGGCCCACCGCGTCCATGCTGACCATAATGCCTATCTATACTAATCCCACCTGCCTGCATTAATTCCATATCCCTCTATGCCTTGCTCATTCAAGTACCTGTCCAGATGCCTCTTAAATGTTGCTACTGTTCCTGCCTCCACCACCTCCTCTGGCAGCTCATTCCAGATACCCACTATTCTTTGTGTGAAAAATTTACCCCTTTGATCCCCTTTCAACCTCCTCCCTCTCACCTTAAATCTATGCCCTCTAGTTTTAGTCACCCCTACCATGGGAAACAGACTCTGGCTATCTACCCTATCTATGACTCTCATAATTTTATATTCCTCTATCATGTCCCCTCTCAGCCTCCTTTGCTCCAGGGAAAACAGACCCAGCCTATCCAATCTCTCTTTGTAACTCAAGCCCTCCAAACCAGGCTACATCCTTGTGAATCTTTTCTGCACCCTCTCCAGCTTAATCACATCTTTCCTGTAGTGCGGCGACCAGAATTGCACACAGTACTCCAAATGCGGCTGAACCAACGTTATGTACAACTGTAACATGACGTCCCAACTCTTGTACTCAATGCCTCGGCCGATGAAGGCAAGCATGCCATATGCCTTCTTCACCACCCTGTCTACCTGTGTTGCCACTTTCAGGGAACTATGTACTTGCACCCCAAGGTCTCTCTGCTCAACAACACTCCCCAGAGCCCTGTCATTCACTGTATACGTCCTGCCCTGGTTTAACTTCCCAAAATGCATCACTTCACACTTGTCTGCGTTAAATTCCATTTGCCACTCCCTTGCCCACTTTCCCAGTTGATCTATATCCTGTTGTAACCTTAGACAACCTTCTTCACTGTCCATTATACCATCAATTTTGGTGTCATCTGCAAACTTACTAATCATGCCCTCTACATTCACATCCAAGTCATTAATATATATGACAAACAACAGAGGGCCCAGCACTGATCCCTGCGGCACACCACTGGTCACCGGCCTCCAATCTGAAAAACAACCCTCCACTACCACACTCTGCCTCCTATCACCAAGCCAATTTTGTATCCAATTTGCTAGCTCACCCTGGATCCCATGTGTTTGAACCTTCTGGACCAGCCTACCATGCGGGACCTTATCAAAGGCCTTGCTAAAATCCATGTAGACAACGTCCATCGCCCTGCCCTCGTCAATCCTCTTGGTCACCTCCTCGGAAAATTTCAATCAAATTCGTCAGACATGATTTCCCACGCGCAAAGCCATGCTGACTATTCCTAATCAGACCATGCCTTTCCAAATGCACATAAATCCAGTCACTCAGAATCCCTTCCAATAACTTTCCAACCACTGATGTAAGGCTCACCGGCCTGTAGTTCCCTGGCTTATTCCTGCTGCCCTTCTTAAATAAAGGCACGACATTAGCTATCTTCCAGTCTTCCGGTACCTCACCCGTGGCTAACGATGTTACAAAAATCTCTGCCAGGGCCCCAGCAATCTACTCCCTTGCTTCCCATAGCATCCGAGGATGCACCTGGTCAGGCCCTGGGGATTTATCCACCTTAATGTGCTTCAAACCTCATCAGACCCCTTTCCTATCCTGAGTGGCGTGAAACAGGGCTGTGTTCTCGCACCCACACTTCTTGGGATTTTCTTCTCCCTGCTGCTTTCACATGCGTTCAAGTCTCCTGAAGAAGGAATTTTCCTCCACACAAGATCAGGGGGCAGGTTGTTCAACCTTGCCCGTCTAAGAGCGAAGTCCAAAGTACGGAAAGTCCTCATCAGGGAACTCCTCTTTGCTGAAGATGCTGCTTTAACATCTCACACTGAAGAGTGCCTGCAGAGTCTCATCGACAGGTTTGCGGCTGCCTGCAATGAATTTGGCCTAACCATCAGCCTCAAGAAAACGAACATCATGGGGCAGGACTTCAGAAATGCTCCATCCATCAATATTGGCGACCACGCTCTGGAAGTGGTTCAAGAGTTCACCTACCTAGGCTCAACTATCACCAGTAACCTTTCTCTAGATGCAGAAATCAACAAGCGCATGGGAAAGGCTTCCACTGCTGTGTCCAGACTGGCCAAGAGAGTGTGGGAAAATGGCGCACAGACACGGAACACAAAAGTCCGAGTGTATCAAGCCTGTGTCCTCAGTACCTTGCTCGATGGCAGCGAGGCCTGGACAACGTATGTCAGCCAAGAGCGACGTCTCAATTCATTCCATCTTCGCTGCCTCCGGAGAATACTTGGCATCAGGTGGCAGGACCGTATCTCCAACACAGAAGTCCTTGAAGCGGCCAACATCCCCAGCCTGTGCACACTACTGAGTCAGCGGCGCTTGAGATGGCTTGGCCATGTGAGCCGCATGGAAGATGACAGGATCCCCAAAGACACATTGTAGAGCGAACTCGCCACTGGTATCAGACCCACCGGCCGTCCATGTCTCCGCTTTAAAGATGTCTGCAAACGCGACATGAAGTCCTGTAACATTGATCACAAGTCGTGGGAGTCAGTTGCCAGCATTCGCCAGAGCTGGCGGGCAGCCATAAAGGCAGGGCTAAAGTGTGGCGAGTCGAAGAGACTTAGCAGTTGGCAGAAAAAAAGACAAAAGCGCAAGGGGAGAGCCAACTGTGTAACAGCCCCGACAATCAAAGTTTTCTGCAGCACCTGTGGAAGACCTTGTCACTCTAGAATTGGCCTTTATAGCCACTCCAGGCACTGCTCCACATACCACTGACCACCTCCAGGCGCTTACCCATTGTCTCTCGAGATAAGGAGGCCAAAGAAGAAGAATGCGCTTCACAACCTCCAACACCTCCTCCTTCATAATGTTGATATGCTGCAGGATATCACCGTTCCCTCCTTTGAACTCACTGGCTTCCATGACCTTCTCCACGGTAAATACGGATGAGAAATATTCACTTCAGACGTCGCCCATTTCCCGTGGCTCCACACATAGGTTGCCACACTGATCTTTAAGGGGACCTACTCTCTCCCTAGCTCCCCTTTTACTCTTAATATACTTATAGAATCTTTTAGGATTCTCCTTTATCTTATCTGCCAGGGAAATCTCATGGACTCTTTTCGCCCTCTTAATTTCCTTCTTCAGTGTACTCCTACATCCCCTATACTCCTTAAGGGACTCGCTCGATCCCAGCTGCCTATATCTGACATATGCCTCCTTCTTTGTCCTGACCAGACTCTCAATATCCCTCGTCAACCAAGGTTCCCTAAACTTGCCAGCCTTGCCCTTCCATCTAACAGGAACATGCCGGCCCTGAACTCTTCCTATCTCACTTTTAAAAGCCTTCCACTTGCCTGACGTCCCTTTACCTGTAAACAGCCTCTCCCATTCAACTTTTGACATTTCCATTCTGATGCCATCGAAATTAGCCTTCCCCCAATTTAGGACTTCAATCTGAGAACCGGTCCTATCCTTTTCCTTAACTATCTTGAAACTAATAGAGTTATGGTCACTGGTCCCAAAGTGCTCCCCCACTGACACATCAACCACCTGCCCATCCTCATTTCCTAAGAGGAGGTTGAGTGTAGCCCCTTCTCCAGTAGGGCCATCCACATATTGCTTCAGAAAACTATCCCGGACACGCTTACAAAATTCTTCCCCCTCTGATCCCTTAGCACTAAGGCAGTCCTAGTCAATATTAAGGAGGTTAAAATCACCGACTATTACAACGCCATAATTCCTACACTTATCTGTGATTTCCCTACCTATATGCTCCTCTACTTCCCTCTGACTATTGAGGGGCCTATAGTATAATCCCATCAAAGTGATCACACCTTTCTTATTTCTAAGTTCTACTCATATGTCCTCGCTGGACATTCCCCCCGGGATATCCTCTCTAAGTACTGCCGTGATGTCCTCCCTAATCAATAGTGCAACTCCCCCTCAGCTCAGCTTCAGTTTTTCAAGTCTATCTTTATCTTTGGATTTCCTCAAACCAGGCAACATCCTTGTGAATCTGTACCTTCTTTATTGCCTCAACATCCTTCCTGTGTAGTGTGGATGGCGTAACAGGACAGAGCACTCCAACTGTGATCTTACTGAGGTTTCATAGAATTTTATTATTATCTCTTGACTTTTATATTCTATGTCTCTTGCTATAATTGCTAGTATTCCATGTGTTTTCTTTATGGTCTAATCCATTTTAGGTTCTGCTTTAATGTGACATTTCTTAACCCCCAAATCCCTCTTTCTTTCCATATCATCAAGCCTCCTGCCCAAATTCAAAGTAAAATGATTACCGTTTTTCTTTTGACTAAATTGAACCACCTCCATATACTGACACTGAATTCCACCTGCCATTTTTTTGTCCATTCCACCACCTTATCAATCTACATTTGCAGCTTCCTTTGTTCCATGGAAGAATTTGCGAAAATTTCTGTTTCATCTCTTCACTTTTTTCAATCTCACTGATCTACCACGCTCATGGCCACAGTCCTTTCACTTAGAAAAACAGCTTCAGAAATAGGAGCTGGAAGATGTATTATCAGTACACTAAGAGCAAGAGGATAACTAAGGAAAGGGTATGGCTGATTAGAGATATACAAGGGAACTTACGTGTGAATGCAGAAGATGTGGGCAGGGTTCTTAATAAGTTTTTTGTCTCTATCTTACCAAAGGAGAGGGATAATGCAGACATTGCAGTTAAGGAGGAGGAGTGTGAAACATTAGATATGATCAGCATATTGAGAGAGAAAGTACTAGAGAGTCTGACATCTTTGAAAGTGGATAAATCGCCAGGGCCAGATGGATTGAATCCCAGTTGTTGAAGGAAGCCAGGGAGGAAATAACAGATGCTCTGAGGATCATCTACAAATCCTCACTAAATACAGGTGAGGTACCAGACGATTGGAGGTCTGCGAACATTGTACCAATTTTTAAAAAGGGTGCAAAGGATAAGCCAAATAATTATAAGCCGGTCAGTCTGACCTCGGCGGCGGGTAAATGATTAGGATCAATTCCAAGGGACAGGATAAACTGCCGCTCAGAGAGGCATGGATTAATAAGGGACAGTCAGCATGGATTTATTAAGGGAAAGTCAGGTCTTACTAACTTGATTGAGTTTTTTGAGTAAGTAACAAGAAGGATTGATGAGTGTAGTGAAGTGGATGTGGTCGACATGGATTTTAGTAAGGCATTTGACAAGGCCCCACATGGCAGACTGGTCAGTAAAATGGAAGCCCATGGGATACAGGGGAACGTGGCAGGTTGGATCCAAAATTGGCTCAGTGACAGGAAACAAAAGGTAGTTGTCAACGGATATTTTTACGAATGAAAAGCGGTTTCCGGTGGTGTTCCACAGGGCTCAGTGTTGGGTCCCTTGCTGTTTGTGGTATATATTAATGATTTGGATTTAAATGTGGGAGGCATGACTGGGAAATTTACTGATGACACAAACATTGGCCGTGTAGTTGATCGTGAAGAGGATAGCTGTGGACTCCAGAATGATATCAATGATTTAGTTGAGTGGGTGGAAAACTGGCAAATGGAATTCAATCCAGAAAAGTATGATGTAATGCATTTGGGAGAGCAAACAAAGCAAGGGAATACACAATAAACGGGTGGGTAATGGGAGGGGTAGAAGAAGTGAGAGACCTTGGAGTGCATGTCCACAGGTCCCTGAAGGTGGCAGGACAGGTTGATAGAGTGGTGAAGAAGGCATATGGAACGCTTTCCTTTATTGGTCGAGGTATAGAATACGAAAGGAGGGATGTAATGCTGAAACTGTATAAAACACTGGTTCAGCCACAGTTTGAGTATTGCGTACAATTCTCGTCACCACATTACAGGAAGGACATAATTGCTCTGGAGAGAGTACAGAGGAGATTTACAAAAATGCTGCCAGGGCTAGAAAGTTGCAGCTATGAGGAAAGACTGGATAGGCTAGGGTTGTTCTCCTCAGAACAGAGGAGACTAAGGGGTTACTTAATTGAGGTATACAAAGTTATGAGGGACCGAGATAGAGTAGACAGGAAGGACCTTTTTCCCTCAGTGGAGAGGTCAATTACCAGGGGGCACAGATTTAAGGTGATTGGTCGAAGGATTAGAGTGGACATGAGGAAAAACGTTTTCATCCAGAGAGTGATAGGTGTCTGGAATTCACTGCCAGGCACGGTGGTAGAGGCAGAAACCCTCAATTCTTTTAAAAGGTACCTGGACATGCACCTGAAGTGCTGTAACCTGCAAGGCTATGGAACAAATGCTGGAAGGGGCGGCTAGTTTTTTCAGCTGGCAAGGACACGGTGGGCTGAATGGCCTCCTTCTGTGCCATAATTTTTCTATGGTTCTAAGAGGCCATTTGGCCCGTTGAGCCTACTCCACCATTCAACAAGATCATTGCTGACCTTCTACCTCAACTCCCCCTACCTGGACTATCTCCATATCCCTTAATTCCCTTACTATCCAAAAGTCTATTGACCTCTGTATTGAATATACTCAAAGACTGAGCACACACAGCTCTCTGGGGTCAAGAATTCCAAAGATTCACAATCCTTTGGATGAAGAAATTTCTCCTCATCTTAGACCTAAATGACCAACGCCTTACCCTGAGACGGTGACCCCATATCTTACATTCCCTAGCCGGGGAAAACATTTTCTTAGCATTTACCCTGTCAAGCCCCTTCAGAATTTTATATGTTTCAATTAGATCGCCTCTCATTCTTCTAAACTCCAGGGAATGTAGGTCCAATCTACTCAATCCCTACTCATAGAATGCCCAAGGAATCAAAAATAGTAACTAGAATTTGAAGGATTGGAAGTGAGCTCATGGCTGTATTTTTTAGAACACTGAGAATGACAATAATACGAACTAACTAATAATTTAATCTTCAATTATTTTAAATACTGTGGAGATATTTAATTCTGGTTTCTGGGTTGAAGCGAATAGTACTGATGCTTTGAAGGGAAGCTTAACATGTACATGAGGGATAAAGAAATAGAAGGATATGCTGATGGGGTTAGATGAAGTAGGCTGTGAAGTCTTGCATGGAGAATAAGCGCTGACACATACCTGTTGGGATGAATGGCCTGTTTCTGAACTGTAAAAAATATTCTTTGTAATTAACCAAATTACACTCCAGCATTTAATATTAATTTTTTTCTTGCTTGATCTCACGATGTGGGCAATGTTGGCAAAGCCCTATTTATTGTCCATCCATGGCTACCTTGAGAGAGTGGCGAGGGACCTTCTCCTTAAACTGTTGCAGCTCTTAGGCTAATAGTGCTCCCATTACAATATCAGATAGTGGATTCTAGAATCATGACTCAGTGATGATGAAGGAACTGTGGCATTTGTCCAAGTGAGGGTACTCTGTGACTTGGAGAGGAACCTTCAGGGTCCTTGAGGGAAGTGTTCCCACGGCATTGGTGCTCTTGTCCTTCTTGATAGTGCGGGTCGCAGGTGAGTTTCTGCACTGCATCCTGCAGTATTCAGAATATTCCAAATTGTACTGATATTAAGAAGGAGATCATGCAAATCCTATGATCGTGAGGTTAGGAGATATAGACAAGCATGGGTGGGAATGAGTCATGATTAAGCAGCTTCTATACAGAAGGAGCTGAGCTGAGAGGCTGAGTGGGTCCGATGGGCTCTCTTTTGTTTAAAATGAACTAAACAGTTAACTATTATAAAGGTCCTTGTACCAAGTTGTATTCATGAAAAAGACACCCGTAATATCGATCCCTCCATTTCCTCCCTGAGTAACTCATTCAAACAAGGCAGATAAATGAAATCTTTACCAAGGGATTTTTAAATGTGTTTCAGAAAATCATATTAATATAAATGTGATTCTGTGATTCTGCAGTGCTTATTATGATGAAACGTAATGTCAACCAGCTGCCCCACAGAATGGATAACAGCGATTGTACCACTGCACAGACTGGCAATCCGTGACCTCTAACAGTCATGTTGTATCAGGTAATAAATGGCATGCAGTGAGTTACAAGGCCGTAATTCAATCAAGAAGATGCGGTGACGTCTTCAACCACAAGAGCGAAAGCTCCGTAGATTCTGTTTGTCAGCAGAAGTTGGTGATTGAATTACTGCTTAAACCTCATCACCAGTCTGCTGCTGTTATTAGGTATAACTATAATGCAGAGTTATTGTCTATTTATGTTTAAAAGTGCTGCTACATTACAGCAACCAGCTAGGAATCAATAATTGCTTATAGCAACATGGGGCAGGCAGTTCCAAGTTATACAGATGGGCTCGCATTGTCCTCGGACATGGTAGAAAGATGCTCCAGGATAGAATTTACAGAACAGAAAGAGACCATTGGCCCTAAATGGTCCACTTGCTATTTATGTTCTACACGAGCCTCCTCCCGTCTTACTAATCTTCTATTTCTTTCTCCCCCATGTACTTATTGAGCATCTTCTTAAATCCATCTATGCTATTCACTTCAACTGCTTCTTAGATCTAGCTGAGAGGGCGAAAGGGAATAAAAACAAGAAATGCTGGAAATACTCAGCAGGTCTGGCAGCATCTGTGGAGAGAGAAGCAGAGTTAACGTTTCGGGTCAGTGACCCTCCATCAGAACTGACAAATATTAGAAATGTAAAAGGTTTTAAGCCAGTAAAGCGGGAGTGGGGCAAGAGATAACAAAAGAGAAGGTGTTGATAGGACAAGGTCACAGAGAATAACTGACCAGAAGGTCATGGAACAAACGCAAACGGTATGTTAATGGTGTGGTGAAAGACAAAACATTAGTGCAGAGAGGGTGTTAATTGACTGTAAAATGAACGGCCCTGGCTCCAAGCACAAACATTAAAAAAAGTGGGTAGGCACAGTAGAAACAAACTAAACAAACTAAAATGAAAAACACAAAATAAAAAAGAAAAAATAACTAAAAATAAGAAGGGGAACACTGCAGCAAGCATGAGAGCGGGGGAGGGGGGGGGGTGTTGAAATGGTGAGCAACCAGAAGCTCGGGGTCATGCTTACAGACTGAGTGGAGGTGTTCCGCAAAGTGGTCACCCAATCTGCGTTTGGTCTCCCCAATGTAGAGGAGACCACATTGTGAGCAGGAAATACAGTATACTAAATTGAAAGAAGTACAAGTAAATCACTGCTTCACCTGAAAGGAGTGTTTGGGGCCTTGGATAGTGAGGAGAGAGGAGGTAAATGGGCAGGCATGGGCAGGCATTGCGGAACACCTCCGTTCAGTCCGTAAGCATGACCCCGATCTTCTGGTTGCTGGCCATTTGAACACCCCCCCCCTCCCTCCCCCACCCGATCTCATGTTCACATCTGTGTCCTTGGCTTGCTGCAATGCTCCAGTGAACATCAACGCAAGCTCGAGGAACAGCCCCTCATTTACCGATTAGGCACGCTACAGCCTGCCCAACTGAACATTGAATTCAATAATTTCAGAGCATGAAGAGCCCCCCTTTTTATTTTTAGTTATTTTTTATTTTTTCTTTGTTTATTTTATTTTAGTTTGTTTAGTTTGTTTCTAATGTGCATATCCACTTTTTTTTTATGTTTTGCTTGGAGCCAGGGTTGTTCAATTTACAGTCAATTGATACCCTCTCTGTATTAAAAGGGAACTCAGTTTAACATATAAAATTGGCACCTTTGACAGTATAGCACTCCTTCAGTACTGTACTGGAGTTTCAGCCTAGGTTAGGTCTTTGGAGTGTGACTTGAACTCACAACCTTTGCGTTCAGAGGTATAGTTGCTCTGCACTGACCCACAGCCATCATCTTTACTAACATTGAGTTATAATACAGCGGCCAGGCAGACCCATGTCACACAGTCAGTTTTCACATTGTTGACTGGCCAGGGAAATCAACTTTAATATTAACAGAGAGTGATGGAGCAGCCAGTGAAAGCACAAAGGCACTTTAAAAGTGATCCCAAGTTGGTCAATATAATTACAAGTGCTGCCAAGCCAATCTGTGCAAAATATTTCCTCAATGGGACTGAGATTTAATTTGGGTTAATGCATACCTGAGTTATACAACTGAACCTAAAAATTACAATTGCCAACATTAACAGGAGACCACCTAATATGCTGATATGACAGTCTGTTGACCATTACTGACTTTAGTAGAGGTCTTAACCCATTGAAAATAACTATCGGGAATGTGATAAGAATGCTTGAAGGATTTGTTTGGTAATATTGTAATTTATAACTCAGGTGAGACTCTGTACTGCCTGAGAGGTGGTGGGGGAGGTTGGTTGGAGGAGGGAATATTACCCAGGATCATACAGCATTCGAAAGGTTAAATTATGAGGACAGGGCACGTAAATTGACATGTATTCCTATGTGTTTAGAAAGTTGAGGGGTTGTCGAATCGAGATATCTGAAATGATTTCAAAAAACTATTTCCCCTGGTGGGGGATGTCCAAAACAAGGGGGCATAACCTTAAACTTAGAGGCCATTCAGGAGTGAAATCAGTAAGAATATTTTCAGGCCGTCACAGAATTCCCAGTCACTGACCTGCTCTGCAGCCACTCTCTCAATATGTCCTGCCACTTTCAAAGGTCAAATTTGCAGACAATACTGAATTTGAAGCAGTGGCAAACAATAATTATCAGTACGTACAAGTTCAAAAGGTGGCTTTGGTGGGCAGAGAAATGGCAGATGCAGATTGATACAGAGAAATGAACTGTGTTGACATTTGGCGGGGGAAGGTTTATGTGAGTTAAATGCCAAATGGAAATATACTTGAGGTATTGGAACAGGAGGAAGATCTTGAAGGTTTTAGTGGACTGGTCACTGAAATCATCAGCACTATGCTCTCAGACTGTTAGAAAAACAAAGAGAATATTGGGGTGCACAGTAAGGGATATAATATATAGATCCACAGAGGTCATGATAAAACTGTCTTTGACCCAGGTGAAATCACAGGTCAATTTTAACCTAACACCCGAGCCTCTAGTTTTTAAAGGCACTCTGTCCCTCTTAAAGGGAAGCTGCACTGAATGACAGAAGGCTTCTGCTGACTGTCAGTGCTGCAATTGGAGAGAAGGGAAATGAAGTACCAGGGTTGAGAGAGACTTTGGGGTTCACAGATGTGGAGCGAGAAGCCTTAGTCATGTAGGTCCACAGGAAGAGAAATGCCATGTTTCTGTGAGTGCCTGGGGAGGCCCTCAAGAAACACCATCCAAAGGGAATGCGTGGCTACGGAGGTGAATCCCGGAATTTGGTCTGGAGACCCTGGCAGCAGTGCTGGAAGGAGTTTAATGCAAGATATTTCAAATGCAAGCACGCCACTAACCCCCATCATTCCCCCAGCAGCACTCTCTGGCACTCAGGACTCATGCTCAACCCAGATACTCCACCTCACCCTCATACAATGATGTTCAGCCTCACACCTACCAATCGCTTTCTTCATATTCTTCCAGCTATTCAGCTATAGCAGACAGAGCAACCAAATGCAATACAACATAATCACTAACTCTGTCTTGCAGGACAAGGTCACCCACAATCACAGGGAGCAAAGCTGAACTGGTGGGGGACAAGCACACAGTCAACCCCTGAGCTTGATGGAGGAGATGGTGTAGCACATCATGGGATGGGCAGCGACAATGCCCAGAGTATCCGGTGTTGCCGGGAGCATTGAGGATGAAGGTATGTTACTGTCCAACGCCCCTTTTCAACGCCCTCCTCACACCATCCCGCTATCTGGTATGAACTGCAAGCTGGAGATGGTGTGACGATGGACCTTCTGCTTTACACACCATCCACCCTGCCTCACTCCAGCCCTGTCCTTATAATTGTATACCTTCTGATACCCAAGAACAGCCATCTACCCAGCCACAGCAGCCTGAGGAGGAAGAGAGAGATCAAAACCACAGCACTGATAATGAAGTACTGCCACTTGATCTGCCACTTGCAGCCACCAGCTCAGATACTGGCACTGTGTCAACTTTAAAGGCTAGTATAGAGTCAGGATCAGCACGTGGTGAGTAAATGGGCATGAGTGGTCTTTTAGTCTATCCCCAATACTGGTCCGGAGGTTTACCCTGGGTGACAATGACTCAAGACTGAGCTAGCTAGCTGGCACTTCGGAGCATGCTTTCTTATACCCTGTTTCATGCATGCTACCTGCGTTATCAGCTGGGGATGGGCCGGACCTGACTACCCGATGTACAGTGATTGGTTGGTCAGCTGTTGCTAACGCTGTGAGCCACAGTCGGTCAACCCTTTACCGGTTTTGACATCTGTTTTTTTTTGGTTGCCTCATCTCTTAAGTTTCGACTACATTGCATAGCTAGTTCTCTGTTCTCCAGCCCTTGTCTGATAACAAGGCATTACCTCACTCCGCTGACTGCCTCCCCCCCCCCCCCCCACCGTCTCCAAGCAACCAGACTACATGGCGCATCTGTTACAAATTTAGCTATAGTTTAGACATGCCTTAATGACCACCTCGCAGGTTTCATTTCATTTACTTCCCTTTTATCAGGTCAGTGACACGACATTGCTGCGTCAATACATCCCACTTCCCTGCTGAAGACACTTATTTACCATTTTTAGCCACACACATTACTTTCCCCACATACCAGGTTACATACAGTTCACGGGTTGGATGGTGGTCACCTCCAGAGCTCCACCCTTTGAATCTTACCTGGCCCCTGCAGGGTCCAGTTAGATTTAGATAAAACCTTCCAACTCGTGATCCTCTAACCTCCCCCGAGGAGTCCCTTCTTGGAAAACCTCTCGTATAAGTGCTTGCTTTTCCCGTTTCTTAGTTTGTCACCTTAGCTGACAGAGGATGATGAGGAGGCAGAGCAACACCACAAGCTGAACTACAATCAGAACGTGTGAGAATGTTCTGATCCAGGGGTGAACTTGCAAGTTCATTCCCCCTCCCACCAGGTGGTCACCTGTATTTTCTCAATGTCCCGTTGCACTCACCCACTCCTTTCCTGGAGGATGTGATAAATCTTATACACTTGGCCCAATCCTTGTCTAACCTGTCATACACTCTGGCAATGGGGGTATGGGGTATGAGAATTGGCTAAATACAGTTCCAGATTGTCCTCAAACCTTTAGTGGCATTGAGGACCACTACATCTTGCCTGTGTATGTCCACCATTTCCACGTGGCCTAACCTTGAGAGAAGCTTTGTGGTAAGACATACTGTACTATTCTCTAGGGGGCACTGTGTCCTACCATGCCAGAATGATGTCTGAGAGGTAGTCACACAATATTTCCCCTTACTCAGGTAAGCCAACCGAGTTGAACTCATAACCACTGATGCTGCCTCCATAGTGCAGTTAACTGTCGCATTAAAACCTCAGATTGCTTCTTCAGTGGCATAGACAGGACGTGAACACACTCTGTTCGATTCTCCCATGCAACATCCTCTCAATGATGTTCCCAGCATTGCTTTCCTAGAGCGGACCACATAGGGGTGAATGTGATGATACACAACATGGTGGCCGTCCCTCATTACTCCAATGTTCTCTACGCGGTATACATCCTTAGGTGCATGATTCACAGTAATAATCGGTATTGCCAGTACCATTCCCAATAACATGCCTCCCTTTTCAATACAGTTACACACACGTTAATCCCCTGAGTTGACAACCAGTCAGATTGGTGGGTTTCAAAACCAAATTCTTAACCTGATCATTACTGATCCAGAGTGGTACCTCTCCTTGGTGAATTTGCCTCAGGTTTTCCCAGGCCTGTTCGACAACCCAACTATCATAGATAGAACAGGTGTCGTTCTTAGCTGCTCTCTTCCCTAACTCCTCCACTTCCCTAGACAATTTATTGATTGTTTTTGCATGATCCTCCACGGTGGACACCAACAATTTAATCCATTTGTTCAGTCTTTTGGCATTCTGGAATCCATCTGTTTGGATCTTTTGTCCATCCCTTAGAATTTCTTTCAGCTGAGCACTGAGGGTCCTCACCTTTTGGTCCAAATTGGCTATGTCTAGGGTGTTTACTACTCCTGTCCCAGTATTAAAACCTGTTACTACATCATTCACCAATCCTCTTTTACTCCTTCTCAAATTTCCCCAAAACCCTTATCTCGGCCCGGTCACATGTCTCCAAGCCCAGTCTCCCTCTGGAGCTCTGGTCTGGGATCCCTGTCTCTGAGTTTCCTGTTCGATCACTCACTTCACCAATCTTTCATATATTGTCCTAGTCAGATTTGAGCACCACAGGGGTAATCCGAATCTGAGATATTTAGGACTACGGGTAACAACTCATGGCGTATATTATCATACAAAACTTAATTCGTTTTTGTTAACACTAGTTCATTCGCTGGTCCAGGGCTTAATGCTGGGCAAGGCAAATCCGTTAATTCTGTCCATGGTGTTTTGCCTTTACTCATTCTTGCCTATACACGATGCTATTGTCAATGTTACCCCTCCCTTTCTGGGGAGGATCAACCTGCCCCCTGGTCTTACGCACTTAAATTGGACTTTACAGCCACTCTCGCTGTCGGGCTCTCTCACAGAGAGCAGGAGGGGGTATTCATCCTCAGAGGGGACCTTGATCTTGTTTCCCTCTGGACACTCGACACATACCCATTGCCGAATGGTGATGTTCACCACAATCGTACTGGTTGTGTCCATATTGCCCTGGTTGTTGCCATCTATCTTTATGCCACCTGAGCCTTTGTTACTATAGCAGTTTTCTTTGCGATTAATATGTACTGAACTTCCGCCTATCCCCAATCCCACTGGTATCAGTATGATGAGTAGCATTCTGCAAGGTACAATGGGCCTCTCCAGTATCACTGGTCAGCTGTGATTAATTCTGCAAGACAAAATATTTACACATTGCTAAGGCTCTTTTACTCAAAGGCCTTGCCAGAGGGATTAGAAATCCATAAAGAATTCAGCCCAGTGCTGCGGCTTTTGCCGTTTCCAGTTACTTCGACGGGACCGAAAGGTCGGAGGGTATCCTCCCCACAATCGGATTGTCACTGACTTCACTGTCGCCCTCGTTGGTCCCAATGGGGTATCAGAGGGACGTCTTCTTCCGACCCTTCTGAGTCGTTATTATTGTCATCCTCGTCCAAAACTAATGGGCTTATCGAGGAGTCAGGTTCCTTTCGGGGTGTGCTACTAGCCACCTTTCCTGTCTCATGGGTTGGCAGATGCACTTTCTTCATTTGGTTAATGTGGAACCATTTATCACATTTGTGCAATTGGATGGCATAAACCATAGGACTGGCCTTGTCCACAATGTGGTATGGGCCTTTGTATAAGGGTTCAAATACTCCCACCCTTGCATATTTTCTTACCAGGACCTGGTCCCCAGTGTCCCATTCTTGGGACTTGCCTGGCATCAGCAATAGTTTCTTCTGCCGATGCTTCACCCCGATATTACTAGTGGCACTTTCATGCAACAATTGCAATTAGTTCCACAGATCTTGGGTGAATTTATGTTTAGTTACCTCCTGGGCCTGCTGTTCCATGTGAGTATCAACAGGTGGGTGGGGGTACGCATGGGCCTCCCCATCACCAATTCATGGGGGGACTATCCTGTCCCTTTGGACTTCTGTCCTCTGATCTACATGAGGACTAGGGGCAGTACTTCATCCCATCGCTGGGACCGTCCCTCCAACTCTTTCCACAAAGCTGTTTTAATGAGTGGGGGTTGTGTGACACATGCCATTTGCCCTCTATCCCCAGCAATTTTGGTGTTGCCTAAATCACCTGTCCGCTGAAGTAACTTCCCTGATCCGATTCCACTGTGGGTCCCTTCACCCTTCGGGTCACTCCCAATTCTGCCTTCCTTTTCTGGGGATCTGGGTTATTCGCCAGGCATACCAAACATCCCTTCACTTAACCCTCTACATCTGATCTCATCCCAGGCCACCATCCTACTTGTTTAATACATTCCCAAGTTCCCTCACTTCTTGTCAGTACCCTTCGGGCACTACCCATTTGTCTCCCTTGAATAGCATGTCTTTCCTCACCATTATGTCTCTAGCTTGCCATGGTCCTTCCAATTCTTTCCCTTCCTGTTTTGCCCTGATGATAGCCTTCAAAACTGGATCCTTATGTTGAACCTCCTTGAGATCAGGGGGTAGGGGCACTGATACGGCCTCTTGCTTGCCTGTTATGGCTGCCATCATTCCAGATTCATAGGGGTCCCAGGGGCTACCTTTTCCGGCTCCCTCTTTTGCCAGTTCATCAGCCCTTCTGTTTCCTTGCCCATCATCAGATTCACTATTACTCATGTCCACCACTCCTCCCATTACACATACTATGCCCTTAGTTCGTTTCAGCACCTCCCTCAATCTACACACCATTTCCTAGCAAGGACCGTGATTTCCCTCTTGATACTGACTACGCTATTTCTCCTTAACCAGGCACTGGTATGCAACCTTTAGGTCAGCGCACTGTCCCTCGGCCTCTTCCGCCATGCAGCATTGAGTGTGTGCTTCCTCAGCCCAGGAGTCACTCTGGTGCTGATTGTTCACACTCTGACTCTCAACAGACTGTCGTCGGCTGCACCACATTTCCTTTTCAACCTCATGCTTTTCTAAATCCTCCTTGCAACCTTGTCGCTCTTCTTCCAGTTCTTTTGATAATCTATTCACTACCGCCTCTCTCTCCTCTAACTTCTGTCTTAACTTCTGCATCTCCTCCTGGTCATTTTGTTCCTTTTGCCGATAAACCATCAGCCAAACGGCCCTTTCTATGGCTGACTTCTGAGTGTGACCCTTGTGTCCACTCGACCGCCTCCTGTATCGGGTCCTCACTTTGGAGGATGGTCTGCACCCATCGCTCCTTGAGGGACACCTTTTTCCCGATGTAACCTTGTACTGATGCGCCCATGGTTAGTCTCGTCATTTTGTTACCTTTTAGGGGTGGCACAGTGGCTCAGTGGGTGGCACAGTGGCACAGTGGTTAGCACCGCAGCCTCACAGCTCCAGTGACCCGGGTTCAGTTCTGGGAACTGCCTGTGCGCAGTTTACAAGTTCTACCTGTGACTGTGTGGGTTTCTGCCAGGTGCTCCGGTTTCCTCCCACAGCCAAAGACTTGCAGGTTGATAGGTAAATTGCTCCTAGTGTAGCTAGGTGGTAGGAGAATTGTGGGGATGTGGTAGGGACTATGGGGTTAATGTCGGATTAGTACAAATGGTTGGTTGATAGTTGGCACAGACTTGATGGGCTGAAGGGCCTGTTTCAGTGCTGTATCTCTCTATGACTCTAACCATCTGGCTGGCTTGCCAATTAATCTGTAGTCTATCCCCATTACTGATCCGGAGCTTTACTCTGGGTATCAACGACTCAAGTCTACCAAATTATTGTTCACACATAGTACGTTTATTCAGCATTTCAAAATCTTATCTTCAGCAGAGATTATACTCATACGTCCACGTAAGCTCGGTTACTTCGGTTCATCCGAGAGTTGGAACGGAGCAGATGATCAGTCCTCCCCTTCCGAGTCTCCAAGTAGTTGACCAGACTACTTAGTCCTGAGCTAGCTAGCCAGCCCTTCGGAGCATGCTTTCTTATGCCATGTTTCGTGCATGCTATCTGCGTGATCAGCTTGGGCTGGGCGGGATCTGACGACCCGATGTACAGTGATTGGTTGGTCAGCTGTTGCTAACGCCGTGGATGCACTTTGTCAGCCACAGTCAGTCAACCTTTCATCGGTTTTGACATCTACTTTTTGGTAGCCTCATCTCTCAAGTTTCGACCACATTGCATAACTAGTTCTCTGTTCTCTAGCCCTTGTCTGAAAACAAGGCATTACTTCACTTCTCTGACCCCTGCCCCCCACCCCCTCCCCCCACCCTGTCTCTAAGCAATCAGCCCTACATGGCGTGTCAGTTACAAATTTGACTATAGTTTAGACATGCCTTAATGACCACTTCGCAGCTTTCACTTCATTCACTTCCTCTTTATCAGTTCAGTTACACCACATTGCTGCTTCAGTACGTCCCACTTCCCTGTTGTGGACACTTATTTACCACTTTTAGCCACACACACTACTTTTCCCATATACCAGGTTACATACAGTTTACGGGTTCGATGGTGGTCGCCTACAACTGCAGACAGGTCAGTGAGAAAGGATAGCTAGTCAACCAGCTCCCCGGAGGGCAAGGTCACAGATGAGTTCTGCGACAGGGGACCCAGCTGAGGACTTCGATATGGCAGTGTTCTGGAGATCGCTGATGAGGATGCAGACCAAGATGTTTGGTGCAATGGCAGGCTTGCCACACAGCCTCCTGTCGCTGTCAAGGTACATGGAGGAGTCCAGCTCTAATTTAGCAGAGGCATTCCGCAGAGCTTGGAGTCCATCCTTTCCACTGTGGAAGTGGTGGCCAACTCCATGTCAGCACTTGCGAACCCGACCGGGATGCGACACCTGGTGGCGGCTGTGTCAGCTTCCACTGCAACCACTCAATGTCTCAGTGCTGCAGTCGAAGTTCAGACAGAGGCCATGCTTGCTTCCATGCAGGCTCAGACTATTTTTTAAATTCATTCCTGGGATGAGGACGTCGCTGACTAGGCCAGCATTTATTGCCCATCCCTAATTGCCCTTGAGCAGGTAGTGGTGAGCTGCATTCTTGAACTGCTGCAGTCCATGTGGTGTAGGTACATCCACAGTGCTGTTAGGAAGGGAGTTCCAGGATTTTGACCCAGCGACAGTGAAGGAATGCCAATATAGTTCGACAGGGCTGTGTTTGTCGTTATTGTTTCCGATGCCTAGGTCGATGTCGGTGGTCTGTCCGGTTTCCAGACTGCTGCCATTATGGCTGTGGATCTCAAAGGGTCATGCAGATTCTCCTGGCCGCCCAGCAATTGGTCCTCCAGCAGATTATTAGGTTTGCTGAGGCACTGCCCCAGGCGAGTGCCAGTGGCTCCATGGAGCACAAACGTGCTGTCTTCTCTCATGATAACAACATTTCTGCTCTCCTGACTGTCACTGCACTGGTGCTGTTGCCTCTCAGTCAGCCATTGTAGACTGCTGTCACCCATGCTGAGCTGGTACAGTCCAAAACCAGGCCCTCAAGGCCCAGAGCTGCTCAAGGGCCCCCAGCAAGGCCATCTGCAGTTGCCCACACTAAAAGTCAGCAGCCTTCCACCAGCCATACTGCAGCCACTGGGGTAGCACTGCGTAGGAGCAAACGCACCAACAACACATGCACGAAGGGAGTATACAAGGGAAATAATTCATTTCTGTTTGTATGAATGAATGTATTTTTGGATAAGGATGTTAATGAAAAGCTTTTCGTTGGTGGCTTTTATTGTAGAACCTTGGCCGAAGGGATGCTGTAATGGAATGTCCCAGACGGATGGTGAGGTGGGGAATAGTGGAGCCATGGTGGTAATGGGAAGTTGTCCAATGGGAAGTGAAGTCTGAGGAGCAACTCTCAGATAGTGCATCTGGAGTGCATGGGATCCTGGATGCCTGATCCCTACTCATTGTCCTTCTGTTCCTCCTCCTCTTTCTCCGCTTGAGATGGCCTCCTGATTACTGGAGGCAGTGGCTGTGCCCTTATGATGCCAGTGTTGTGGAGGATGCTGCAGACAAACATATACTTGGAAACCCGCTCTGGCCCACCTGAGTGTTCCAAGCAATGGAGGTGTTGCTTCAGCATGATGTTCCTGGTGGTTCCATGGCTCTCGTCATACGCCTGCTGTGCTCACATGGTTGGGTTACTGGGTGGAGAGTTGTCAGTCTTTGTACCCGAGCAGACACCCCCTGGTTTGTCTTGGAGGTATGAAGATGCTGGAAATAGAGGACTACCTCAGAATGAAGGCATTGCATCTGCTGCTAGAGTAGCAGGCGTTCACTGACATGACGGTTTGTTCATGGTCGCACACTAGCTGTACATTGATGGAATGATAGCCATTGTGGTTCCTATATCTCTCCCTGTTGATATCGGGGCCCACAGATCCACATGTGTGCAGTTGATGACTCCCTGCAGAATTAGGAATCCCACAATTCTAGCAAAGCCACATGTCAGCTCTTCCTGTTTCTCCCTGCACAGGGAGAACACAATGTAATTCCCTCTCTGTGCGCATAGGGCCTCTGTCACCTCCCGGATGCATCAATGACTAGTGTGCTGAGAGATGTTGGATATGTCGCCTGCGCCTACCTGCAAAGTTCCAGTCGCATCGACATTTAATGTCATGGTGACCTTCACGGCCACTGGCAGTGCCATCCTCACCCTGGTGCAAGACTCCATGTGGTGTTAAAGGAGGTAGCACAGTTATGTAACCAACTCCTTGGTGAATCCGAGTCACCTCCAGGTTCAGATTAAGGCATGAGACGTGTTCTCGGAAAACCTGTGGTGGGTAGGGCCATCAGTGGAAAGCCCTCCTCCTCCACCTCCTCCATCTTCACAGAGCTTTCCCTTTCTGCAGCCTCTACGTCATTTATTGGTCATATTGTAGATCCAGAGGCACTGCAACAACAGCCCCCATACCTCTAGCAGGCTACAGATGACAAATCCTTTGCCTTCCCTGAATGGATACACAAACTCCCCAACAAACCTCCAAAAACAAGCCATAGTCCCTCCACGAACTTCTCCATAGCAGAAATAACTCAAAAATACCACACCTGTAAGTTGTAAAAGCAAAATACTGCAGATGCTAGAATTCTGAAATAAAAACAGAAAATGCTGGAAATACTCTGCAGGTCTGGCAGTATCTGTGGAGCGAGAAAGAGAGTTAATGTTTCAGGTCTGTGACCTTTTATCGGAACCTGCGAGGTGGATGGCTATCCCTTTAGGTAGCGCTAGTGGGGGTTTCTCATGCAGCTGAATGCAGGTGTTCAGGGGACCTGTGCAGACTGTACTTGAAAGACGTGGGTTAAATCAGCTAGAACAGCTGATCAACATCAATACATGACTTCTCCTCATGCTAACACCCTGTTCAGCATGGTGCAACACGTAGGATGAGCCTGAAATGGCCACAGCGCAGTTCGTGCCACTTACGCCGTCGGGGCTTTCTTGGTGCTGACACCAGCAATGCTACAGAGTCCAGCTTTATGTGTGGAATGGTATACTCTGAGAGACTGTTGAGGCAGAGATTGTAACATCACTTCAACTGGAATGGAAAAACATTTAAAAGGGACAAATATAAAATAGATAGGAACAGAAGGAGGCTATTTAGCCCCTCAAGCTTGTTCTGCCATTCAATGAGATCGTGGATGATTTGTGACCTAACTCCAAAAAACACACCTTTACCCCATATTCCTTGATGCTTATGGCTAACAAAAATCTATCAATCTCTGTTTTAAAATTAACAATTGATCTAGCATCAATTGCCATTTGCAGAAGAGAGTTCCAAACTTGTATAACTCTTTGCTTGAGGAAGTGTACCTAATTTCACTCCTGAAAGCTCTGCGTCTAATTTTTAGACTATGTCCCCTAGTCCTAGACTGCCCAACCAGCAGAAATAGTTTCTCCCGATCTACCCTATCTGGTCCTCCTAAGATCTTGGAAATTTCACCCCTTAACCTTTGAAATTCCAGGGACTATAACTCTAGTTTGTATAATCTCTCTGCATAATGATTGCACAATGTTCAGCACCATTCGTGGCTCCTCAGATACTGAAGCAGTCCATGTAGAAATGCAGCAAGACCTGGACAATATCCAGGCTTGGGCTGATAAGTAGCAAGTAACATTCGCGCCACACAAGTGCCAGGCAATAACCATCTCCAACAAGAGAGAATCTAACCATCTCCCCTTGACATTCAACAGCATTACCATTGCTGAATCCCCCACGATCAACATCCGAGAGGTTACCATTGACCAGAAACTGAACTGGAGTAGCCATATAAATACCATGGCTACAAGAGCAGGTCAGAGGCTAGGATTCCTGAGGCGAGTAACTCACCTCCTGATTCCCCAAAGCCTGTCCACCATCTACAAGGCACAAGTCAGGAGTGTGATGGAATACTTTCCACTTACCTGGATGGGTGCAGCTCCAACAACACTCAAGAAGCTCAACACCGTCCAGGACAAAGCAGCCCTCTTGATTGGCACTCCATCTACAAACATTCACTCCCTCCACCACCGACGCAGAGTGGCAGCAGTGTGTACCATCTACAAGATGCAGTGCAGCAATGCACCAAGGCTCCTTAGACAGCACCTTCCAAACTCGCGACCTCTACCAGCTAGAAGGACAAGGGCAGCAAATACATGGGAACACCACCACCTGCAAGTTCCCCTCCAAGTCACACACCATCCTGACTTGGAACTGTATTGCCGTTCCTTTACTGTCGCTGGGTCAAAATCCTGGAACTCCCTTCCTAACAGTACTGTGGGTATGCCTACCCCAAATGGACTGCAGTGGTTCAAGAAGGCAGCTCACCACCACCTTCCCAAGGGCAATTAGGGATGGGCAATAAATGCTGGCCTGGCCAGCGTTGCCCACATCCCATGAATGAATAAAAAAAGAAATTCACCTTTGGAATTTAGGTATCATTCGGGTAAATCTATGCTGTACTCCCTCCAAGGCCATAGGATATAAGGGCAGGAAGAATTAGAGAACTCAAGGTATAATGAGCAGCAGCAGCATAGGCATGATGGTACGAATATCCTCCCTCTTTGCTGCAGATTCTGAGATCCTATAGCTGCTGTTCTAGCAATATGAGGAGAGGAGAGAAGATTGAAAAAAGTTAGTATCTTCACAACTGCTTAATCGTATAGAATTAGGTCACAGATCAGCTATGATTTCATTAAATATTAGAACAGGCTCAAGGGGCTAAATGGTCTACTCCTGTTCTTATCTTCCTATGTTCCAAAGTAAATGATGTTGTCTACATTAATTGATATAATTTTGTATCATTCTGAATTACTGAGTTGATAGCATAAAAAGCAACACAGATACAGATTGGTCTTCATGCTTGAGTGATGGGACAGTTATTTGACATTTACCTCTTTATGTTAAGAGCTGAAAGCCAGACAAGGCCCTGAGAAAATTGCTGGGTGAATTCCCCGAAAAAAAAAATCATTTGATTCTTTTTTTATTCCCCTTAAAGCTTAATCCTCAGCAAGATCAATACCGATTCCCATTTAATTATTCTGCCTCTTCAGAATACGTGGTGATAATGGGCTTGACTGTCTATCTTCCTGTCATACAGATCTCTTCGAAATTACTGATGCTATCTCAAAAAAATTCTACCTTTCAGTTCAGCTTTTAGAAAACAAAATGATCAGATATGCATTTTATTCCAAAGAGCTGTCTCAGCCTCAGGACACATATTATATTTGCACCCTGGCTCCACAGAATTTAATCATACCAGCTTTTTCTTCTTTGCAGAATCTTTAAATACAGTATGCTCTTCGCTATCCCTGTTTACTTGTGAAGGTGAAACTTGGCAGGGTTGTAAGAATCTTATCCGTGCAAAGCAAGTCTCCAATCTGCTGGCCAAGCTCAACTATAGTGTTACCTTGGGGCTGAAAATGGAGGGGAAAAGAAGAAATCATCGATCGTTCTGACACCAGACTTTTTTTTCATTTGTTCATGATATGTAAGCATCACTGACAAGGACTGCATTTGTTGCCCACCCCTGATTGGCCTTGGGAAGGTGGTGGTGAGCCGCCCTCTTGAACTGCTGCAATCTATTTGATGTCAGTGCACACACAGTGCTGTTAGGGAGGGAGTTCCAGGATTTTGACCCAGTAACTGTGAAGGGACAATGATATAGTTCCAAGGATAGTGGGTAGCTTGGAGGGGAACTTGCAGGTGGTGGTGTTCCCTTGCGTCTGCTGCCCTTATCCTTTTAGATGGTAGAGTTTGTGGATTTGGAAGGTGCTGTTGAAGGAACCTTAGTGAGTTGCTGCTGTGCATCTTGTAGATGGTACACACTGCTGCCACTATGTGCCGGTGGTGGAGGGAATGAATTATGTGGTGGATGGGATGCTGGTCAAGTGGCCTGCTTTGTCCTGGATGGTGTTGAGCTTCTTGATTACTTTCCAATTTGTGTCTGTGTGTTGTGCAATGAGGTGATATACAGGATCGCATTTCGTTATGCATAATTACAGCACAGAAACAGGCCATTTGACCCAACTGCTCTATGCCAATGTTTATGCTCCACAGGAGCCTCCCTCAGCCTACTTTGTCTCACCCTATCAGCAGATCCTTCTATTCCTTTCTCCCTCATGTGTTTATCCAGCTTCTTCTTAAATGTATCTGAGTTACTCATCTCAATCATTCCATGTTCCCTCATGTCCCTGCACCACTCCGCCCGCACCTCATTGTTGAATGCCAATGTTGTTGAGGCACTGGATGGATGTAGGTAATCGTGGAGATGTACTCCTGCATGAGGATTCAGGAGAAGATGCAGGAAAATTGCACCAAAATAAGCAACAACCATTTGTATAATGCCATCAATGCAAAAAAATCCCAAAGTGATTCACAGTGGTGTAAGGGAAATGGGAACCACAGAGAACAAGGGGGGTGGCCAAAAGCTTGCTCAAACAGCTGGGTTTTGAAGAGATTCCTTAAATGAGGAGAGGAAGGAGAGGTGTAGTGGTTAAGGGAGGGAATTTCAGAGACTGTGACCGAGGTGGCTGAGCAACAACAATTTGCATTTATATAGCATTTTCAACAACGTAAAATGTCCCAAGACACTTCAGAGAAGCGATTATCAATCAAAATTTGACACCTAGCCGCATAAGAAGATTTTAGGACGTATGACCAAAAGCTTGATCAAAGTGGTAGGTCTTAAGGTGTGTGATAAAAGAGGAGAAAGAGGAAGAAAGGTGGAAAGGTTGAGAAAAGGAATTATAGGGCTTAGGGAACTGAAGGCACAGTAGCCAATGGTGGATTGGGGATATGCAAAAGGCCCAAATTGGAGGAGTGCAGGAAAAAGGAGTTAAAAAGAAGTTAAATACCCTCTTTATTAACAATATCAGCTTAATTTTAAGGCCATTCCCATTTTTAGGACATTGAAGAGCAGCCTGGATCATCTCCAATGGGATCAGGAATAAGATTTCCAAACTCCATTTACACTGCCAAGGTTGTTGTCAAACTGAATTGGCTATTTCTCTGAGCCAATGTGGAGTGGCAAAACCTGGTGAACTACATCCTTGGGTTCTCCCATCAGCATCCAAACACACAGAGTGGCTGCCTAGATTTTGATGCTGGCGTGAATGCTGAGGCGTTAGCCATTTAAACCAACATCTGTAATTTCAGCTAAGCACTGATAAATTTCTAACCATGCTCATTCTGCACTCCGCACAAACTGTTGTGTTTTTGTTATTGACGATCAATTTCTTACGTACTTGGAACAAATAGTTTTTAATCAGGACCCAGCTCTTTGACTGCACAACCATTTAACTAAAGTGAGTTTCCTCACATAAAGCAAAGCTGGTTTATGGCTTCACTTTACTCAGTTAAAAAGGAAGAACTATAATAAAATACTTGGCATACCATCATGCAAAATCTTGAAAATCTCGTTGCAAGGGCTTTTTTCTTCATCCCTTCAATTTTTTATCCCCCTCAGTTGGAGATAGTGATAGATGCCTAGTCAGACTCGCAGTACAACTCTGAAATGGCATGTGCACTTGAGGTATAGAGTAGTGGCTGTGTGTACTATCTACAAGATTCATTGCAGCCACTCTACAAGACTCTTTCAACGGCAGCTTCCAAACTCACGACCTCTACCACCTAGAAGAACAGATGCATTGGAACACCACCAACTGCACATTCCCCTCCAAGCTGCACAACATCCTGACTTGGAACTATTTTGCCGTTCCTTTACTGTCGCTCAGTCAATATCCCGGAACTCCCCTCCAACAGCACTGTGGGTGTACCTACATCACATGGATTGTGGTTCACGAAGGCAGCTCACCACCACCTTCTCGAGGGCAATTAGGGATGGGCAATAAATACTGGCCTTGCCAGTAATGCTCACATCCCAAGAATGAACAAAAAAAAAAACATATATATCTACGGAATAAATATTGGCACTATTGTGTCAACCAATGAATTGGAGGCAGGACAGGACTTGTGGTGTTAAAGAGTCTCTGAACTACAGCAAACAGAATCTCCCAAGTAAAGCAGGATTATTTTCTCCAGCAATATGCAGTGAGCAGAGGATAGTTGCATAATACAAATTACATGCGTCAAATCAATCCCAGTCATTTACAGCATTGTGGTTTCCAGACATGATTGACCAGACAATTAGCCAATCATCTTCATCCTGGCTGGAAGTTGTGCTGTCACAGTATGCAGCCATATATATTTAAAAATAAAAACTTGAAAATATATTCTCTAAAGCACCACTAAAGCAAAAATATGGCACAAATTTGTCAAACCTGAGTTTGCATTTTCCATTACAGTACTATAAAATTTGACTTGTTGATTGTTTTTGAAGACCTGTGGTAGACAAATATGGTTGGGTTGGGGGGGGTGAGTGGAATAACTTCCTTTGTTGTGGTTTTCTATGCTCAGTACTGCATGTAATGTTCATTCTCACAGGTGCACAAGCCCAGATTAGCATGCAGGTGATATTCACAAAGCTCCGTGGAGCAGCAAAATGACAATTAGGGGAAAATCGGATTACAGGAGCCTCCAGCACCCGGAGAGAATTTGCAAACACTGTGAAAACTGCACTGTGTTGACACTGATTATGTTTTTTTATTTTGACAACATTGCTCAGCGACACTTAATACAGGCAAAGAACAGAGAAGCTGCAGAAATTACTCTGGAGTAGATCCTAGCAATGCACTGTCCTGAAAGGTCTCAGGTTCCATCTCTGTTTTGTGCAGGGTTAGCTGATCCACTCACCTGCCAACGCTCAGTGCCAAAGCTCGTGCGTGAATAGTGGCACTCCCAGTGAGGAACTGTGGGTTGGTCAATGTCTCTGGTATTGTGCATCAGCAGCAGCCCAAGAAGTTCACGAGTGGGCAGGGAGAGACAACTAGAAGAACGAAAAGAAGACTTGTATTTACATAGCACCTTTCCCCACCTCAGGTCATTCCAAAGCGCTTTAAAGCCTATGAAATACGTTTGAAGTGTAGCCACTTTTATAATGTAAGGAACACAGAAGCCAGTTGGCACACATCAAGGTCCCATCAACAATAATGCAATAATGACCAGCTAATCTGTTTTTAGTGACACTGGTTGGGTGCTAAATGTTGGTCAGGACACTAGGGAGAACTCCATTTATTCTCCTTCAACTAGTTCCATGGGATCTTTTGTGTTCACCTGAAAGGGATGACAGGGGGCTGAATTTTTGTTCTGGGACTGAGACCCTGATGTCAGGTGCATTTCAAGGTTTTATTTTTTGTTCGCTCTTGGGATATTAGCGTCGCTGGCAAGTTCAACATTTATTGCCCATTCATAATTGTTCTTGAGCAAGTGGTGGTGAGCCACCAAAACTAAATGGTTTGCTCGGCCATTTTAGAGTCAACTACATTGCTGTGGGTCTGGAGTCACATGAAGGCCAGACCAGATAAGGATGGCAGATTTCCTCCGTGAAGAACATAGTGAACTAGACAGGTTTTTACAACAATCAGTAGGTTCCTAATCATTATTACCAAGACCAGCATTTTATTCCAGATGCATTAATTAATTGAAATTAAACAGCCCCAGCAACCAAGCTGGGATTTGAACTCAGGAGCATTCAGTCAGACCTCTGGATTACTAGTCCAGTAACATTACCACTACACAACTGACCCCACACCATGCTGGTGCCTGAGCAGGCCGATTAGTGGCCAGGGTGCGTGCTCGCCATCCAATTATGGTTGGACCGTGGATGCCCAGGGCTCGAGGGACAATAGGAGGTCTTCTAGCACTGACAGATCAGTAGCCCCACTGTCGGTGGTGGAAGCTGCCAGCATAGATAGGCAAAAGAGAGGACACCTCAAGATGGAAGCACCCTCTGAAGACTTTTACAATAATTAGAAATAGAACAAGGCCATAGCTACCAGGCATTCAGCGTGGATGGGAAATCCCTCTACATAGCAGCCTACGGTCGCAGCTGTGGCCATCTGACAATTACGGCCGGGGCGGGTGGAGATTAAAAATGATAGAAGGAGTGCTAGCGCCGCCCACCCACCTCCTCTCCCCTCCCCCCCCCCATGTCTGCTACCAAGAGGTCGCCTCCATTCATCAGCCAGGATTTGGCCTCAGTGGAGGGCCCAACTACCACTGGAAAATTCCAGCCGGTGTCTGTATAGTGACCTTAATGGGCCCTTTAAGGGGCTTAATTGACCTCCCACCACTTGTGGGCAGATAATCATCACACCCCCACTGGTCCCAACCAGCCTCTTCAAAAACACGGGCTGGCAGCAGAAAATTGTGGGCCCATCCACCTCCGTTCCCATTCCAAAATCCGGTCCTAGGTCTCAGTTTAATGCCTCATCCAAAAGACAGCATCTCAGAGAGTGCAGCACTCCCTCAGTACTGCACTAGGAGTGTCAGCCTGGATTATGCACTTAAGTCTGGAATGGGACGTAAACCTACAACTTCCTGACTCAAAGACAAGAGTGCCACCAACTGAACCATAACAAACACCAAAAAAACTCCCCAAGTGTGGATACTTTACATATTATTTCTTCACTTAGACCAAGTGGTCCCATGGAACAGTTGGCCAGTGCTGGACTTCTGTGAGGTCACTTGTCTCTTGACTCCATTCCTGCACAAGCCACATCAGAGAAATGAGTGACGCAGTGGTTAGCACTGCAGCCTCACAGCTCCAGTGACCCGGGTTCGGTTCTGGGTACTGCCTGTGTGGAGTTTGCAAGTTCTCCCTGTGACCGCGTGGGTTTCTGCCGGGTGCTCCGGTTTCCTCCTGCAGCCAAAGACTTGCAGGTTGATAGGTAAATTGGCCATTGTAAATTGCCCCTAGTGTAGGTGGTAGGAGAATGGTGGGGATGTGGTAGAGAATATGGGGTTAATGCAGGGTTAGTATAAATGGGTGGTTGTTGGTCAGCACAGTCTCGGTGGGCTGAAGGGTCTGTTTCAATGCTATGTCTCAAAATAAAATAAATAAGTGGAGGAAATTGCTTGTGCACAGTCTACCAAACAAAACTTTATTAAGCCAAACTAAAACATTTTCAAATATTGCAGACCAATTGCTTGCATTTTTCACTCTAAGGCATGATGCCTTCTTTTTCCTTCTTTGCAGAACAACAGGAGTGCAGAACACAGAAGTAAGGAATTAAAAGCAAATCTGTACAAGACAGTCACTGGACCACAGATGGAGTATTTTATTGTGTGCAGTTTTGGGTATCATGCTATGGAAAGGATATTAGAGCTGTGTAAAAGATTTAATACAAACATTTAAACATACGAACATACGAATTAGGAGCACGAGTAGGCCACTCGGCCCCTCGAGCCTGCTCCGCCATTCAACAAGATCAGGGCTGATCTGATTGTAACCTCAACTCCTCATTCCTGCCTGCCCCAATAACCTTTCACCCCTTGCTTATCAAGAATCTATCTACCTCTGCCCTAAAAATATTCAAAGACTCTGCTTCCACCACCTTTTGAGGAAAAGATTTCCAAAGACTCACGACCCTCTGAGAGAATAAATTCTCCTCATCTCTGTTGATGCCAGGGAGAAAAAAGCAGAGTGAGATGAGAGACTTAAAAAACTAGGACTGTGCTCGGTGGAGCAGAGAAGGTTAAGGGTGATCTAATAGACGCATTCAGCATTATAAGAGTAAATAGTGAAAGATTACTTCTACCAGTCAGTGCATCAGTGACAAGGGACATAAACTTGGAATTAATACCAGATGGGGGAGGTTAGAAAGGAATCTTTTCATGCGAATGGGTTACTAGGATAGCAACGCATTTCCATAAGTGGCTATTGAAGACAAGTCAGTCATGACATATAAGTGAAGTACTTGAAGAAGAAAGATATTAAACGGCATGGGAACCGAACAGGGTAATGGAATTAAAGCAGACAGTTCCATTGGGAGAGGCAACATTCACACAGGTACAATGGCCGAATGATTTTCTTCTCGACAAAATCTTTTATGATTATGAGAAATAGACTTGCATCAAAAATATTTCATACAGCAGAGTAAATTCAGTCAGGCTACACTCTTAGCTCAGAACTTTGTGTATTAGAGGAGCAGATTGAAAAATCGGTCATTTATTTCAATGGTGAGCACCATCAAGAGTAGAAGACTTGTTCTTCTTCAAAGTAGTGCCATGGCATCTTTTACATCCCAAGAAAGCAGAGGGGGCCTTGTTTTAACATCCCATCCAAAAGATAACACCTTCAACAAAGCAGCATTCCCTCAGTACTGCACTGGGAGTGTTAGGTAGGATTAGTTATTCAAGTAGCTGGAGTGAGACTTAAACCAAAACCTTCTGACTCAGAGGCGGGAGTCCTATCACTTACAGTCCACAGCAAAAGATCACAGAGATCACATTGTCAAAGCTTCATAGAGCTTAGAGGCAAAAAGGCCATCATTAGAGGGGAGGCTTTCAAAATATATGAAATCTGGCATCTGTAGTAAAATGCAGTAACTGTATATAACAATTTAAAGGCTATGTATAGTAAATGTTTAGGTTTATATGTTTTGTTTTAAAAGGTTAACTTTCAAGATGTACGTGCACATCCAACTAAAACATGTTTCTAGTAGTTAATGTTGAAAAAATGTCACATATTATTTAACTCTTGCCAAACTCTTAATGACGAATAATGGTTTTGCTGCTTTTTCAGTTTTGTTGTTTGAGTTGATCGTCTTTTGTGGGGGGGCCGGGGGGTGGGGGAGTGGGGGTGGGGGGTTGCAGAGAGGGAGGCTGTGTCAGCTTCTTTGAAGATTTTCATCACCTTTTCTGAGTTTCATAAATTGGCATGTACAAGCTGCTCGGGCTAGCATACTCAGAATTGCTTTGTGTGTCTCTCTTTCTCGCTGTCTCTGTGGCTGCTGTTCCCCTTTCCAGGCTGCTATCCTTCCCTCTGTGACTCAGTGGGTGAGATGTTAATCGGAGGTCCTCTCAGGTGTATGTAATAGATACTGGTTGACATCCTTCCATCGATGAAAGATGATGGTCACGCAACAAACAATCCATTCAAGTGGGGTGTCTTCTCTTGGTGCACCATTGCTGATGGCTGTGAAGACCAATCCCTGAGAGACAGGTTCTTCCATAAGTGCTGCACGTGAAGCTGCCCAGTGATGCTGTGAGTTGTTTTTTTGGTGTTGGCACCAGTTGCCAAGCTGCTGTTGCCACTGGTCGGTCGTGGTGGTGCATACCAGTCCACAGGATGTGTCGCCATTTCCCTCTTTCGCCAGCTAGTGACTCCCAAGTGCGATCGTCGACATTTAAGGACTTCATGTCACGCTTGCCAGCATCCTTGAAGTGGAGCTTTGTGTTGTGTGTTGTTGTTGCAGTTGCAGTGTAGCTAGGGAGAGAAAGTCTCAGAGTCTGGATAAGGTCAACGAATAACTTATTATTTACACATCCCGATTGATGCTCTCCTCAAGCCCCTTAGCTGGCATCCTTTGAGCTGCCACTCTCTTCTTTTACAGCCCATTACCCTGTGCATGTTACATCATCACTCTTACAGTGGGAGGGGTTGCTCTCACTGTCTCCAGCATTAACCCTTACATGTCCTTATACTATACTTATAGTGTCCCACTGGTCGTCTGGTCCCAGCTACCTCACCAGACAGAAAGTCCTTGGGTATGCGACCATCTTCCATCCTGGGGATATGTCCGATTCACTGAAACTGCCTCTGTTTGATTACTGTCAACACGCTTGGGAGCTCTGCCTTTGAGAGAACTGCCACATTTGTGATTGTGTCCTGCCAGGATATACCCATAATGTGCTGCAGACAGAGAAGATGGAAATTATTGAGCTTCTTTTCCTGGTAGCTGTAAGTCACCCATGTTTCACAGCCATACAGCAAGGTGCTGAGAACACAGGCCTTATAAACCATCAGCTTGGTCCAGCTTGGAGCATGGGATATCACCAAGCTGACCCTTAGGACCAATAGATACAATGACACTATTTTAAAGAAGAGCAAGGCAGTTGTCCCCAGTGCCCTGACCAATATTTATCTACCCAAAACACTTAAAAACACAATTTCCAATCATTCTTATAGTATTGTATGTTGGAGATTGCTGTGAACAAATTAACTGCCACCGGTTGAATTTTACCAGTCCTCTGGGCCATGCTGGGAGGCGGGGAAGAAGGCGCCCATAAGATAGCGAGAGAATGCAGGTGGGTGGACAGCCCGTCGTCTTTCTGCCACCGTGCCATCTTGCCAGCAGGAAGAAAAGTAGAGGAGGGCCCTCCTGCCCAGAGACCAGTTGAGCCACTTTTAAGTGGCCAATCAGGGCCTCTTCCCGCCGCCACCAGCACTTTACCAGCAGCAGGGGGGTCCTACGCCATGTGGGGCAACCAGCAGTTAAACCCTGGTGGCCTCCCAGCCTGTTCAGGGGTGTGCCCTTCTACTCGGGAGCTCTTTGGTCCATGGAGGCACCCCTCGGCAGCAATGTTCCTCCCCTCGGCAAAGGCACCGCCTGTCCTCACCAACAAGGAACCCCCACCTCCCAACATCGCCGGGGTCTGGCTCACTGATTGTGAATGTGCCGTCCATCCATGGCGTCCTCTTCTTCTAGGTGCAGCCCCATTTGTGGCGACCGCTCCCGTTGCCACTGCTGAGGCTACTGAGCTGCTGGCCCTCTAATTGGTCAGCAGCTTTGGGAGTGAGCCGCCAATTAATTGGCTGCCGCTGATAAGATGTGGTCCTAGGTCCTGCATACTGCCAAAGTGGGCTCCCGGTTGTGACAACAAAATCCAGCCCTATGTTTCCTAAATTACGACAGTGAATATGGCCGGGAGTTTACTCGCTCTCTGGAGATGGGCTGGGAGGTGGGGGATTTGGCAAAATGGTGGCGGAAGACGTCGAGAGGGGAACCAAATGTCTTCCCGCCGCACGGGATGCTTCGAAAGACAGCAATGGCAGCAGCTCGACCACCCACCTACCAGAGGTGGGTGGCCAATTAATCCAATTGGCTGGCCTATTAATGGCCATTTTACATCTCAGCCGGCATTTTACCTGCGTCGTCACGGCCCCCCCGCCGCATTGGGAGGTCACCAGGTACATCGAGGTGGCCTGTCAGCGGCTTCCTGAGGTGGGGGAAATGGAGGAGGGAGATCCCCTTTCCGGATGCTCAATGGCCCGTAGTGGGGCTCCTGACAGCAAAGGCTGCCCCTGTGGCTCTGACACCACTGCTGGAGCATTCACCCCTCGATTGCCAGGGTCTACCTACCTGACCCTGACACATGAAGAAAACTTCTTCCTGGCCCTTCAAGGGCAGCCTCAATCTAACGGTAGCACTGCTGAGGCTGCTGTAGCCCTCTGATTGGGCCGGCTGCTTGGCGAGGCAGGCCACCGTCCTTAATGGGATGGCAGTCCTGGTGACAGCCAACAAAGAGGTCGCCGCCGGTAAAATCCCCTCCGCAGTTCCACCCTTTGCCTGCACAGGCTCAGGAGTCACAATTGGCCCCGGGAGCAGGACCCACGATGTGCTGGTAAATTCTGGCCTAATTTCAAAAGCACTTAATTGGCTTTTCAGCATGTTGGAGTCGCCTGAAGTTGTGAAAGGTGCTATATAAATGCAAACCTTTCTGGTCATTCTCCGGGTTTTTTCTCAGTCTTCCTGTATCATAGACAAGACCAAATCAATCTTGGAGGTGATTATCTGTCATGAAAGGGATGAGTTGATTGATTGGACCTTGTTAACATAACACATCCACAACTCATTGAGGGTGAGGTTGCATGCTTTACTCACCATACTATAGCACTGAGGTGTGGGCTGTTTGTAAGTGTTGAAAGCTTAAGTTGCCAGGCCTTATCAGTGAGAGCTGGAAATTGGTGAGAAACAGGCTAGAACTTTCCATCACGTTCCTTCACTGCTCATTATCTTCAACAACAGAGTGAAGCTTATTTCTAGTTTTGAACAGTTCAGACTCCAGACTCCAGTTTTATTAATGACTATAGTTCCTGATAATAAGGAGTTCCGTCCATTATGTAATCTTTCTACTCACTGTTTGTTGGTTTGCAGAAGCATATAACAGAGTTTAATTAAGGTATAAGACATCACTGCAACTGTTTTTTAAATGAAATACGATAGGTCTGGGTTTTGCAATTGCTTTTTACTTCTGGTACCTGTGATTAGTTCCAGCTCAGTCTGATAGGATAAATTCAGAAGTAGCATTCAAAACAGAAATGGATAAATACTTGAAGGGAAAAAATATACAGGTCTATGGGGAAAAAGCGGAGGATTGGAATTAATCGTGTAGGTCTGGCAAAGAGCCGTCACAGGCATTATGGGCAGAATGGCCTCCTTCTGTGCTATATGACTCGAAAGACTGAATTTTCAGGCATCGCCCCATCCTCTGAGGTTGGGAACGGAGGGGGGAGCGGGGCCCAAAATCACCAGCGTTGGCAGGCGTGTTGCCTCCGAGACGCCATTCCCAGCATCGACATTGTTCACCAGGCCAGCGGAAGGACGGGACAGCAATCCTGCTCGCTTCCCGATTGAGGCTAGTTAAATTATTCAAGCAGCTCATTCCTAGCTTGTTCGAGGGAGAGGTTGATATTTTTGCAGGGACGCATGGGTTACATGCGCTGTCTATTGCTGACCAGCTGAAGGGAGGTGGGTACAGAGTGGGGAGCCAGTCATGGCCACCCAGGGAATTACCCCAGCCCCATAAGAGAGTCAGCGGAGCAAAGGGGGACTTGGTCTTTGTAAAGGAGCTGTCCTTGGTACTGCACAGGTGGGAGGAAGAGTGGGCAGTCAGCGCTTGGGCATTGAACAGGGTCATCACCCTCCTGGCATCTCTGGGGCATAAGAGCAGGGCACAAGCCTGCCTATCACAATAGGGTGGACACCTGTCTAAAAGGAAGGCTGCAGCTGACAACGGTGGCACGACTGTCAGTGGCGATGAGTGACACCATCCTCTGCAGTAGGGCAAAACACCGAGCAGCGGGAGTACACGGGAGAGGAAAGAGGGGCAGGGAAGCAACGGAGGCTGTACCCTCAACACAGGTTCTACCACCAAAGACAGAGCTATCTGGTGACGACTGAGACCCAGTGCTGGAGGAGACTGCACTCTCCAGGCATGTGGCCACCGACATCTGTGACCTCGTCACCAATAACCTCACACCTCGCAGCGCTGGTCACCATGCCCTGTCAGTAGCTGTCAAAGTCACTGTGGCCCTGAACTTCTTCGCTTCTGGCTCCTTCCGAGGATTAGCTGCATATCCTAGTAGCAACTCACATGTCACTGATGCTCTCTTTGCCAGAGCTGTGACAGTACATTCACAGGGACAGAGGGCATTGGGTTTTACTGCTGGAGTCACCCAGGTGCAAGGCATCATCGATTGTGCCCATGTGGCTATCAAACACCTAGCGATCACCCAATCAGATCCATCAACAAGAAGGGCCTCAACTTTCAACTGGTCTGTGGCCACTACAAGAGCTTCCTCCATATGTGCTCACTCTCCTGGCAGCTGCTATGTCTTCTTCATTCTCTAGCAGTTCACGCTACCTCAGATCTTCATTCCAACTGCCAAAGTCCATGATGGATCCGAGGTGCAAGTGATATTCCTTGAAGACATGGCTACTCGCCCTTCTATGGGAGCCCCAGACAGAGGCACAGAGGCAATAGAAGCAATGGCACCTGCTCACTAGGACACCATTGAGCAGGCCATCAGGCTTCTGATAATGTGCTTCCAGTGCCTGGACCAGTTTAGTGGCGCCCTGCTATACCCTCCTGCAAGGGTCTCAGTCATTATGTTGGTCTGCTGCGTTCTCCCTAACATGCTCCTCCAGAGAGGTCTGGATCTTGAGGATGGTGAGTCCCTGGAAGGAGATAGGTCATCAGGGGAAATGTAGGAGCAGGAGGTGAGAGCGGAGGAGGAACTGGAGGTGGAGGGAGATGACACTGAATGGAGAGGTGCCCTAGGTACACAATTAGGTAGCCTGGCATGGTATGGGAGGTTTGGGGGGAGGTGGGTGGTGAAGGTCTTGTGAGGATGCCATGCATGTCGGCGATCTCCTGATTCAAGAACATTTCAACTGAGCCCTTCTGACCCAAGTTGAGGGATATGGCATGGACCGGAGTCTGGGATACCTGTGCTAACACATGGATGGAAGATGCAGCCTGAAAGGAACATCACTCACTGCCAATGACGGAAGCACATCTTTCCAGAGGCTTTTCCCTCACTGTGGAGGATCCCATGATCTCTTTCACCACCTCATGCCACTTTTCCTGTCAGAACAACAATAAAAGGAGTCCCAGATGTGTGGCTTAAAGTGTCATCATTGATAAGGTACAAAAACAGAAAAAAAATAGGCAGACTGTGAGAAGACACCCAGTTACTC
This sequence comes from Heterodontus francisci, assembly GCF_036365525.1. Classification (NCBI taxonomy): domain Eukaryota; kingdom Metazoa; phylum Chordata; class Chondrichthyes; order Heterodontiformes; family Heterodontidae; genus Heterodontus; species Heterodontus francisci. The sequence goes on from NC_090387.1 coordinate 10,939,426, forward strand.
ATTCAGTGCTCTGCATGACATGTTGCCTCAATGCTCAGTCACTCCTACGCAGTGAACCTCTTGTGGCCTCGGAGGAGGTGGAGACAGCCTGCTCACTCATCTCAGCTTGCGGCTGAATTGAGGGCATTGATTAACAAATGGGAAATTGGTATTATTGCTATTACAGAGACACGGTTGAGGGAAGGGCAGGACTGGCAGCTCAATTTTCCAGGGTATAGAATCTTCAGGCATGACAGGGGAGGGTATAAGACAGGAGGTGGAATTGCACTGTTGATCAAGGAGTCAATTACTGCAGTAAGGAGGGATGATACCTTAGAAGGTTCCTCAAATGAGGCCATATGGGTAGAACTTAAAAACAAAAAGGGGGCAATCACTTGGCTGGGACTGTACTACAGGCCTCCAAACAGTCAGGGAGAGATAAGGAGCAGATATGTAAGCAAATCTCAGAGAGGTGTAAAAATAATAGGGTAATAATAGTAGGGGTTTTCGACATCCTCAATATCAACTGGGATAGTCTTAATGCAAAAGGCTTAAAGGGGGCAGAATTCTTAAAGTACACCCAGGAGAGCTTTTTGAGCCAGCACTTAGAAAGTCCTACAAGCGAAGGGGCAGTCCGGGAGCTAATCCCTGGGAATGAAACCAGGCAAGTGGTAGAAGTGTCAGTGGGGGATCATTTCGGGGATAGTGACCATAATTCTGTAAGATTTAAGGCAGTTATGGAAAAGAACAAAGAGGGAACGGAAATAAAAGTACTGAATTGGGGGAAGGCTGATTTCAATATGATAAAACAGGATCTGGTCAAAGTGGACTGGGAGCGGCTACTTGTAGGAAAATCTACATCAGACCAGTGGGAGTCATTCAAAAAGGAAATAGTGAGAGTTCAGGGCCAACATGTTCCCATAAAGGTGAAGGGGAGAACCAACAAGTCCGGGGAACCCTGGATGTCAAAGGATACAGAGGATTGGATAAGCGAAAAAAAGGAGGCTAATGGCAGATTCAGAGGGCTGAAAACAGTGGCGGCTCTGGAGGAGTATAGAAAGTCTAGGAGGGTACTTAAAAAGTAATTAGGAGAGCGAAGAGGGGACATGAAAAAACACTGGTGGGCAAGATAAAGTAAAATCCCAATGTGTTTTATAAGTATATTAGGGGCAAGAGGATAACCAGGGAAAGGGTAGGGCCCAGTAGGGACCAAGGTGGCAATCTGTGTGTGGAGCCGGAGGACATAGGTGAGGTTTTAAATGATTACTTTTCATCTGTGTTCACTATGGAGAAGGACGATGTAGGTGTAGAGATCAGGGAAGAGCAGTGTGATATACTTGAACAAATTAGCATTGAAAGGGAGGAAATATTAGCTGTTTTAGCAAGCTTAAAAGCGGATAAATCCCCAGGCCCAGATGAGATGTATCCCAGGCTGTTATGTGAGGCAAGGGAGGAGATAGCAGGGGCTCTGACACAAATTTTCAAATCCTCTCTGGCCACAAGAGAGGTACCAGAGGACTGGAGGACAGCGAATGTGATAGCATTATTCAAGAAAGTAGCAGGAATAAACCAGGTAATTACAGGCCAGTTAGTCTAACATCAGTGGTAGGGAAACTATTGGAAAAAATTCTGAGGGACAGGATTAATCTCCACTTGGAGAGGCAGGGATTAATCAGGGATAGTCAGCATGGCTTTGTCAGGGGGAGATCGTGTCTAACAAACTTGATTGAATTTTTCAAGGAGGTGATTAGATGTGTCAATGAGGTTAAAGCAGTTGATGTAGTCTACATGGACTTCAGTAAGGCTTTTGATAAGATCCCACATGGAAGATTGGGTAAGAAGGTAAGAGCCCCTGGGATCCAGGGCAATTTGGCAAATTGGATCCCAAAATTGGCTTAGTGGCAGGAGGCAGAGGGTGATGGTCGAGGCTTGTTTTTGCGAGTGGAAGCCTGTGACCAGTGGTGTACTACAGGGATCAGTGCTGGGACCCTTGTTGTTCGTAGTGTACATTAATGATTTAGACGTGAATATAGGAGGTATGATCAGTAATTTTGCAGATGACAGGAAAATTGGTGGTGTCGTAAATAGTGAGAAGGAAAGCCTTAGATTGCAGGACAATATAGATGGGCTGTAAGATGGACGGAGCAGTGGCAAATGGAATTTAATCCGGAGAAGTATGAGGTGTTGCATTTTGGGAGGATTAACAAGGCAAGGGAATATACAATGGATGGTAGGACCCTAGGAAGTACAAAGGGTCAGAGGGACCTTGGTGTATTTGTCCATAGATCACTGAAGGCAGCAGCACAGTTAGATAAGATGGTTAGGAAGGCATATGGGATACTTGCCTTTATTAGCCGAGGCATAGAATATAAGAGCAGGGAGGTTATGATGGAGCTGTATAAAACGCTAGTTAGGCCACAGCTGGAGTACTGTGTACAGTTCTGGTCACCGCACTATAGGAAGGATGTGATCGCACTGGAGAGGGTGCAGTGGAGATTCACCAGGATGTTGCCTGGGTTGGAGCATTTCAGCTATGAAGAGAGATTGGATAGGCTAGGGTTGTTTTCCTTGGAGCAGAGAAGTCTGAGGGGGGACCTAATTGAGGTATACAAAATTATGAGGGGCATTGATAGGATAGATAGGAAGAAACTTTTTCATTTAGCGGATGGATCAATAACCGGGGGCAGAGACTTAAGTTAAGTGGCAGGAGGTTTAGAGGGGATTTGAGGAAATTTTTTTTCACCCAGAGGGTGATTGAAATCTGGAATACACTAGCTGAAGATGTGGTAGAGGCAGGAACCCTCACAACATTTAAGAAGTATTTAGATGAGCACTTGAAACGTCATAGCATACAAGGCTACGGGTCAAGTGCTGGAAAATGGGATTAGAGTAAATAGGTGCTTGATGGCCGGCACAGACACGATGGGCCGAAGGGCCTGTTTCTGTGCTGTATAACTCTATGACCAGCACTGATTCTGATGCCTGTTATGCATTTCTCCCAATTTTCATTTGCTAATTCAATAGAAATGAAAATCAGGAGCGATGTATACTGGGTGATTGAAATGATATCACCTGCCTTACACTATCACACAAAGTCAAAATAACGAGTCCCCAAAGTGTATCAGTCTCTTATTTGTCGATCAATGCCATTTTATTACCAGGCTTAGTAAAACTTAGGGTAGAATTATTCCTGGCCTATTTAGGAATGTTTTGCTTGATTTTCACCTGTCATCTTTGGGGCAGTTTAGATTGTCCAGTTATTTAGCATTGTTGATGGGAGAATCAAATGCTAAATTGAAAATTATTTGAAAGAAAAGCAAAGCTCCCTCGTTAGAAATATTGTGCTTGTATAGAAAGTAAAGAATTCAGAGATGTGCTATAGTTAATAACGAAGGCATTACATCAAAATTAATTTTCTAGTTTTCTCCCTTTTCTCCTCTCAAAGTCCTTACTCATTTTGGGTCATGGTTACACAACCATGCCCTCTGATATCTCACCCGACTCTGCATTCTTCATGTTTGAGCCCAGACAGTCTAAGTATGCTATTGCATCATGAGGGGCATCACAGCTAACATCTACACTTTTCAGCAGAGGTCAATGGATTGCAACAGAGATTGAATCCTGGTTGATTTTTCTTCTTCATGGTCCAGTGGTGCTGATGTTGGTGCTAACTCCATAACTATTACTCACACTGAGGTCACCTAACTAAGCACAGTCTGTGTATCTGGGAACTTCCTGGTTAGTATTGGTCAATATCCCATCATTCAATGCCACACCTAGCCACTGGAGCTGTTAGATTAGCTCTAACGTGAACCATAGAGAAGGAGATGAGTGCTAAGAATGACTAGATGATGATGAATACCAAACCTTGTAAGCTAAGCATTTTGATTGCCTTTGCAGTGATTTGCAGCAGTCTTATTGCATGAATATCACGTTAGCTTATCACACCATCTTTAAAATTCAAAATATGGGTTAGCTTGGTGAGTGATTCAGCAAGAGATAGTGTACTCCTGGATAAATGGCAGTCTTTCTCGGTCATTGCAGTCAGCAACAAGGGAAAAGAATGTGATGAGTCAATAGAGGCTGTAAGTTAAACAGCAAGACCTTTGTTTATTTACAGATTACAGGTGATGGTGCGATTTTGCTTGACTCTTGGAAACAATGATTACTCAAGTCAATTGTCAGAAATGCTTCATTAAGGTAATGACTCAGCTAAGTGCAATATTATAATAATTGCAATGTAATAAGCTAAAAGCGCCACTTAAAAAGATGGTGGAAGCAGACAACAGTAACTTTCAAAACAGAATTGGATATATACTTGAAAAGGAGAAATTTGCAGGGCAAAAACCAAGTGTGACTAATTGGATCGCTCTTTCAAAGAACTGGCACATGCATTGATGAGGCAAATAGCTGCCCTCTGTGCTGTATGATGCCATGATGCTATAAGTGCCAGAGGTTTGATCAAATCTGTAGGGGAATCAAGGGCTGTTTCAAACGTCAGGATGCTATAAGTTGTTGTGAGCTTATAAATCATTTATTCATTTTGATGCAAAACACAGTATAAATCTAGGAAATGAAATATGAGTATGTCTATAAGGTACATGGAGATATTCAGAAATGAGGGTGTCACTCAAAATGAGGGTGAAATTGGAATGTCTGAGTCCCCTATCATTGTGACAAGTTTTGATCAGATTTCTATTAGATTGTGTGATGGAAAATAGACATTTTATTTGAAGACTGCTTCAGACTGTTATGTTGCTTGCAGGCCTGGGAAAGATACCTTTAAAATCAAATCTGTACTTTATAGAGTACAGAATGTAATGGTTATAGTGCATGGTCAGCAATCCAAAGGTCATCAGTTCAATTCCCACTATGGCACATTGTGTGTTTGTAAAATCAGGTCATTTGTACACTGGCACCAGATTGTGGGGTTGTTGTAAAAAAAAACAACTGGTTCATTATCATACTTGAGGGAAGGGAAGCTGCCACCCCTACCTGGTATGTCCTCCAGTCCCAAACCACATGTATGACTTATTATGCCCTCAAAGTGGCCTAGCAAACGACTCAATTCTCTAAAACAAGGGCTGCATAACTGTTGTGGGAGTGCCGTCGGAACAAAGATTGCATTGGTTCAAGGAGAAGGCACAATGCTATCTTCTCAGGGCAACTGGAGCTTGGCAATAGATTCCAACATAGCCGACATCCTGAGAACCAACTTCGAAATAAACCACAGTGCTTACAAAGAGGAGAGAATCTCAGTAAGTGTAACATAAACATTGATGATGTAAAAACATAAGGCAACGTATATCTGTGTCAGGATGGTGCTTGACTTTGGAGGTGATCGTGCTTTGTCCAAGGTGCTGCCCTTGCTCTACTTGATGGTAGAGATCATGACAGAGGGAGGCACTGTTCAAGGAGGTTGAGGGGGGACCTGATTGAGGTGTACAAAATCATGAGAGGTATAGACAGGGTGGATAGCAAGAAGCTTTTTCCCAGAGTGGGGGATTCAATTCCAAGGGGACATGAGTTCAAAGTGAAAGGGGAAAAGTTTAGGGGGGATATGCGTGGAAAGTTCTTTACGCAGAGGGTGGTGGGTGCATGGAACGCATTACCAGCGGAGGTGGTAGACGCGGGCACGATAGCGTCTTTTAAGATGTATCTAGACAGATACATGAATGGGCAGGAAGTAAAGAGATACAGACCCTTAGAAAATAGGCGACATGTTTAGATAGAGGATTTGGATCGGCGTAGGCTTGGAGGGCCGAAGGGCCTGTTCCTGTGCTGTAATTTTCTTTGTTCTTTGTTCTTTGTTCTAATCTTATTCAGTTCAGTTGCTGCAATGCATCTTGTGCATTATACATACGGCAGCCACAGTGCACTGCTGCTGGTGGCGGGGCAATAGATATCCTTATTATCTTTCTGCATCCAGAGGTAAAAAAACAAGTTAATACTTCATCATGGTTGGCCTTTGTATCATATCCAATATGTTTCACCTGCATCAGGTATTTTAAAATCTATTCACCTGCTATTAAATCATGCTGCCTGTTTATCAATAGACAGATTTCCTCATATTACGACCAGGTGAGAAAGGTGTCTCTTTCAGCCTTCACCTGGTCTTACTGTAGCAGGGTTTAATTTTAAACACACTGTGTTTTAGCACCCCCTTGGTGAATTCTTGTTCACCGCTTTTCAATTATCTTCTTTGGCCTCCTTGTCTCGAGAGACAATGGGTAAGCGCCTGGAGGTGGTCAGTGTTTTGTGAAGCAGCACCTGGAGTGGCTAGAAAGGCCAATTCTAGAGTGACAAAGTCTTCCACAGGCACTGCAGATAAAACTGGTTGTCGTAGCTGTTACACAGTTGGCTCTCTGCTTGCGCTTCTGTCTTTTTTCCTGCCAGCTGCTAAGTCTCTTCGACTCGACACTCTTTAGCTCCACCTTTATGGCTGTCCACCAGCTCTGGCAATCACTGGCAACTGACTCCCATGACTTGTGGTCAATGTTACAGGGCTCCATGTCGCGTTTGCAGACGTCTTTAAAGCGGAGACATGGACAGCCGGTGGGTCTGATACCAGTGACGAGCTGGCTGTACAATGCGTTCTTGGGGATCCTGCCAACTTCCATGCGGCTCACATGGCCAAGCCATCTCAAGCGCCACTGGCTCAGTAGGGTGTATATGCTGGGGATGTTGGCCACCTCGAGGACTTCTGCATTGGAGATATGGTCCTGCCACCTGATGCCAAGGATTCTCCGGAGGCAGCGAAGATGGAATGAGTTGAGACGTCGCTCTTGGCTGACATACGTTGTCCAGGCCTCGCTGCCGTAGAGCAAGGTACTGAGGACACAGGCTTGAAACACTCGGACTTTTGTGTTCCGTGTCAGTGCACCATTTTCCCACACCCTCTTGGCCAGTCTGGACATAGCAGCGGACGCCTTTCCCATGTGCTTGTTGCATCGAGAGACAGGTTACTGATGATAGTTGAGTCTAGGTAGGTGAACTCTTGAACCACTTTCAAAGCGTGGTCGCCGATATTGATGGATGGAGCATTTCTGATGTCCTGTCCCGTGATGTTCGTTTTCTTGAGGCTGATGGTTAGGCCAAATTCGTTGCAAGCAGCCGCGATCCCGTCAATTAATTTCTGCAGACACTCTTCCGTGTGGGATGTTAATGTAGCATCATCAGCAAAGAGGAGTTCCCTGATGAGGACCTTCCGTACTTTGGTCTTTGCTCTAAGACGAGCAAGGTTGAATAATCTGCCATCTGATCTTGTGTGGAGGAAAATTCCTTCTTCTGAAGATCTGAATGCACGTGAGAGCAGCAGTGAGAAGAAAATCCCATACAGTGTAGGTGCGAGAACACAGCCCTGTTTCACGCTACTCAGGATAGGAAAGGGGCCTGTTGAGGCTGAATTGTGCCTTTCATATCGTCATGGAATGAGGTGATGATACTTAGTAGCTTTGGTGGACATCCGATCTTTGCTAGTAGTCTGAAGAGACCACGTCTGCTGACGAGGTCAAAGGCTTTGGTGAGATCAATAAAAGCAATGTAGAGGGGCAACTGTTGTTCGCGGCATTTCTCCTGTAGCTAGTGAAGGGAGAACAGCATGTCAATGGTGGATCTCTATGCTCGAAAGCCACACTGTGCTTCAGGGTAGACATGCTCAGTCAGCTTCTGGAGTCTGTTTAAAACAACTCGAGCAAAGACTTTCCCCACTATGCTGAGCAGGGAGATTCCACGGTAGTTGTTGTAGTCATCGTGGTCACCCTTGTTCTGATGATATTGGCATTGTGCATGCTCCCTCATCCCAGCACATGCAAAGCAGTTCATGGAGTGCTGAGAGTATAGCAGGCTTGGCACTCTTGATTATTTCACGGCTTTCCAATTATAAGGCAAAGAAATGAGCACAAATGGGCTTTCTTAGGTTTAAAGACGAAAAGTGAAATTTATTAAAACTTAAACTCTAATTTGGTTAATGCCTACAGATACCCGCTGTGCCCCACGCTAACATGCATACACAATACGCACATGCAAATAGAGACAGAAAAGAGCAGAAGAAAAAATAGAGCGGTTTGAGGCAATCTCTGAAGAGGGGTTTTTGTTATTGTTCTTCAAGCTCGCTGTAGTCCTTGCTTGTAGGTAGATCTTGCTTTTCGTTGAGGCCCAGTATTCTTCTTAAACCTTGTTTACTGTAGGAGACTTTTCTCTCTTGGGGTTCACATGTCTTCAATGGTTTCTGAAGCTGGTGAGAGAGATGAGAGAAGACAAGAGAGAGGCAGCGGCAACCCAACCACGAGAGATCCTTTCCAGTCCGGGAGCAAACAACGTTCTGAGTTCAAATTTTGTTTCTCCAATTTAAAACTCCCCTAGTTGGCCAGCAGGTGGTCACATAACTGACTGGTTTGACCAGGTCTCTTCTGTGTATTGGGGCAGGGACTGGTTCCTTTGTTCCAACACTGTCTGCTAGGATGAAAAAAAATGTCTTTCCAGCCAGGGGCTTGTCAACCCCTTGTAACAGGCTTTCCTTTCTTCCCAGCAACAATTTTAAAATTTAATGTCCATGTGATGAAATATATGTGCCTCATTCTTGGCAGGTGGGGGCCTGCGTGACACTCATCTATCCAAAAGAAATGCAGTGCCTATTTTGCTTCATGTGTAACGGTCCAGTAATGAAAGTGAAACCTTAGAATCAGCATGTTTTCTGCAATTCTATTGACAGGTCTTTCAACCTATGCATTTCCCACCTCAGCCATATGGTTTTTGCCCTGCCTTTCAAATTGTCTTAATCTCTCTCTTTTATTTTTTCGTAGCTTGTGGGATATACTGCATTTAATGTCCATTCCTAGTTTCCCCAAGAAAGTGATGGCGGGCCTTCCCCTTAAACCACCTTTCGGTAAAGGTGATTCCTCAATGGGGTTAGGAAAGACATTTTTCTAAATATTGACCCAGTGTGATGAAGAAATGATGATATATATCTGAATCGGTATTGTGTATGACTTGGAGGCTCTTGCTCTGTTTCTGCAGTGCATCCTATACATTGTATATGGTGGTGGTGAGGCAGTTGAGATTGAGTTCCATGGTGTCATCCATAGCTCAGTGAGTAGGACTCTCACTTCTGAGTCAGAAGGTTGTGGGTTCAAGATCTACTTCAGAGATCTGATCACAAAATCTAGTCTGCTGTTCCTGAGGGTGTGCTGCATTGTCGAAGGTTCCATCTTTTTCAGTCTGGTGATATAGAACTATAGGCATTTATAACACAGAAAGAGACCCATTGGGCAGCATTTTGAGTGTCTGCCACCAAAATACGTGGCGGACGTAAAAAAAAATGCGGCCCTCACGCGCGGGCACCACATCACATTGCCGCTGTGATTTTAAACACGGCGGCTCATTTGCATGGCCGCGGCGCCCGCCCCCACCCTCCTGGTGACGTGAAGGGGCCGGGCGAGCCGTCCTCGGCAATGGCGTCTGGTGTCAATGTGCAGGCGCCAGCGCCATTTTTAAAGGGCTTACAGCCCTCAATGGACATATATAATTTAAAGGGACAGGTATGTGAAAGTTTGGCGAAAATCAATGACATTACCTTTCCAAGCATTTCCCCCCCCACTCCCCCCATGGCATTTCAAAACATTCCTGCCCTTTCCACCATACTGGAATTCGTATATTTAGAAGTACAGTCCCTTTGCCGTTTACCCCTTCCCATCACCCCCCCTGACCAATCCGCAGCGTTGTCACCCCGCTCTCCACTTCATGCACAGAGAAAAAAATCCTCCTCCCCCCTCCCCACAGGTGTTGCGCCACGTTTCCCCGAACGGGGATTCAAAGGTGCGGCATTGTCGGCCGCCCAAATAAAGATCGGTGCTGTGATCAAGGAGGTGATGGGACCCTCATTAAAAGAGGTATGTAAATTAGTTTACATATTGAAATGGAGGCCCTGTCGCTGAGCGGCGGGGCGGCCGCCATGAGGCCTTGCTGCCACCGAGGTCGGCACGGGGCCTGCCACCGTCGGGGTCTGTGGCAGGCCTCCGCCGTTCTGATCTTCATTGCACCCCACCCCCGCCACCGTTCCTGATGGCGGAGGGGCTTTATAATCCAGCCTATTGTGTCTATGCCTAGAGCAATTGCTACAGCAATCTGAAACTATTCCCGCAGCCCTAACTCTCTTTGTGAAGCTCTGTATCTTCCTCTCTTTCAAATATTTATCCAATTTTCCCGTCAACAGTGCAACAGTCTACACCTCATCTATTCTCTGTGGCAAAGCATTCCAATGTGCATCCGTAAACTTTCTTCTCACCTCACTCTCTTAAGTGACTGTTTTAAATTAATGGCAGCTTGTCACTGGCTCCCTGAATGGCTATAATGGGAAGACCAGTGGATAACACACAGAGGTTTGATAGCCATTGGGCACCTAGTGATCACCAATTAATAGTATGGGTTGTATTAGATTGAAGCAGTGGGGCCAAAAACCTCATTAATAATCAACCTTCTGAGTCAGATGCTAATTACAGCCAAAGATGGTAGCTGTTGTTGAACTTGCAAATCACATCCAAGAGCTTTCGTAACTTAATCAAAATTCTGCTCAGGTGACAGTACACCAAAACCATTTTTATCATTTTTTTCTCCTGCCTTGCTACTGTCGTGATTGCTGAGAAAATGGATAATAATAATTACACCACGCTATTTATTTGGGGAAAAAAACGCTGTCATCATTTTAAGTCGACAGTTCCACATGTACAGTTAGAATTAGCAGACTAATAATGCTGATTTTCTTCCTGATATGTTAATTCATTATTACAAAAAAATTGCCATCTCGCTCATTAATTTTTAAAGTGCTTGTGAGACAATCACAATAGGGTAATGAGGCATCAAATTCATGGTATGTTGTATGTGCATTTTAAGACATCATTCATTGTAACTGTGACAATGATATATAATCAGAAATGAGACAAGTTACTTATTGCTATATTTTTTTTCCTTATTTTCTTGTTCCCACTTTATTTTCTTCCTCTCTCACTTCAGAGTGTTAATCCTGATGGCTGGATCCTCCAGATGCACGCTCATCTGGGTATCCTTCATTCTTCATGACACACTGTCCTGTCTTCCAAAAAGTAGAGAAAAATATCTCAGCACACCAAAGCAAACAGGTTAAGATTACTGATCAGATTTATTTTATGATTTAACAATTATGCAGAAGCTGCAAACTGCCGAAACCATTCAATACTTAAAAGACAGTTAAATTATAATATGTCCACAAAGCATTAATAGAATCTGTTTTAGAAACTGATAAACACCAAAACAATTATATAAAATAATCTTTTATAGACCTTTATTTTGCACTGTTTGTAGATGGTTTGAATTTTCTGCTCATTGATTGGTTCATAAAAACATAAGAAATAGGAGCAGGATTCGGCCGTACAGCCCCTCAGGGCTGCCCCACCAATTGATAACTAAGCTGATCTTCTATCTCAAGTCTACTTTCCTGTCCTATCCCCATCTCCCTTGATTTTCTTAGTGACTAGAAATTTATCATTCATAGTCTTGAATATACTCAATGACTGAGCATCCACAGTGCTCTGCTCTAGTGAATTTCAAAAATTTATAACCATCTGAGTGAAGAAATTTCTCCTCATTAAACCCTTTAGCCTGAGACTATAACCCCTAGTTCTAAACCCTCCAGCAAGGGGAAGCAACCCCTCAGCACCTACCTTGTCAAGCCCTCTAAGAATTTAATACATTTCAATGAGATCACCTTTCATTCTTCTAAACGCGAGAGAATATAGGTGCATTCTTTTGGCCAGATCTTTTGCCAGGACTAAAGTTGAGAAAGTTTTGTGGTGATTTGTACATTAGACGTTTGTCCTATTATAAGCAGTCCCTTAATGAAAACACGTAGGCTGAGAGTTTGACAGACCTCACATCTTGTGAATGAGAATTTCATGTCTTGGTGCACATCCTTTTCCTCTTCTATTTCTATCAATGCCTGAACAATCAGAGATCATAAGCATCTGTTCCATTGTCTGTCAAGCTGCATAAGTTAACATTTGACATATGTCTTCGAAACAATCGAATAGCTTTTTTGGTTCAATTTGTTTCTGAACAAGGACAATGAAGCAAAGAGAGCTCATTAAGGACAGACATCACCCATCGAAAGCACTCTCAGGGTTTTGCAGTCACTAATTCTTATTGGTTTCCATTGCCACAGATCCTCGCTGACACGCAGCTGGATAAAATCAGTTTTTAGAACTAACTACCTGACATTACATAAAATACAGAAGTCTCCTTATTTTGTCTGTGATAAGGAAGAAAGAAAATAAATAACTTGTGTTTATATAACAGCTTGCACAACTTCAGGATGTTCCAAAATGCTTTATAACAATTAAAGTATTTTTGAAGGGATGTAATGTAGGAACGATGGCAGCCAATTCGCAGATAGCAAGGTCCCACAAAGATAGCTAATTTGTTTTAGTAATGTTCGTTGAGGGATGAATATTGGTTAGTGCACCAGGGAGAACTCCCCTGCTCTTCTTCAAATTAATCGTGGACTAGTTATGAAAGACGGCACCTCTGACAGTGCGCCGCTCCTTCAGTACTGCACTGGAGTGTCAACCTGGATATTGTGCTCAAGTTTCTGGAACTATACAACAGCAAGAATTGGCACGAATCCCAATAAAACATAGACCCAGACCCACTAGGCCAAATAAAACATAGGCTGGAATTTTTTATTGGGCGGGAGGTCCCGCTCACCAGCTGAAAAGTCGGTGGTGAGCCCGCCTCTGCTGGGCCTGAGGAGCCAGGCCGGGATCTTTTGCTTCCCAGGCCCTTAGTTGGTCTTGGGACGGACTTCCTGCCTCAAGGGGGTGGAAGTCCCACCTAATGGAGCTGTCGGCCAATCAGCGGGCCAGCAGCTCTTAGTCCCAGCAGCACCAACAGGAGCGGAGGCCACTGCTGGGACGACACCCAGCCATCACAAGCAAGGTGAAGGAGGCCCCAGAAGATAGGTAAGCTTTTAAGGCCTTGCTGAGGACAATTGGCCAAGCCCCAGCGAGACAAGAGGGGTCAGTTAGGGAGGGTGGGGGGGAGTGTTGTGCTTTGGGGGTGATTGGGCATTCGGGGGCGGCCCTTTGTGAGGCACAGGGTGCCCGATCAGGAGGGCCACCCCAAGCCTGCAAGAAGGCCACCTGGTAAAACCAGGCGGGGTTCTTGAAGCTTTTGCCATCCGGCTGCCATGGGTAAAATACCCACAGCGGCAGGAGGGGGCCCTTAAGTGCCAGTTAATTGGCCACTTAAGGGCCTTGATTGGCCTGGGGCGGGCGGGCTGTTTCTCGCCACCGACACCACGCTAAAATTGCAGCGGGGGCGGGAGGGGCTCGGGAACAGCCTCCCCCCACCTCCCACTCAATTTTATGCCACCGCCCCACCACAAGCCCACTCATTTGAGGGCCATAAAATTCTGGCCATAGTGCTGTTCCTAATGTGGTTTTTGCTACCTAATTACCTGTGCTGGAAAGAATGTGAATGTTGAGTGAGGGCAGAATTGAGCAGGCCGAAGCCTCTATGGTCAAATATTCTGCCAACACTCACTATCTGTGTTCCACTTGACAAACGGCTATTTGAGAAAGTTGTAGTTTGGCTGCTGGAACCTGTGGGCCAGTCCTCAGCAGAAACCAGGCCCTTTGAGCCAGATTTGGGGGGGCGAGCGGGGAGAAAACCTAGACAGAAAATGCATTTAGCAAAATTCAACATAAAAAGTTAAAGGTCTCATTTCCCATCTTCTAGTCACCTAAAGCCTAGGTACTGGGAGCTGTAAATACTGGCACTGTTGTTTAATAAACCCAGGCAAGGAATATAACTCTCTCATACTTAGCTTGGAGCAAAAGCCAACACACAAACAGCTGCATTATTAACAGTCAGCCACCAAGTGGATCTGGCCATTTTCTTATTTTATTGTGTGTCATCTTACTTTATTTGTGTCCATTTTTATTATGCGCCGTATCCAACAGGTAGATAAATGATTGTGTTCTTTATACCTACTGCTGTTTTATTTTGCATCTAAGGACAGGTTGGTATTGATCCTAGCAGCTTGGCAATCAAACTCCTTGCTGGATATGGATCAAGGCTTATTTATTTCTTTCTCACCAGTAAAATGGTTTTGGAATGGCTTTAGCTTTCTGTAGTGCTCTGTAATTCTGTAGATATTTTGTGCCGCTTAAGTCATGAAAGAATAGATCTGCTGCCACTTTGTATGGAAAGGAAACATGGAGGTTGTTGTAATTATTAATAATACACAATGGCTATGATATTGCCTTGTTATTGGCCAATAAAGTTAAACCTCATCTAAGTGCTTATCAAATGTCATTAATTTGATCATGCTAATGGAGGGCTCCATTTCCCATAGTTCTGAGCGGCACACAAAAGGCCCTATGAGCACGAGATGCTGCTCAGCACGGTGAAATACCTTCAATCTGTGAATCTCCAATGCATTTAATCTTTGCTGTCCTTACTGGAGAGAGTGAGTGCTCAAGAGAATGAGATAGAGGCGAGTCTGTCTCAGCACTGACAGCTCATGTGAAGGAATCATATAATTTTAATGTAACATTTTCATTAGAATCTTACAGCACAGAAGGAGACCATTTGGCAGATTGTGTCTGTGCCAACTTTTTGAAAGAGCTATCCAATTAGTCCCACTCCCCTGCTCTTTCCCCATAGCTCTGTAAATGTTTCCATTTCAAGTATTTATCCAATTCCCTTTTGAAAGTTGAATCTGCTTCCACTACTCTTTCAGGCATCCCAGATCACAACAATTTGCTACATAAAAAACAATTCTCATCTTCCCTCTGGGTCTTTTGCCAATTATCTTAAATATGTGTCCTCAGGTTATCTGAAACCGTGCCAGTATAAACAGTTTCTTGTTATTTGCTCCATCAGAAACGTTCATGATTTTGAACAACTCTATCAAGCCTTATCCTTCGTTGCTATAAGGAGAACAAGTCCAGCTTCTCTAGTCTCTTCATTTAACTGAACTTTCAATAGTACAGAGATATTGGGTAGGGGAAAGAAATGGTGACAGCCTGAGCAAGAAATAGCAATTTAGCTCTTCTGAAGCCATTTGTCAGTTGACTATTTTTTCTCGTCAAGCTTTCCCCTTTTTCCATTCTTTCTCATTTTCCCATTAAGACATTGACATCTTGCTGGGTTGCAATTCTATAGGTCCCAGACAGGAAACACGGCATTCAATTTTTGCGCAGCAAGATCCCGCAAACAGCAATATGATAATGATAATGACCAGATAATGATAATGATATGATAATGATAATAATCTTTTTGATGTTCATTGAGGGTAGATATTGGACAGTATGTCTAGCTTGAACTCCCCTGTTCTTCTTTGAAATGCACGCGATCTTTTGCACCCCCCCCCGAGAGGGCAGACGGAGCCTCAGTTAGACGTCTCATCTGAAAGACGGCATCTCTGGCAGTGCAGCACTCCCTCAGCATTACTACTGGAGTGCCAGCCTAGAATTTGCACTCAAGTCCCTGGATTGCAGCTTGAATCCATATTCTTCTGACTCAGGAGCTGACAGTGTGAACAACTGAGGCATGGCTGACACCTCCATGGATGGACTCTTCCAGCTCATCGGATAACATTTAAGAGCTGGAACTCTGGCAAATTGTTTACACCTCCTTCCTCCACGCTGGCCTTCCATGGCATCTCCCCTCCCTATCCCTGTAACCCCTACTAGCCCTACAACTCTCTGAGATATCTGCGCTCCTCCAAATCTGGCCTTTTTGACCAAGCATTTGGTCACATCTATTTGCATGTTTCGGTATCAGATTTTGATTGATAACACTCCCTTAAGCACCTTGGGATATTTTACTGCTACATAAATGCAAGGAGTTGTTGTTACAGTTGTTGTGTTGTCAGTCACAGTATGGTGTGGATGGAAGATGAATCTTGCCGTCCCAATATTTAAGTCTGCCAACATCAAACGTTTGCTGATAGTGATTTGTCTCTGTGCAGGTCTCGCTAAAGGCAGCACAGACACAGACAAAGATCTGATATGAGGGATTTTTTTTTCATTAAAGCACCTGGTGATATTAAACTGTTTGAATCCTTGGGTTTATAATAAATCATGTCGCCAGTCCAATGACGGCAGCTGAGCAAATTACTGATTGCAGTCCTGATGTGATTGGCACAGATTTACATCGTATATTGCAGAAAGTATTGGATTCAACAAAGAATTTAATTTGCCGGTTCTGCAACACCCTTGTACTAACCCTTCCTAGTATGCATGTCCTGTGCTCAATATGCTGGTGTTGGTGCTTTTAGCATATTTTCTTTTGTTTTTATGCAACATTTTTTTGTTTCATCTCCGTCAGTTGAAATATGTTTACTGATCAAAAGAGATGACAGACATCTTCATCTTCAAAAGCTTTCCCTACACAATTGTGTTTTTATACTAATGTGTGCTTGGAAATGTTTCAGTCCTTGTTCTTTTAAAAGCTCTCCTGGCACTCACACCCTCTCCTCCTTCTAGTAAAGGCAACTCTGTCACTGTTAACCATTTATACTGCAAGAATATAATAAATTTAAGGGTGCATTATCCTCCCTGACTCAAGATTCATATTTTCCTCTGCGTGTTAATTGGAACAAAGTAATAGGTTCAGGAGCGACATGCAATGGGTGGGTGAATCAATGGGCTGAATTTAACAGACCCGCCCCCCCCCCCCCCCCCGACGTCAGGCATCGCAGTGGGAGGGAGTGGGGTGGGGGAGGTTGTGGAAAATGCCTCCGGCAGAGGCCCGCCACAGACCTCGAAGCCGCTCAATAACGGGAGCCCAATTTCAATATTTCAATTAATTTAAATACCTGAATTAATTAGCATCACACTCCTGCCTTTATGCATTTTATGCTAATTGGGGGGATTGGGAGAGGGGCAATTTAAATATTTTCATTAAATTTTCCTTCAAATATTTAAATTTACATTTTGGGATCGAAGGCCTTTAAAAATGGTGTCACTGCCTGCGCAAAAGCTGCTGACACCGTTGCCGGGGATGGACTGTCCTCCCCCTCTATGTCATCGGGGTGGGGGGGGGGGCAGTCCGCCCCAGCCATTTAACTGAGCCCCGCGTTTAATATTGCAGCGGCTCCATGACGTGTGGTTCGCACAGGCAGGCTGCCATTGTTTATGTCTGCCACCGATTTCAGTAGCAGACGTGTAAATGCAGCCCAAATGTCGTCCATTTTCCACACTCAACCACAATCAACGTTCGCCCCTAAGAGATGTACTAACAATAATAGCAAATTATAATAAAGTGCATTTAACAAATTAAAACATCCCAAGGTGCTTCACAGGAACATTATAAAGTAAATTAGACACTGAGCCTTTTCAGACAATATTGGGGCAGATGACCAAACATTTAGTCAAAGAAGTAGGTTTAATGGGTATCTTAAAGGAAGAGAAAGAGGTCAAGTGGCAAAGAGCTTTAGGGAGGGAATTCCAAAGTTTAGGGCCCAGGCAGCTGAAGGCTACCAATGGTGGAGCAATTAAAATCGAGGATGCTTAAGAGGCCAGAATTAGATGAGCACAGATATCTAGGAGGGTTGGAGGAGGTTTAAAATATAAGGAGGGGCAGGGCCCTGGTGTGATTTGAAAACAAGATTGCAAATTTTAAAATCAAGGCATTGCTTGACTGAGAGCCAATGTAGGTCAGAGAGTACAGGGGTCATAGGTGAACGGGACTTAGTGCGAGTCAGGACATGAGCCAGCAGAGATTTGGATAACCTCAAATTTATGGAGGGTAGAATGGGGAGGCCAGCCAGGAAGTATGTTGCAATAGTCAAGTCTAGAGATAATAAAGGCATGGATGAGGGTTTCAGCAGCAGATGACACCAAGGTTGCAAATAGTTCCAGTTTGGTCTTAGACAGTTGCTGGCGAGAGGAATGCAGTCAGTTGTTAAAGAATGATATTTGGAGCTAGGGGTGAAGACAATGGCTTCAGTCCTTCCAAGTCTGGACTAGTCTAGAGTTACATGTAGATGTAGAGATTTTAGAGACCCTTCCCTGAAGAAATTTATTGGCGCAGTTGGAAATTATGATTGAATCTTCCACCACCCTTTCCAGCAGCGCGTTCCACATCATAGAAATTCGCTGCGTAAGAAAAAAACCTCCTTATCTCACCTCAGATATCTCAATTATCTTAAATCTGTGTCCTCTTGTTACTGACCCTCCCAGCAGTGCAAACAGTTTCTCCCTAACCCCTCATAACACTGCTATCAAATCTCCTTTTGACCTACTCTGCTCTAAGAAAAGCAATCCCCAGCTTCTCTAGTCTCTCCACACAATTGATGTCCTTTATCCTGATATGGTCTCAGCTGTGGCTCCATTGGTTGCACTCTGGCCCCTAAGTGTGAAGGTTGTGGATTCAAGTCCATTCCAGAGACTTGAGCTCAAAAGTCCAGGTTGATGCTCCAGTGTAGTGCTGAGGGCGTGTTGCACTGTTGGACTTGCTGTTTATCAGATTAGATGTTAAACCAAGGCTCCGTCCGGTCTCTAAATTGGATGTAAAAGATCCCATGGTGCTACTTCGAAGAAGAGCAGGGAAGTTATTCCTGGCCAATATTTATCTCACAATCAACATCATAAAGACAGATCATTTAGTCATTATGACATTGCCATTTTTGGGAGCTTGCTGTGCACAAATTGGCTGCCCTGTTTCCTACATTACAACTGTAACTATCTTTAAAATTACTTAATTGACTGTAAAACACTTTAACAGGTACTACATTAACACAAGTCTTTCTTTTCTCTTTTCTGTAAACGAGGAGCACAGATTTGCAAGGAGAAAAGGGAAGGTGAATAGGCAGTTTCGATTGAACTAGATGTACAGAAGACATTTTTACTTGTCCAAAACTAGAGGCCATAAATATAAGATAGTTACTATGAAATCAAATAGGAAATTCAGGAGAAACTTCATAACTTAGAGTGGTTAGAATATGGAACTCGCTTCCACAGAGTTATTTGATGCGAATAACATAGATGCTTTCATGGGGAAGCTAGATAAACACATGCAGGAAAAAGGAATAGGAGGTTATGCTGATAGGGTTAGATGATGAGGGGTGAGAGGAGGACTTGTGGAGCATAAACGCCATCTTAGACTAGTACTTAATTTAATGAATGAATGAATGGGATGAGCCATCTTTTGGTGAAAGCATTTAAGGAGAATAAGAGATATAGTTCTTTTAAAATGTGGGGATGGGGTTAAAAAATAGTACATTGGACTTTTCCAGTTCTATATGTTGCTATTTTTTTTACTCCCTATTGCTTGAATGCACACTGCAAGATTAAATAAATGCCATCTAATGCTTGCTTAATCAAGCAACTTTGTGTTTTTTGGGAATGGACATTTATATTTGTTCTAGCACCATGTAGTTTGTGAATTATTAATCATGGTACAGCAGGTGTTTACATATTTGTTGGCCACCAGTTTTTTCAGGACCAGCTTCCACTCTCTGCCACTTTGAATCGCATTGTGTCTATTTTTGATTGCATTTTGTCATGCTCTCGATGTTGAACTTATTGTATCGGATGAAAACTGACTGATCTCATCTGTCACTGTTTTCAATTTTTCTGCATCTTTCCTTGACAGTCAAATAGATGACTGTCATTGTAAGATGTACTGGGCCATTGTGGGCAGGAGATTACATATGTCGAGCTGTACACTGCATAAGAAATTCATAAACCATTGTGTTGTTTTCATTTGTTTGTTTAAAGTGGAGTCTGGGTGCTGTATTTTTCTTTTGCCGTTTATCTTTGGGTCTTTGGTTTTGGCATGCAAACCAGGTTGATGGGATGTATCTCTGTCTCTCTGCCAGTTATGCTGGAGGCCGTAACTGGAAAACTAGCCACAAAGTTGGTAATGACATCCTGAAAGGTCGCATGAATAGCGGGTATGAAAAATAGGAAGGCTCACACAAATCAATTGACCTCAAATTAACATTAAGACAAAATATCAGGAGTACTGTAGATTAGATTATGATTAGATTAGATTAGATTAGAGATACAGCACCGAAACAGGCCCTTCGGCCCACCGAGTCTGTGCCGAACATCAACCACCCATTTATACTAATCCTACACTAATCCCATATTCCCACCAAACATCCCCACCTGTCTCTATATTTCCCCACCGCCTACCTATACTAGTGACATTTTTATTATGGCCAATTTACCTATCAACCTGCAAGTCTTTTGGCTTGTGGGAGGAAACCGGAGCACCCGGAGAAAACCCACGCAGACACAGGGAGAACTTGCAAACTCCACACAGGCAGTACCCGGAATCGAACCCGGGTCCCTGGAGCTGTGAGGCTGCGGTGCTAACCACTGCGCCACTGTGTGTAAAATGAACTTTGTGCTGTAAGAGGCCAGTCTATATCCAGGGTCCCTCGAATTCTGTGGCCAATTTCTGTGACAAGGTCAACCGGGTTCTGTGACCTGACAGTGTAGGTGTAAGATAGAAAGGAAGCATTTATGTAGTGCCTTTCATGACCTCAGGATGTCCCAAAGTACTTTATAGATAATGAAGTATTTTTGAAGTGTAATCACTGTTGTAAGTTAGGAAAAATGACAGCCAATTTACGCACAGCAAGTTCCCACAAACAGGAATGTGATGATGACCAGATAATCTGTTTTCACTCATGTTGATTGAGGATAAATATTGGCCAGGACTTTGGGGAGAACTCCCTCCTCATTGAAATAGTGCTGTGAGATGTTTTACATCCACCTAAGAGGTAAATGGGACCTCAGTTTAACACTTTATCTGAAGTATCCCCTCAGTACTGCCCTGGAGTGTCAAGCTGGATTTTGTGCTCAGGTTCCTGAAGTGGAACTTGAACCAACAACTTTCTGACTCAGAGGCGAGAGTGAAACTCACTGACATCCTGAAGTCATGTCAGGGGTATATAAATGTAAATCTTTCTTATTTTGATAATCACAAAGCATTTCACATTTTGCACATTTGCCTACTAAACTGGATTAATGGAAAAACAAGTTGGTTAAGAAGGGTAAGTTACTGGAGTCCGCATTATTATCATGCATATTTGTGTGGGTAAGTGTTTCACCCCAAGCAACTGTCTCCATCTCGAATCTCTCCAGCTGAGAGTGAGAATTGGAGTGCAGGTTGGAGACACTCCGACAAATAGGTGAGGGAGAGGAATTTCTGGACAGATTTAAGGTTCAGGAACGGGAGGGCATGACTGTTATGGAGCCAGGTAGTGGAGATTTAGGAGAGGTTGAGAAGGAGGTCCCTCAGACATTGGTCCTGTTCAACAGATATGATGCACTCGCTACCTGTGAGGACAAGGAGAAAGACAACAGGAAGGACAGCCACAATGCAGGCCAAGGCAATGTGTCTCAGAAGACTATCCAATGGAAGAGGGGAGGAGCCAAATAGAAATGTGGTAGTAATAGGGGACTTTATAATTAGGGAAATGGATAGTGTCCTCTGCAACCAAGAACGGAGATCCTGAAGGGTGTATTGCCTACCCCGTGCCAGAGTAAAGGATATCTCACGGCAGCGGGAGAGGAACTTGGAAAGGGAGTGGGGTAAATACAGTTGTCGTGGTCCATGTTGGAATAAACTACATAGTAAGGAACAGTGAGGAGCTGCCTCTGAAAGAGTATCAGGAGTTATGCTCGAAATTAAAAATCAGGACCTCGATAGTAATAACTGGATTATTGCCCGAACCACGTGCAAATTGGCATAGGAGCAGACAGATTGGGAAAATTAACACGTAGCTAAAGGATTGGTGTTCCAGTACCAGTTCCAGCCCAGTTCCTTTTAATGGGACACTAGCACCTGTTCTGAGACAGGAAAGCGATTTACCGTTTGGAGGGGCTCCACCTGAAGCAGGAAGACACCTGTGTCCTAGCGGGAAGGGTAAATAGGGAGGTGGCAAAGACTAAATTATGGTTAAATCTGTCCAGAAATTCATCTCCCTCCCTTATTTGTTGGAGTTTGTCCGACCCGCACTCCAATTCTTACTCCATCTCGATGATTCTGAGCTGGAGAGATTTGAGATGGAGACAGTTGCTTGGGGTGAAACTCTTCCCCACACAAAAATGCTTGATGATTATGTGGACCCAAGTAACTTCCCCTCTTAACCAAATTCTTTTCCATTAGTCCAGTTTAGCAGGCAAATGTGCAAAAGATTGGGTGGTGTTGGGGAGGGGTGGGGGGTGGGGGGGGATCTACAAGAATGTAAGTAGCCTAACTGTAACCAAAACAGGGATAGAGAGTATAGGAAACAATAAAGTAAGGGAGGACATTGATGGCAAGGGAATAAATAGAGTTATCGAACAGGAGTTTAAAATGATGGTTAAGCATAAAGCAAGAGGAAATCCTATTAAAAATGAGTTAAAATGTCTGTTCTGCAATGCACACAATGTCGGTAATAAAACAGGGGAGCTGGAGGCAATCATGCATTGGGAAGAACCAAACATATAATGGATTATTGAGACATGGCTACAGAAAAATCAGGACTGGGAATTAAACATTACAGGGTATAACATATTAGAAAGAATAGAGAGGGAAAATGGGGAGGTGACATAGCTGTGCTTATTAGGGATAACATAATGACAGTAGAAAAAAGGGACTCTGCTATCAGCAAGACAAAAAAATAGAATCCATATGGTTAGATATAAAAGATAATAAAGGATCAATCACATTAATAGATGTAGTCTAAAGATCATCTAATAGTGGAAATGGAGGAAGAAATATGCAAATTAGGGAGTTGAGTAAAAAACATAGAATAATCATCATGGCAGATTTGAACTACCCTGATATTAACTGGACAGAAGAGGGGATAAGGGAATAGAGTTCCTATAATGTGTACAGGACTCCTTTCTAACCCACTATGTAAAAATCCAACAAATGAAGATTTGCTATTGTATCTAGTAAGGGGAAATAAACCAGAGCAGATAAGAGAAGTAAAAGTAGGGGAACACTAGGCAATAGTGACCATAACATTATATACTTTAAGATGATAATAGAGGACATATGATAAAAAAGAGATTCATAGATTAGAGAAAAGCTGATTTTGAGAAGCTGAAAGTAGAACTTAAGAAAATACAATGGACAACAATATTGGCAAACAATGATGTAGAACAACAATGGGAAACATTTAAAATGGTGTTCAACAGAATGCAGGAGAAACATCTTTGACTGAAAGGAAAGAAGAAATTAAACACTAGTGAGAATCCATGGATGAATAAAGACAGAAGGGAACAATTGTGGGTTATGAAAGAGGCATACATTAAGCATATTGACAACAGAGGAATGCATGATAAGAGAGAATACAAAGAGGTTAGGAGAGAAGACAAAAAAAATTAGGAAGACAAAAGAGAACTTTGAAATTAAATTATCAAGGAACATAAAACAAAATAGTTAAATATTTTACAGACACATAAATAAAAAAAGGAAGAATGGGATGGGAATAGGATCATTAAGGGATGGACAGGTGCATACCACAGGTAACAACAGAGAGATGGCAGAAATATTAAATAATTATTTTACTTCTCTATTTACCAGGGAGATAGAACAGGTAGACAAGGCATTGAACAATAAGGTGAGTAATGAGGTAAGTGCATTTAAAATTTACAAAAAAGATGCATTGAATAAACTAATCAAACTTAAAGAGGAAAAAGTCCCTGGTCCGGATGGATTGTATCTGCACATTTTAAAAGAATCTAGGGAAAAGATAGCAGAGGAATTACTACACATATGTAATAATTCATTGGAAAAAGGTGTAGTGCCAGAGGACTGGCAGATAGTTAACGTAATTTCTATATTTTAGAAGGCAGAGAGAACATGCTTAGGGATTTATAGACCAGTCAGCTTAACATCAGTGGAAAAATAATGGAACTCCTACCAAAGGCGTGAATAGAAGAACATCTAGAAAAGAATATAATAATGAATAGTCAGCATAGATTTCAGAGGGGAAAATCATGGTTGACCAACCTTATTGACTATTTTGAGGGGGTAACAGAGAGAATAGAAAATGGTAATGTAGTAGATATAATTTATCTGGATTTTCTAAAGGCCTTTGATAAGGTATCCGATTATAGACTAATGAATATGGTCAGAGAATGTGGAGTTAGGGGAAAAGTGGCAGAATGGATTGCTAGCTGGCTTCAATAGAGGAAGCAGAGAGTGAGAGTAGAAGGTGGTTACTCAAAGTGGCAGATGGTGGAAAGTGGTGTTCTACAAGGATCAGTGCTGGGACTACTGCTGTTGTTTACAATTTACATTAACGATTTGGACTTTGGAATCAAAAACACAGGTTGTAATTTTACGCCTCCTGCAGGAATGGGTTGGAAGTGGGGTCAGAGGAAAATTAAATGGGAGGTGGGGATGCCGTTCCCGTTTTCTTCCAGCCCGCTGCAATTTTACAAGCAACGGCGGCAGTGACAAATGGCCTGACTGTTCCAGGCCAATTAATTGCCTCTTATGTGCCTCCTCTCACCGCCGCTGGTATATTGCCAGTGGCGGGCGATGGCTCAGGACCTCAGGGGGCCACCCAGTAAAATCTTGTGGACTCCTTGCAGGCTGTGGGGCCCTCCTGTTCAGGCACCCTGTGCCCTACAGAGGGCTGCCCCATGGCACAAGCTGACCCCAACTGCAGCACATTCCCTCCTCCTCAACTGACACCCCCACTTGCCTCGCCAGGGCTTGGCCAGTTGTCCCTGGCGAGACCCCACACATGTACTTTAATTCAGGGGCCTCCTTCATTGCTATTCCTCTCGCTGAGTGCTGTCTCAACAATGGCCACCGCTCCTGGTGGTGCTGCTGCAACTGAGAGCTGCCGGCCCGCTGATTGGCAAGTAACTCTTGGAGGTGGGCCTTTCTGCCGACCAAGGCCAATTAAGGGCCTAGGCCATGTAAAATCACTGCATGGCTTCCAGGACAGGCGGAGGCGGGCTTTCCCTGACTTTATGGCCGGTGGACAGGGCCTCCGGCCCGACATAAATGCCCAGCCACAGTTTCTAGATTTGCGGATGACACCAAATTTGGGGGGATGGAGGGAATAGTCAATACTGAGGAGGACTGCAACAAATTACAGGAGGACATTTGTAAACTTGCAGAATGGGAAAATAATTGGCAAATGAACTTCAACATGGATAAATGTGAGGTAGTACATTGGTAGGAAGAATAGGGAGGTCACTTATTATTTGAAAGTTGCGAGTCAAGGTGGGTTATGTTGTGTGATTGCCTTTAAGAGTGATGTCCCTTTAAGATCTTAGTATGCTAATGAGCTAAGTGCCAGGACACAGTCATGTGACTACATGCCAGAGGCATTCTGTAACTGAAACACCAAGACACAAGTGCTGTGAATAGATAGCTCTGCACTCTATCTAATTGTTAGCTGTTAATAAACCTGTTTGTGCTCTTCAATCAACTGCACTTCACACATCTCATATATGTTGCATCAGACAACATAAAAAGCTTCTCATTATATGGTGGCAGCTGTGTTGAGAAGACAGAACCCAAGATTGAAGACCACAGGAAAACAGCTTTAAAAACTACCTACAGCTAAAAGAGAGAAAGTTAAAAGAAACATTGGCCCTCATAGTGTAAAGAAAAAAAAATTCCCCTCCAGCTGTAGAAGACAGGGAGATGAACAACAGGCTGCAAATCAATCACTGTGATTGGGTAAGTCAGTGTGCCATCAGAACAGGAACCCCCGTTAAAAGAAAAGCTTTGAGATACTTGCAAAATTGATTTTCTTTAAAGGAACAGTAAAAGAAAAAACAGGGAAAACCCAATCCCTATCTCAGGCTGATCGATTGTTTTCAAAGGCTCCCCCAGACTGATCCGCATCATTACAGGAGGTGTCCGACAGCAAAAAGCGTGGGAATCCTCCATTCACGCAGCTCACAGCTAGAGTTAAAAAAGAAACCATTATTTCACTTGAAAGCTGAACAGCTTTCATTTACTCAGCCTGAGTTAAAAAAATTCATAAAACCACTCAACCGTGAAGAATTACCTATTGATCTGCTGTATAAAAAACCTCTAGCAAAAAGCACACTTGAAATGCCTATTGCTCAGCTGTATAAACAGACAGATTAGAGTGCTGGAAGCTAGACAAAGAGACAAGCCCTGCTAAACACTTGCTGCTGTCAATCAAAGCAGCCAATCTACAAAACAGAGAATTTTTTAAAGGGAAAGCAGTCGGGTCACAAAGCAAGCTCTTAAAGTCATTTTAAAGCCAAAGAACAGCAGGAACATGGATACTGGAAAGACATGGATATCCTATCTGACTTCAAACTGTTCCAACAAAGAATGCAGTTATGCTTTACAGCCCAAGTAATTGTAGAACCAGAAAAACAGGCTGTAAATATAATGATAGCGAAATGAGGGATTACACAGAATCAATACCTCAGTCTTATCTAAAGAGCACTAGAAAGAATCCGCAAAGATATGGAAAAAGCTGGAACATCAGTTCTGGTTACGTGTGAATTTCAAAATTTACCACCTAGAACTGATGTCCTACAGACTACAGCCAGTTCATCAGTAGATGCCGCAGCAAGGGCAACGAGTGCGATTTTTCAGAAGTTGAAGTGTCAGACCGAATAATGGAGCTGGTGATTGCATCAACAACCATTGAAACATTTCAGAAAGACCTCTTGGGGAAAAGGAAAGGTCACAGCGTTGTTGCACTGCTGGAAAATGGTAGGAAATACAAAATTATTGTAGCTGGACAACAGCACCTACAAGCATTAGGTGCAGCCAACAGTGTTGGCACTATAACCAGGTAGAAAAGAACAAGCAGGCTGTGTGGTAAGTGCAGTCTGTACCACTGACGGAGAAATTGCCCTACATTTCATGACCTAATCAAGGCATGTGGTGCAAAAGGACACTAGGCCTGCCTACGCAGGAATTCTGGCTCGAAAGACAGAGCTAGAAGCCACGGTAGGACATGAGCCAACGAAAGACAGGTGCAGCAACACAGCAACCGCAGCAAGGAAAGCACCAGAGACCTGCATCAACACAAGTCAACACAGGAAGTCCACAGCACAGACCAGAGACAAGACTCAGGTAGAAGCAAGTCTCAGTCAGAAGCCGAGTAAGCATTCCACATTGTCAACCTGACATATCACGTTGATGAAGTCAAACAACAGGAAGTTTTCACCACCATTTACAGCACGTGCCCAAAGAAAGCTGGAAAACATACACTCAAGGTCAGGATTGACACCAATTCTAGTGCAAATATCCTACCAATCTGAATCTTCAAAGATATATACTGGAGTCATTGGAAATCAATGATACAACTGCCAAGTTATCTGCATACAATGGGTCATGCATCTCTTGCAGTGACACATTAACAATACAATGCAGCTATGTCAAGTCGGCATGGAAACCACAACTGTTCTACCTAGTAGACAGGAGTAGACTAGCAGTGGCAGGATAGCCAGCATGTAAGGACCTCAACATCATAACTATCCACAAGAGCATTGCCAAGGGGAAATATTCAAGAACTGGAACTCGATCGCAGACTCTGACGGTGCATCAAATGGTGCCGTCTGGAAACTCAGCAACCGCACAATTATGTCGCACCTTCACTTCTGCTCTCGAGAGAATCACCAGCCCCACAGCGAGCCAGAATGTGCAGGTATCTCCATGAGACCAAGTGCTCTTCCCCCAACAAGTCCTCAGCCTGGAACCTCAAACATTCAGAATCGGAGGATATGGAGCTGCAAAGAACATGCAATGTCATGAAGAGGTAGAGGAGGAATGAGTTGAAGCATTGTGTGTTGGATCTTCGAGATGAGGTGCCGAAACTTTACAAGAATGACAAGGCCTCAAAAGTAGCAGGCTGAAGGTGGAGCAACAGAAACTGAATGCAGAGAGGGAGAAACTTCAGAAAAAAACAGCAACAGATGAGACACAAATTCCCCGAGCATGATTTTCCAAACCACCAAGACGAAATATGGACTTTTGAGCCTCTATATTTGTATAGTTCATAATCTCTATCCATGTGTAAATAATTTTGATGTTATCTAATTTAATATGTTTCTGCTTTCAGCTTACGAGACTTATCTTTGGAAAGAAGGGGGATGTTGTGTGATTGCCTTTAAGAGTGATATCCCTTTAAGATCTTAGTATGGTAATAAGCCAAGTGCCAGGATGCAGTCATATGACTACATGCCAGAGGCACTCTGTAACAGTAACACCTAGAGGCAAGTCCTGTAAATAGATAGCTCTGCACTCTATATACATGTTAGCTGTTAATAAGCCTGTTTGTGATCTTCAGTCAACTGAACTCCATGCATCACATTTATGTTGCATCAGACAACATAAAAACCTTCTAAAGGGTAGAGGAACAAAAGGATTCAGAGTATAAATACAACAAAAACTAAATGTTGTGCCACAGGTCAGCAAGGCTATTGTTACGATCTCATTAGGGACCATTAACTTTTAAAAGAGAAAGTCGAATTTCCAGTTATGACTGAAGGAATTACGTCACAAGGTTTCATGTTTTAAACAAAAAAAGCTTTACTGTACAAGTTAAACAAAGCAAAACACTACTAACTTAACACTACAATTTGGAGCACATATTTCATACTTAAAGTCTTATCAGAACATGAAGACAAATACTTTAAATTCTAAATCTCAACAGAACACTTCTGTTTGACTGTTCCTTTCACCCCAAGAATTTCACTATATGTTTCAGAATCTTGGCATGTTGTTCATTTCTCCTATGACCAATCCAAAGTGTACCACAACTCTTAGGAATTCACTTTGATTTCCTTAATTTCTTAGCTATTTTCTGAGTTATCAGATCCCCCGGGGATTCTCCCTCTAGCTTCGGCTAGGCAAATCATCCAGTTCTCTTCCAACACCCACCGAATGTGGACTACCCAGCTTTCGCACAAGACTTACTCAAAACAGAAACACCCCTGATCCCTGATAGCCTTTTTTGCTCTTGACTCTAGCAGCTTTCAAAGCAAACTGCTATCGCTGTGACCAGCTGCCTGTCTGAAGTCATCAACTTTCCAATAGCCAACTAAAGGAGCCCACCTCCTGTAAGCACTCATGGAGAGATTTTTGAACTTTAAATCTTGGGTGGTCTGCAACCTTTTGAAATTTTTACAGCTACACATTTAATTCCCCAAATTTAAAAGTGACCTCTACAATATTAATACGAACAATGAACTCGATGATCATAACACTAAAAAAAAGCAAACAAAGCACTTGGATGTATTTCCAGAGGGATTCAACTAAAAAGTAGGGAAGTTAAGCTAAATCTATAAGGAACCTTAGTTAGACCACAGTTAGAGTACTGTGTGCGGTTCTGACAGCCATATGATAAAACAAAAATGGATATAGAGGCACAGGACAGGGTGCAGAGAAGATTTACAAGGATGATACCAGAAATACATGGGTATACATGTCAGGAAAGGATGAACAGGAAGGCTGATGGGTCCCCCAATAGACTTCTTTAAAATTGTGATAGAGTTTCCATTTGGGGGGAAGTGCATAACTAGAGGGATTCACCAAGAAAACAATGGGGAATTCAAAAGAAACTCCTTTACCCAAAGAGTGGTGAGAATGTGGAACTCACTACCACAGGGAGTGGTTGAAGCGAATAGTATAGATGTATTTCATGGGAAGTTAAACAGGCTTATGAGGAATAAGGGAATAGAGGGTTATGATGATAGATTAGGAGGAGGAAAGAGGGGAGAAAGCTCGGGTGGAGTAGGAACGCTGGCATGGTCTAGTTGGGCCGAATGGCCTGATTTTGTGCCATGTATCCTATATAACTCACTGAACCTGATGAACTGTTGGTCATGCCCCATCAGCCTGGAAGTGAGTACACTCAGTCCAAGTCACACACCATGCTGACTTGGACATATATTAGCCATTCCGTCATCACCAATGGGACAAAATTCTAACTTAACCGTACTGTGGTGGCAACTTCACCACTTGGAATGCAGCTGTCCAAGAAGAAAGTTCACCAACATCTTCTCAAGGGTAAGTAGGATTGGGAAATGAAATGCTGGCCATGCCAGCGATGTCCACATATCACCTAATATCACTCAGGTTTGGGACACCAAGTATTATAATGAAATGTAGAAAAAATGTTCATCCCTTTCACAACTATAGACCTCCTGAGGTGCTTCACAGCTAATTTAATACCTTTGAATTACAATGCAATAATGTAAGGAAAAACAGTAGATAATTTGCACAGCAAGGTCCCATAGATAGCAGTGAATTAATAACTGAATAATATGTTTTTAGTGAAGTTGATTGAGAGATAAATCTTGGCTTGGACACCAGTGAGAACTACCCCCCGCCCCCCACCCCCCCAGGTCTTCTTCGAATGGTACCCTGAGATCTTTTCCATTCATCTGAGA
The DNA here is from genome assembly GCF_036365525.1 of Heterodontus francisci. NCBI lineage: Eukaryota > Metazoa > Chordata > Chondrichthyes > Heterodontiformes > Heterodontidae > Heterodontus > Heterodontus francisci. Next base: position 10,969,803 of record NC_090387.1, read on the forward strand.
GGGCAGATGGTGCTACAGTTTAACACCTCCTTCAAAACCTGTACCTCGTACAATGCAGCACTCCCTCGGTTCTGGAATATTACATCAGTCACCGGGATAACTCTCTGCTTTTCTTTAAATAATGCCATGGGATCTCTTATGTCTAACTGATGAGGCATGACGGGGGACTTAGTTTAACATCGAATACAAAAAAGGGCACATTCAACAAGGCGGGACGTCCACTAAAGTGTTAGCCAAGTTTATGTGCTCAAGTGTCTTGGATGGATAAGAAATAGGAGCTTGAGGAGACCATACAGCCTCACGAGCCTGCTCGGCCATTCAGTACGATTATGGCTGATCGTCTGCCTCAACTCCACTTTCCTGCTCGGTTCCTCCTGGCGCATACACGATGGGCCGAATGACCTCTTTCCGTGCTGTAAATTTCTATGATACAATGATTCTCCCCGTATTCCTTGATTCTCTGAGACATCAAAAATCAGTCCAACTCAGCTTTTGAATCTTCTGGCTCAGAGTAAGTTTGCTACCCACTGAGCCAAGAGACCACTCAAAAGCCAGTAACAAATACTTCTGAGAATTGGTTTATCAAGCTTCTAATATAGACCTTTTGGATAGGAAAAAAGTCATTTAGTTTGGTCAAATCTGCTTGTGGCATCAGATTTATAACATTTACAGATCAGTTAGTACCACAGGTACAATGAAAAAGTAATGTAGTCACAAATCAATTGTCAGACCTGTAGCAGAGTACAATGAAAATCAATTTTTTTATAGTTAAAATGCAAAAGTATGACATCCTGATATTTCATATTTCAATACTGCACCATATTCATAAATATAAAATGTGTAATACTCATAAAATATATATAAAATCATATTTTAATATGAGTTTTTTCATTTTACATTTAGAACAAACTAAATAAAAATTTGCCAAATATTGAAGCTCATGGGAAAAAAATAATCTCTTTGCCATTGTGATACAGGAGTTCACTTACCCTTCATTAAAATGGTGATGGGAGTTGAAAAGCTCCTCAGTCAATTCACCAAAATTGAATAGCAACAGCTTTTAGAAGCAGGAAAATTCCACCCACTTTCATCCGATAAGTACATCAAAGGGAACAAATAGGTAGGAACTGAAATGTATGTGTATTCCACAGAAAAGTCCTGGTATCAATCATGCAGGGATTCATTCTGCTTTTGTAAGGCTTCTGAACAGACAAAGAGATAAATCTATAGATCAGAAAAAGGCCGATCCTATAAAAGGAACCCATTTTAGTGGTTTTGGACAAATATATATATTTTTTTATTTTTAGGAGGAGGGGGTAAGGGGAATGTGAGAAAGGAGTCAAATCTTTAAAAATCGGTCAAAGTCAGGAGTCTTTGTTTCTGCCTGCCTCTGCTCTTTGGAGCAGCACCTTTTCTAATTTCCCACCTCTGCCCCACCCCCACAGCCCCCTCCCCTCCCCCCACCACCATCCCCCAACCATGGTCCTTTTCTGGGTTGTGCAGGTGGAACCTCAACCAAGCGGTGATCCTTCATGCCCCTTGACTGTTGTCAAGCTATTTGAATATAGGGGGCATCAGAAAAGAATTCACACAATATCCAACTGACCCACTCCCACTCAGCTCTTCCTCACACCAACATGCACACACCTCCATATACCCACAGCCAGCTGCCATCTAGTTTAATAAGAACTGATATGAAGAGGATTTTTCTTTCGAACTCCTATAAAAAGAAAGGACTTGCGATTAAGGAGTGTTTTGTTACTGTACAGTGCATTATAGCAGATTATCTTATTGTCACTAATTTTCAGCATAGGCCTTGATGAGTAAGAATTCGTTGCTGAATCAAGTTCAGTATATTTTGTGATATTCATAAAAAGCAACCAAAACTGAATAATTAATCTTATTCATAACTAATAGCTAACTAATCCTGGCTGGCCTCCCAGCTTGAACTCTCTATGAAGGAGATCATCCAAAATTCTACTGCCTGCATCCTAATTCACACCAAAATGAGCTGGGGCCTTTGATATCAAGGCAGCGTTTGACCAAGTATGGCATCAAGGAGCCCCAGCAAAACTGGTCAATGGGAATCAGGGGGAAAATTCTCTGCTGCTTGAAATCATACCAAGCGCAAAGGAAGATGGTTGTGGTTGTTGGAGGTCAATCATCTCAGCCCCAGGACATCACTGCAGGAGTTCCTCAGCGTAGTCTCCTAACCATCTTCAGCTGCTTCATCAATGACCTTGCTTCAATAATAAGGTCAGAAGTGGGGATAGTCGCTGATGATTGCACAATGTTCAGCACCATTCGTGACTCCTCAGATACTGTAGTAATGCAGCAAGACCAGGACAATATCCAGGGTTGATCTGATAAATGGCAAGTAACATTTGTACCACACAAGTGCCAGACAATGGCTATCTCAAACAAGAGAGAATCTAACCATCTACTCTTGACGTTCAATGGCCCTACAATTGCTGAAGCCCCCACTATCAACATCCTGGGGGTTACCATCGACCAAAAACTGAACTGGATTATCCATATAAATACCATGGCTACAAGAGCAGGTCAGGGGCTAGGAATCCTGCGGCGAGTAACTTATCTCCTGGCTCCCCAAAGCCTGTCCACCATCTACAAGGCACAAGCCAGGAGTGTGATGGAATACTAAAAATAAAAAAAAATACTGCAGATGCTGGAAATCTGAAATAAAAGCAAAAAATGCTGGAAATACTCAACAGGTTTGGCAGCATCTGTGGAGACTGAAGCAGAGTTAATGTTTCAGGTCAGTGACCTTTCATGAGAACTCCTCATCAGTTCTGATGAAAGGTCACTGACCTGAAACGTTAACTCAGCTTCCCTCTCCACAGATGCTGCCAGATCTGTTGAGTATTTCCAGCATTCTTTGTTGTTATGTGTGATAGAATACTCTCCACTTGCCTAGATGGGTGCAGCTCTGACAACACTAAAGAAGCTCGACACCATCCAGGGCAAAGTAGCCCATTTGATTGGCACCCCATCCACCATCTTCAACATTCACTCCCTCCACCACCGACACACAGTGGCAGCAGTGTGTACCACCGACAAGATGCACTGCAGCAACGCATCAAGACTCCTTAGACAACACCTTCCAAACCCGTAACCTCTACCACCTAGAAGAACAAGGACAGCAAGACTATAAAAGCCTAGAAACCTATAAAATTCTAACATGACTTGACAGGGTAGATGCAAGAAGGATGTTCCCAATGGTGGGGGAGTCCAGAACCAGGGGTCATAGTCTAAGGATATGGGGTAAACCTTTCAGGACTGAGATGAGGAGAAATTACTTCACCCAGAGAGTGGTGAGCCTGTGGAATTCGCTACCACAGAAAGCAGTTGAGGCCAAAACATTGTATGCTTTCAAGAAGGAGTTACATATAGCTCTTGGGGTGAAAGGGATCAAAGGTATGGGGAGAAAGCGGGAACAGGTTACTGAGTTGGATGATCAGCCATGTTCATAATGAATGGCGGAGCAGGTTCGAAGGGTCGAATGGCCTACTCCTGCTCCTATTTTCTATGTTTCCGTGTTTCTGAGCACATGAATGGGAACAGCCTGCAAGTTCCCCTCCAAGTCACACACCATGCTGACTTGGGGCTATATCGCCGTTCCTTCACTGTCACTGGGTCAAAATCCGGGAACTCCCTTCCTAACAGCACTGTGGGTGTACCTACCCCCACATGGACTGCAGCGGCTCAAGAAGGCCGCTCACCACCACCTTCTCAAGGGCAATTAGGAATGGGCAATAAATGCTGTCCTAACCGGCAATGACCATATTCCCCAAACAAATTTAAAAAAACTCATCCCCTGGCTCGCTGATCTGCATTGGCTCCTGATCTAGTAATGCCTCACTTTTAAAATTCTCATCCTTGTTTTCAAATCTCTCCATGGCCTTGCCCCTCACTATCTCAATAACCTCCTCCTACTGTACAACTCCCTGAGATCTCTGCACTCCTCCAATTCAGACCCCTGTGAATTTTTATTCTTTAATTATTTATCCAATTCCCTTTTGAAAGTTACGATTGAGTCTGTATCCGCCACTCAATCAGACAGTGCTTCCAAATCCTAGCCAGTCATAGAAATCAAAAAAACTTATGGCACAGGAGACGACTCAGCCCATCGTGTCTGAAAAAGAACTATCCAGCCTAATCCTGCTTTCCCACTCTTGGTTTATTGCTCCTTAGGTTATGGTACCTATAGTACATACACAAGTATTTTTAAAATGCGATGAGGGTTTCTGCTTCTACCACTCTTTCAGGCAGTCCCAGACCCCCACCACCCTCTGGGTGAAAAAAATTCTCCTTATCTCCCCTCTAACCCTTCTACAATTTACTTTCACTTTACTGCTCCTGGTTAGTGACACCACTGCTAAAGGAAGTAGGCCTTTCCTATCCACTTTATCTAGGCCCCTCATAATTTTATACACCTCATTTCTATCCCTTCAGCCTCTTCTGTTTCAAAGAAAACAAACCCAGCCTATCCAATCTTTCCTCATAGCTAAAATTCTCCATTCCTGGCAACATATCCCAAAATCTCCTCTGTACCCTCTCTCGTACAATCACACCCTTCCAGTAATGTGGTGACCAAACCTATACGCAGTACTCTAACTGTGTCCTAACTAGTGTTTTATATAGTTCTAGCATGACCTCCCTGCGTTTATATTCTATGGCTGGATTAATAAAGGAAAGTATCCCATGTGCCTTCTTAGTCACCTTATCTACCAGTCCTGCTACCTTCGGGGATCAGTGGATATGCACTCCAAGGTCCCTCTGTATCTTACTATTTATTATAGTAAGGAGGGGCCCGCCTTGACCCACGACGCTGAGTAGGCCCCGTCGGATATTAACGGTGGCGGCGAGGCTTCAGTACGGCCCCCCTGCCGCCAAGCGGCAGGGCCTTCATTAAAAAATGAGGACAATTAAAATTCAGATTAACTTACCTGCCAATGGCAGCCCCCCCACGCCGATTTTACAGCTAACTGCCCGCGTCTTACATGCCTTCAGATCTCCGTTGGAGTTCCAATATGCGATAGTGGTGGGGGGGGGGGATCAATAAAATTATTAGGGTGGAGGGGAGTGGGGAAACAACTTCTTATTGGCTGTGGGAATGGTGGGACGGGGTTGAAGGGCAAATGGTAAGAGGTTGTGGGGGAAAATGCAGATTGGGAATAAAGTTCCTTTTGATGATAATGCCCCCTAAACAAAGATTGGGGGGGGGATGGTGGGTGGGAAAGGGCCTACAGTATTTATTTAATTTTTCATACATAATGCTGCACAATATAACTTTAAATATTAACATTTCTCCTAAGGGCTTGCAGCCCTTTAAAAATGGCACCAGCGCCTGTGCACTGGCGCCAGATGCTGTTGCTGGGGCTGTGTGTCGGCCGCCCCCTCTACATAATCAGAAGTGGCCACTCTTCCCCCTCTATTTAAGTCAGCCCCCACGCATTATATTGCTGGGGCTGTGCAGTGGCACTTCCATGTCGGAAGGCCGCCGTTTTCACAGCGCGCCACCGCGGAGTGCGGCACGCTGATAAAATTCAGCCCGATATATACCACGAAAAGCAAGGGACCTAGTACTGTAAAACACCACTGGAAACAGTCTTCCTGCTTTGCTTCCTGCCACTGAGCCAATTTTGGACCCTAATTAACACTTTTCTTTGGATCCCATGGCCTTTTACTTTCTGACCAATCATATGTGACCTTATCAAAAGCCTTGATAAAATCCATGTAGACGACTGCAAATATGCTACCCACATTGATCCTCCTTTTTTCTTCCACAAAACATTCAATCAAGTTTTTTTTAAATTCTTTCATGCGATGTGAGCATCGCTGGCTAGGCCAGCATTTGTTGCCCATCACTAACTGCCCTTGAGAAGGTGGTGGTGAGCCACCTTCTTGAACTGCTGCAGTCCATCTGGTGTAGATACATCCACAGTGCTGTTAGGAAGGGACTTCCAGGATTTTGACCAAGTGACAATGAAGGAATGGCAATTTAGGTCCAAGTCAGGATGATTGACGTGTGACATGGAGGGAAACTTGCAGATGGTGATGTTCCCATGCATCTGCTGCCCTTGTCCTTCAAGGTGGTAGAGGTCACGGGTTTGGAAGGTGCTGTCGAAGGAGGCTTGGCGAGTTGCTGCAGTGTATCTTGTAGATGGTACACACTGCTGCCACTGTGTGTGGAGGGAGTGAATGTTGAAGGTGGCAAATGGGGTGCTGATCAAGTGGGCTGCTTTGTCCTGGATGGTGTTGAGCTTCTTTAGTATTGTTGGAGCTGCACTCATCCAGGCAAATGGAGAATATTCCATCACACTCCTGACTTGTGCCTTGTAGATGGTGGACACGTTTTGGGGAGTCAGGAGTTGAGTGACTTGGCACACAAATCCCAGCCTCTGACCTGCTGTTACAGCCACAGAATTTATATGGCTAGTTCAGCTTTGCTTCTGGTCGGTGGTAACCCGAGATGTTGATAGTGGGGGATTCAACGATGGTAATACCATTGAATGTCAAGGGGAGGTGGTTAGATTCTCTCTTGTTGGAGATGGTCATTGCCTGGCACTTGTGTGGCGTGAATGTTACTTGCCACTTATCAGTCCAAGCCTGAATGTTATCCTGGTCTTTCTGCATGAGGACATGGACTTCTTCAGTATCTGAAGAGTCGTGAATGGTGCTGAACATTGTGCAACCATCTGCGAACATCCCCACTTCTGACCCTATGATGGAGGGACGGTCATTGATGAAGCAGCTGCAGTTGGTCAAACAGACCTTCTCTTAACAAATCCATGTTGGGACAGTCCTTGATTAATCGATGCCTTTTTAAATGATCATTACTATTGTCCCTTAAGTTATGTTAAAAGGCTTTTCCTCGTGTTGCCTCTGGTTCTTTTGCCAATCACCATATATCATTGCCCTCTGGTTATCGATTCTTCAGCCATTGAAAGTTTCTCTTTATTTACTCTATCTAAACCCTTCATGATTTCAAACAGCTCTATCAAATCTCCTCTTATCTCTTGTGAAATGTCTTGGGATGATTAAATATGTTAAAGGTGTTATATTAATGCAAACTGCTTTGTTATAATTTCTTTCTGAAAAGTAAGTCAGAGTATATTGAACTAAAAAGATTCAGAATGTTTTGACTACATTTTGTTTTAACTTAAGAAATCAGTGTGAAGGATCAAAGCTCACTCGGCAGGACACCAAGCTCGAAAAAATACGATGGGGAAGAGGAGATTAGATGATACCAAGTTTCATTTTTGAAAACCCATAAATGGGCATAATGGTTGCTCAAATTGTGCTGCGAACTCATTGGTCCAAATTCTGCTGCCAAAATAACAGCGAGTTGATTAATGTGTAAATTATACAGTAACAGGGTGAGGAAAAAATACACCATGAATTACAAATCACCATAAACTGCTAGGTGATTTGTGCCACTCCACTGTTAGCTTTGCAAAAATGTCTTCTTGCACATTAATTGCCATTAAACTCAACACAGAAAGTTAGGGCCAGTACTTAAGTGTATAAGTACCTTTTAATGAAGAGATTTATGTTGCTGCATTACCAATCAACCTCTTTGGCCCAGAAAGAGAACAATCAAAACTGTGCTGTCTCATTTCTACAGGTAGCACACTTTTCTTCGAGATTAAAAAAAAAATCCCCTTTGCCGGCCCTACCACTGTCTCCATGGTGACTCATGCCATTCCATACATCAGCCCCCTCCCTGGCACTCCCCTCTCCCCACCCCAACAGGAACCCCATGTTGGGATATTCTGCAGACACGCTATGGGGAGTCAGCAGCCTTAACAGCCTGGTACCTGAAATCCCATCTCCACCCTCCTGGCATTGCTGTGAGTGACATGCCTGCAGCACCAAGAGACAAAAACAAATGAACTGAACTGTTGATCAAGATGGAAAAAGAAACACTTGGATTTATGGAGCACCTCTTGTGACCTCAGGACATCCCAAAGCACTTTACAGCCAATGAAGTACCTTTGAATTGTAGTCACTGTTGTAATGCAGGGAACATGGCAGTCAATTTTTGCACAGCAAGCTCTCACAAACAGGAATGAGATAATGACCAGATAATCTGCTTTTACTGGTGTTGGTTGAGGGATAAATATTGGCCAAGATGCAGGGAAGACGTTCCCTGTTCTTCTTCGAAGTAGCATCATGGAATCTTTTACGTCCACCTGAGAGGTCAGATTGGGTCTTGATTTAGCATCTCATCTGAAAGATGGCACAACACTCCTTCATATTGCAGGAGTGTCAGGCTGATTTTGTGCTTGGGTGTCTGGAGTGGGCCTTGACCCTTCTGACTCAGAGGTAAGAATGTTACCCACTGATCCGCAGCTGTTGATATTGGCTGAAATGAGGTCATTCCGGCAAAAGTGCAGAGCATCAAACATTAACAACATTGATGACTCTGCACTGGGGGGATTATTAACAGCCCTAGGAACCACATTGAAAGCTGATGAGGAAGAAAGTTGAGAAGGGGAACAGCAAAGGCCGGCATGATGCTGTCAGTTTTGGCTTGTGTTTGGTTGCCAGTTTGTCTGTGCAGGCTCAGATTGACATAGTTTATGAGGTCATTTATAGATGAGGTTGTTATTTTTAAACTTATCCTTGTATTGTGTGAAGCAGTGGAAGGATTCTCAGTCTAACTGACAGTCTAATAGGCTGGCGTTGTCATTATTTTCATATCTTCTCCTGGGGAATGGTGTGAAGTAGTGTTAGGGTTCGCAGGCTGATTAACAATCTGGCATCACTCTAAAATCACTCCAGGGTGGCATTGTCATTGCTTTTGTATCTTTCCTCTCTTCCTCTTGTAGTGTGAAGTAGCGGAAAGATTCACAGGCTGATTAAAATTTCGACAGGTTATGGCTCCAACTATCTTCATATCAGTTTGTTGGTTGGTTAGTCCTATATAGTGGGAGGGCTTTATGGGCTCCCGCAGCCCATATGCTGAGGGATGGGGGATGTACCCACAATATGTAAGTATCCAGCTAGGTGTCAACCCAGAATTCAGAGCTGGAGCACCAGATGCACTCACCAGACTGCCTGTAGTGGGGAAATTAAACCCTGCACTTTCCGCACTTTGAAGAGGGAACGCTGACTCTAAGCCAAAGTCTCTGGTATGGATGAGATGAGTTCCCTTGAATTAATCTCATTGGGTATACTTGAGACACCTTTTACACATAGGAATAAAAATTAGAGAGAATAACTACATTTGGATAAAAGGCTACTTTCCTGTGAAGTAGGTAGAGCTGCTGAATAATTGTGCAGGAGCAGAACAGTTTTTTGCCGTATTGATTAAATGTTCCCTTGTTGAGAAAAAGGCTGACAAAAGAGTACGCTGCTTCTAAATGATATTCTCCCAATGAATTTTAAATTTAAATGGCGGATTTAAATCAAGACTGCAGCTCAGGATGACTGACAGAACAGTGTGGGCTGGTGTATATCAAAGGAAATTATCGCAGGTAATTTTAAAATTATTCTGACATTATTTCAGAGGAATTCTTGAAGTGCTTTTAAGCAGGAGTGGCTTTGCATTCTAACGCGTTGCTCAGGATGTCCTGCGGGTTTCTGAATTTCAGCTATTACCATGTTACGAAGGGCTAGCAGTCTTAAACTTTGTTCAGGAAGAAGGAATCACTTAATTCCATTGGTATTTCAAGCTGTGGAAGTCTTGTATTGTGCTTCAATATGGCTAGCTCATGCAATGAAGTGGGACACAGGCCACAGAGGAGCATTAAAGCTCACTTATAAAATACTGCAGGTTTTAAAAATCTTTAATGGGATTATCAATTTAATCTACGAAACTGCCTTTGCCTCCCACATACTTTAGCTGAAAATGAGCAGTTTGGACACATGGAACTGCTTTGAAGTGCTGTATGTTTCATGTAATGTATGTTTTATAAGCTGCACTCCCTGTGTATACATCTTACAATAAAACCAGTGCCAATCCAGAGCCAAGTTTTTCTTTGTGCATCCAACTGCTCTGTCAGTCCTTGTGGTCACTCATCCTTACTTTTCGTGTGTTTTAATTAATGATGTTCTTACTGACTGTTTTTCTTCACTGTGTCTCTTTCATTATTCCTGTGCATTTCTTTGTCATTTTTTTCTCATTCTTCCTGTGAGTTTGTTTATCTCTCTCTGTCCCTCCATGCTCTTCCTTTTTCACTCTTCATGTATCATTCTGTCACTCTTCCACACCCTACTCATATGAGTAAGTAGCTCAATTGAACATTGAAGCCTGTTGAGTTCTTCAGTTTACTAGGAATGAAAACTGTAGTGATGGTGTTTGGCATAGTCCTTGCATGTTTTCTGATGGATGGATCACTTGCAGTTGCTTCAGTATATTCTGCTCCATGTTTTCTGACAGATCCAACCAGCTGGGTTATTGAGAGAGGAGAGTATTCAGAGAGAACAAGAGCAGAGAAAGGTGATGTAATGAATAGTGGGCACAATAAAGGAGGAAATTGTAATGCTTCTCATTAGATGCAAGTGTGAATTGGAGATAAGGCTATAATGCTATAACTCTGACTCTCCAACCAACACGCACTCCCTCTGAGGCTGTGCACTGGTAGAGCAATTTCAACTCTAAACAGAAGCTTCTTCCATGTCCTTTATCTACTACGAGCACCAGTCTATCACTTATACACTTTTCATCTCCAGGTTTGAGTCCCAGAATGATGAGTTGGAAGTTTCCTCCATCTGAGTGCTGGAACAGTCCAATCAAAAATGACTTTGAACAATTTTGATCTAATGTGTTGAGTGTAAAAGTGTCCACTTTTCAAAAGTGTCAGGGACTTGGCAATTAATTGGTGGTCTCGCTGAGCAATGTCACTTAGACAGCTATTAAGAAAAACACACGTATCATTCGGTAGACTGGACACTGTTCTTACAATATTTACATTAAGGCATACTTTTAGGATTGTGATGAGGGTTTTATTTTTACTCTAACCCAAATGATCTTGGATTTTGAATGATAATATTAACAATGCTGAAGTGTTGCATTCTTCACATTCAAATTTACTCCATAAAAAACAGAAACATCCACTGAAGAGGAAAAGGTTGCTTGGACACCTCAGCAGCAACATCAACTTACATTTATATAGTACCTTTAATGTAGTAAAACATCCCAAGCTGCCTCTCAGGAGCAATACCAATCAAAATTTTACACCACATAAGGAGATATTAGGACAGGCAACCAAAAGTTTGGTTACAGGTAGCTTTTAAGGAGCAGTTTAAAGGAGGAGAGAGAAGTCAGGTTGCTGAGAGCTTGAGAGATGGAAATCCAATGTTTAGGGCCCAAGCAGCTGAAAGCATATTCATCAACGGTGGAGTGTTGAAAATCAGGAATGTACAAAAAGCCAGAAATTAAGAAATGCAGAGTTCTCGAAGGGTTGTAGGGCTCGAGGAAGTAATAGAGATGGGAAGGGAGAGAGGCCATGGAGGGATTTGAAAACCAGGATAAGAGTTATAAAATTTCACATGTTAGTATAGCATGGAAGAATATGGTGCAAAAACAATGGGGCAGCAATAGTAAGGGATTTCAACAACCACAATATTAACTGGAATAGAATCTGTGTAAAAGGGATAGAGGGCACAAAATGTAGCAAGCTCAACAAGAGAGGAGGCAATTCTAGACTTAGTTTTAGGGAACGAAACTGGACAGGTGGAAGGGATATCTGAGTGAGAGCATTTTGGTTGTCGTGACCATAATCCAGTAAATTCAGCATAGTTATGGAAAATGTCTCAATTGAGAAAGGCCAATTTTATTAAGCTTAGATATGACTTAGCAAATGTGGACTGAAAACAGCTGCTTTAAGATAAATCAGCGTCAAAGCAGTGGGAAGTATTCAAGTTAGAGATATTGAGAGTTCAGAACAAATATGTTCCCACAAAGAAAAAGAATGGGACTCCCAAATCTGGAGCCTGCTGGATGCCAAAGGGCAAATAGAGTAGGATAAGGGAAAAAAAGCGAAGTTTAAGCCAGATACCTTACAGCTTAATATTGCAGAAAGCCTAGAGAAGTGCAAAAAGTGCAAGGGTGAAATTAAAAAGGAAATTATGAAAGCAAAGAGCAGGCATAAAGAAATATTGGGAAGGAAAATCAAGGAAAACCCAAAGATGCTTTATAAATACATAAAAGGAAAAGGATAACTAAGGAAAGGGTATGACTGATTAGAGACCAAAAATGTAATGTGTGTGGAGGCGGCAGGCATGGGTATGGTTCTGAGTGAATATTTTACATCTGTCTTCACAAAAGAGGAGGAAATGCAGACCTTGTAGCTAACGAGGAAGAGTGTGAAATATTGAATGGGATAAACATAGTGAGAGAGGAGATATAAAGTGGTTTAGCATCTTAGAAAGTAGATATATTGCCAGGTCTAGATGAAATGTATCCCAGGCTGTTAAGAGAAGCCAGGGAGGAAGTAGTGGAGGCTCTGATTAACATTTTACAATCCCCTCAGGCTACAGGCAAATTGTCAGAGGACTGGACAACTGCTAACATTGCACCATTGTTTAAAAAGGGAAAAAAAGGATAGACCAAGTAATTATAGGAATGTCAGCCTAACCTCAGTGGTGGGAAAAATATTGGAAAAAAATTCTGATGGACAGTGGCGCAGTGGTTAGCACCGCAGCCTCACAGCTCCAGCGACCCGGGTTCAATTCTGGGTGCTGCCTGTGTGGAGTTTGCAAGTTCTCCCTGAGTCTGCGTGGGTTTTCGCCGGGTGCTCCGGTTTCCTCCCACCACCAAAAGACTTGCAGGTTGATAGGTAAATTGGCCATTATAAATTGCCCCTAGTATAGGTAGGTGGGAGGGAGAATATAGGGACAGGTGGGAATGTGGTAGGAATATGGGATGAGTGTAAGATTAGTATAAATGTGTGGTTGATGGTCGGCACAGACTCGGTGGGCCGAAGGGCCTGTTTCAGTGCTGTATCTCTAAATAAATAAATAATCATCATTTAGAAAGGCATGGATTAATCAAGTGCAGTGAGTTATGGCTTAAAGGGATCAAAGGATATGGGGCGAAAACGGGAACAAGTTACTCAGTTGGATGATCAGCCATGATCATAACGAATGGCGGAGCAGGCTCGAAGAGCCGAATGGCCTACTCCTGCTCCTATTTTCTATGTTTCTATGTGGCCTGGAACTCTCTGCCTGAAAGGGTGGTAAAGGCAGAAACCCTCATCGCATTTGAAAAGTACTTGGATATGCACTTGAAGTGCCGTAACATACAAGGCTATGGACCAAGAGCTGGAAAGTGGGATTAGGCTGTCGAGCTTTTTTTTTGGGTGGCACAGACACAAAGCGGGAGGTGGTGGCATAGTGGTATTGTCACTGGACTAGTAACCCAGAGACCCAGGTGTTTCTCTGGGGACATGGGTTTGAATCCCACCACAGCAGAAGGTAGAATTTGAATTCAGTTAATAAATCTGGAATTAAAAGCTGGCCTAATGGTGACCATGAAACCATTGTCGATTGTTGTAAAAACCCATCTTGTTCACTAATGTCCTTCAGGGAAGGAAATCTGCTGTCCTTACCTGGTTTGGCCAACATATGACTCCAGACCCACAGCAATGTGGTTAACTCTTACCTGCCCTCTGAAATGGCCTAGAAAACCACTCAGTTGTATCTAACCGCTACAAAGTCAATAAAAAGGAATGAAACCAGACGGACCACCCGGCATCGACCTAGGCACCGGAAACGACAACAGCAAACCCAGCCCTGTCGACCCTGCAAAGTCCTCCTTACTAACATCTGGGGGCTTGTGCCAAAGTTGGGAGAGCTGTCCCACAGACTAGTCAAGCAACAGCCTGACATAGTCATACTCACGGAATCATACCTGACTGACAATGTCCCAGACACTGCCATCACTACCCCAGGCATGTCCTGTCGAAAGGGGCAGGACAGACCCAGCAGAGCTGGTGGCACAGTGGTATACACTAGGGAGGGAGTTGCCCTGGGAGTCCTCAACATTGACTCTGGACCCTATGAATTCTCATGGCATCAGGTCAAACATGGGCAAGGTAACCTCCTGCTGATTACCACCTACCACCCTCCCTCAGCTGAGGAGTCAGTACTCCTCCATGTTGAACACCACTTGGAGGAAGCACTGAGGGTGGCAAGGGTGGGGGACTTCAATGGGCATCACCGAGACTGGCTCGGTAGCACCACTACTGACCGAGCTGGCCGAGTCCTAAATGACATAGCTGCTAGACTGGGTCTGCGGCAGTGATGAGGGAACCAACAAGAGGGAAAAACATACTTGACTTCATCCTCACCAGTCTGCCTGGAGCAGATGCATCTGTCCATGACAGTATTGGTAGGAGTCTGGTTTCAGCACATTCCTTGTGGAGACGAAGTCCCACCTTCACATTGAGGAAACCGTCCATCGTGTTGTGTGGCACTATCACCATGCTAAATGGGATAGATGTCGAAAAGATCTAGCAATGCAAAACTGGGCAACCATGAGGTGCTGTGGGCCATCAGCAGCAGCAGAATTGTACTCAACCACAATCTATAACCTGATGGCCTGGCATATCCCCCACTCTACCATTACCATCAAGCTAGGAGACCAACCATGGCTCAATGAAGAGTGCAGGAGGGCATGCCAGGAGCAGCACCAGGCGTACCTCAAATTGAGGTGTCAACCTGGTGAAGCTACAACAGAGGGCTACCTGCATGCCAAACTGCATAAGCAGCATGCAATAGACAGAGCTATGCAATCCCATAACCAATGGATCAGATCTAAGCTCTGCAGTCCTACCACATTCAGCCGTGAATGGTGGTGGACAATTAAACAATTAACTGGAGGAGGTGGCTCCACAAATGTCCCCATCCTCAATGATGGGGGAGCCCAGCACATCAGTGCGAAAGATAAGGCAGAAGCATTTGCAACAATATTCAGCCAGAAGTGCCGCGTCGATGATCCATCTCGGCCTCCTCCTGAAGTCCCCAGCATCACAGATGCCAGACTTCAGCCAATTCGATTCACTCCGTGTGATATCAAAAATCAACTGAAGGCACTGGATACTGCAAAGGCTTTGGGCCCTGACAATATTCCGGCAATAGTACTGAAGACCTGTGCTCCAGAACTTGCGGCACCCCTAGCCAATCTGTTCCAGTACAGCTACAACACTGGCATCTACGTGGCAATGTGGAAAATTGCCCAGGTATGTCCTGTACACAAAAAGCAGGACAAGTCCAACCCGGCCAATTATCGCCCCATCAGTCTACGCTCAATCATCAGTAAAATGATGGAAGGTGTCATCAACAGTGCCAAAAAGCAACACTTGCTTAGCAATAACCTGCTCGGTGACGCTCAGATTGGGTTCCGCCAGGGCCACTCAGCTCCTGACCTCATTACAGCCTTGGTTCAAACATGGACAAAAGAGCTGAACTCAAGAGGTGAGGTGAGAGTGACTGCCCTTGACATCAAGATAACATTTGACCGAGTATGGCATCAAGGAGCCCTAGCAAAACTGAAGTCAATGGGAATCAGGGGGAAAACTCTCCGCTGGTTGGAGTCATAATTAATGCAAAAGAAGATGGTTGTGGTTGTTGGAGATCAATCATCTGACCTCCAGGACATCACTGCAGGAGTACCTCAGGGTAGTGTCCTAGGCCCAACCATCTTCAGCTGCTTCATCAGTGACCTTCCTTCATTCATAAGGTCAGAAGTGGGGATGCTCACTGATGATTGCACAATGTTCAGCACCATTCGCGACTCCTCAGATACTGAAGCAGTCTGTGTAGAAATACAACAAGACCTGGACAATATCCAGGCTTGGCTGATATGAGGCAAGTAACATCCGCATCACACAAGTACCAGGCAATGACCATCTCCAACAAGAGAGAATCTAACCATCTCCCCTTGACATTCAATGGCATTATGATCGCTGAATCCCCTACTATCACCATCCTGGGGGTTACCATTGTCCAGAAACTGAACTGGAGTAGCCATATAAATACCGTGTCTACAAGAGCAGGTCAGATGCTAGGAATCGTGAGGCGACGAACTCATCTCCTGACTCCCCAAAGCCTGTCCACCATCTACAAGGCACAAGTCTCTTACCTTCCACGAGCAGAGCAGAGAGGAGCTCTTCCAGTGCGCTGGAGTTTTGAAAAAAAAGGCAAATAGTGGCGTCAGAGGAGAGCTGCAAGGTGATTGGTTGGTGAGTAGCAGCTGTTAGAATATCTTAACAAAATAAGGGAAAAGTTGTTTTTTTTGTTGGAAAAAAATCCTCTGGTGAAAAGGTAAGTACTACTAAGTGTTTTTTTTAAGGACTTTAGATTGAAGTGGGTAGAACAAGGCTCCTAGTAAAATAAGTATTTTTTAATTCAGGGATTAACTAATTAACCTAAGGGTTAGTCATGGCAGGAGAGCTCAGCTCCGTGATATGCTCCTCCTGCGCTATGTGGGAAATCAGGGACGCTTCCAGTGTCCCTGACGACCATGTGTGCAGGAAGTGTATCCATCTGCAGCGACTGGCGGCCCGCATTACAGAGCTGGAGCTGTGGGTGGATTCACTGTGGAGCATCTGTGATGCTGAGGACGTCGTGGATAGCACGTTTAGTGAGGTGGCCACACCGCAGGTAATGGCTGCATAGGCAAAAAAGAGATGGGTGACTGCCGGACGGAGTAGTTGTCACAGGCAGGTAGTGCAGGAGTCCCCTGTGGCCATCCCTCTCTCAAACAGATATACCGCTTTGGATACTGTTGGGGGGGATGACCTCCAGGGAAAGCAGCAACAGCCAGGTTTGTGGCACCACGGAGGGCTCTGCTGCACAGCAGGGGAGGAAAAGGGCTGGAAGAGTTATAGTGATAGGGGATTCTATCGTAAGGGGTGCAGATAGGCGTTTCTGTGACCACAAACGAGATTCCAGGATGGTATGTTGTCTCCCTGGTGCTCGGGTCAAGGATGTCTTGGAGCGGTTGCAGGACATTCTGAAAGGGGAGGGTGAGCAGCCAGAGGTCGTGGTCCATATTGATACTAATGACATAGGCAGGAAGAGAGATAAGGTCCTGCAAAGTGAATATAGGGAGTTAGGCAGAAGGTTAAAAAGCAGGACCTCTAGGGTTGTAATCCCAGGATTACTCCCTGTGCCACGTGCTAGTGAGGGTAGGAATAGGAGGATTAGGCAAATGAATGCGTGGCTGAACAGCTGGTGCAGGCGGGTAGGCTTCAGCTACTTGGATCTGGGATCTCTTCTGGTGCAGAGGTGTCCTGTACAAGAAGGACGGGTTGCAACTAAACTGGAGGGGGACCAATATCCTTGCGGGGAGGTTTGCTAGTCCTACTCGGGAGGGTTTAAACTAGTCTTGCAGGGGGGTGGGACCCAAAGTAGTAGTCTCTCCGATGAGATAGTTGAGGCAAATGTAGACATTAAAGCAAGCAAGTCCAGTAGACAGGCCGGGCAGGGGCAGGACAGGGAGCGTGGAAGGTCTGGTAGGCTAAACTGCATTTACTTTAATGCAAGAAGCCTTACAGGTAAGGCAGATGAACTCAGAGCATGGATCGGTATATGGGATTGTGATATTATAGCTATTACGGAAACGTGGTTGAGGGATGGGCAGGACTGGCAGCTCAATGTTCCGGGGTACCGATCCTTCCGGCATGACAGAGGTGGAAGTAAGAGAGGAGGGGAAGTTGCACTATTGATTAGGGAGGACATCACGGCAGTACTGAGAGAGGATATTCCGGGGGGAATGTCCAGCGAGGCCATATGGGTAGAACTTAGAAATAAGAAAGGGTGATCACTTTGATGGGATTATACTATAGGCTCCCCAGTAGTCAGAGGGAGTTGGAGGAGCATATATGTAGGGAAATCACAGATAGGTGTAGGAATTATAGGGCTGTAATGGTAGGTGATTTTAACTTCCCTAATATTGACTGGGACTGCCTTAGTGCTAAGGGATCAGATGGGGAAGAATTTGTTAAGAGTGTCCAGGATAGTTTTCTGAAGCAGTATGTGGACGGCCCTACTAGAGAAGGGGCTGCGCTCGCCCTGCAGGTTACGCACTTGAGGTGCATATCCAGACACCTTTTAAATGAGTTGAGGGTTTCTGCCTCTACTACCCTTTCGGGCAATGAGTTCCAGACCCTCACCACCCTCTGGGTGAAAAAGGCTTTTTCTCATTTTCCCTCAAATCTTTCTACCAATCATTTTAAATCTATGCCCCCAGTCACTGACCTTTCTGCTAAGGTCAATAGGCCCTTCCCAGGCCCCTCACAAATTTGTACATCTCAATCAAATCCCACATCAGCCTCCTCTGTTCCAAGGAGAACAGCCTCAGCCTATCCAGTCTTTCCTCATTGCTGCATTTTTCCAGGCCTGGCAACATTGTCATATAACTCCTCTGTACTCTCTCTAGTGCAATTACATCCTTTCTGTAATGAGGTGACCAGAACTGCACACAGTGCTCAAGTTGTGGCCTAACGAATGATTCATACAGTTCCAGCACAACCTTCCTGTTCTTATATTCTATGCCTCATCTAATAAAGGAAAGGATTCCATATGCCTTCTTAACCACCTTATTGACCTGTCCTGCTACCTTCAGGGATCTGTGGACTTTTACTCCAAGTTCCCTCACTTCCTCTACACCTCTCAGTATCCTCCCATTTATTGTGAATTCCTTTGCCTTCTTTGACCTCCCCAAATGCATCACCTCACACTTCTCCGAGTTGAATTCCATTTGCCACTTTTCTGCCCACCTGACCATTCCATTGATATCTTATTGCAGTCTGCAGCTATTCTCCTCGTTATCTACCGCACGGCCAATTTTTGTGTCGTCTGCAAACTTCTTGATCATGCTCCCCACATTTACGTCCAAGTCTTTAATATATACCACAAAAAGCAGGGGACCTAGTACTGAGCCCCGCGGAATGCCACTGGAAACGGCCTTCCAATCGCAAAAACACCCCTCAACAATTACCTTTTGTTTCCTGCCACTGAGCCAATTTTGTATCCAGCTTGCTACATTTCCCTAGATCCCATTGGATTTTATTTTGTAACCAGTCTGCCATGAGGCACCTTGTCAAAAGTCTTGCTAAAATCTATGTAGACCACATCAACTGCACTACCCTCATCAATCCTCCTTGTTACATCTTCTAAAAATTCGATCAAGTTAGTCAGACAAGATCTTCGCTTAACAAATTCAAGCTGACTATCCATGATTAATCCATGCCCTTCTAAGTGACAGTTTATCCTGTCTATCAGAATTGATTCCAATAATTTGCCCACTACTGAGGTTAGACTGACTGGCCTGTAATTATTTAGTCTATCCCTCAATCCCTTTTAAAAAAAGGTACAATATTAGCAGTCCTCCAATCCTCTGGCACCACACATGTATCCAGTGAGGACTGGAAAATGATGGTCAGAGCATTTGCTATTTCCTTCCTGGCTTCTTTTAACAGCCTGGGGTACATTTCATCTGGCCCTGGTGATTTATCCACTTTCAAGGACGCTAATCCCAATAATACTTCCTCTGTCCCTATGTTGATCACATTCAATGCTTCACACTCCCCTTTCTAAACTACAATATCTGCATCATCCCCCTCTTTTGTGAAGGCAGACACAAAGTATTAAGAACCATACCAACATCTTCCGCCTCTACACCTGGGTTAATTTTTTGGGTTTTGAGGGAAATTAAGGATATTAGAAGAAACCTCATAATTCAAACATAACTGCACAGAAATTACCATACAGGAACAGGCCGTTCAGTTCAACCAGTCCATGTTGGTGTTTTTCCTCCACATGAGTAGTATTCCTAATCTCTAGTGCCTGCCTTCTTCCCACGTACCCTTAATACTCCTCCAATTTAACCACCTATTTAATCAAATCTTCAGAGTTGACATAACCTTTGCTTCAATCACTAAATCCAGTGCTGCCTTCCATAGCATCCCAGCCCTCTGTGTAAAAAGGTTTCTCCTGCTGTCTGTTCTATATCTATTACATTTAGTCTCACATCTGTGTCCACCCATGCTAGACCTTTCTATCACTGAAAACAGGCTATTTCTATCTACTCTGCTCCATTCTTTCACAAATAATGAATACTTCTATCAAATAATGTCACAATTTGCTCTGTTTTAATCAAAACAGGCTCAATCATTGAAGTCATCTTTGTATAAGTGTTTCCTCCTACCAGGTCGCATCCGAGTGAACCTGCACTGTACTCTCTCTATTGCCTCAACATCTTTCCCATAGTGTGGAGTCTGATACTGCATGTAGTACTCCAACTGTGATTCACTAAAGTTTTATATAAGGTCACCATTACATCTTGACCTTCATATTCTATGCCTCTTGCTATAAAACCCAGTATTCCATTAGCTTTTTTTATGGCTTTATTCACTTGAGATGCTGTTTGTAATGCCTTTTGATCCTGAAATCTCCAAACTATTCTCCTCTTTCACAGTAACCAACCCTCCCCCATTCAAGTATAGTTATTACTTTTAATTCTTTTTAACCAAAGTATTCTCACCTTACATTTACTGACATTGAATTCTATCCACAACTTTGTTGCCCATTCCACCATCAGATCAATATTCCCTTGGAGCTTCCTTTGGGCTTCAGAATTATTCACACAGTAATTAGGTTTATTAAAGTGAGACCTGATTATCTTGGATTTAATTAATGGAGAGCTTCAAGGCTTAACAATAGAGTTAACATCTTAGGTTAATGGCCCTATGTCAAAATGAGTCATACAGACCAAAAAGGTCCCAGGTTCAACTCTTAAACTGTGCTGAGCTGAGACAGCTAAATCTCAATTAATTCAACAATGCTATAAGCTGCCTCAATCATCTGGGCTGCAGGAAAGGATAAATCAGCTACCAAATACACTCCTTACAGTGACAATCTGTAATTGTTAAGATAACAACATTTTAAACTTTTTTTTCAGCATGTTGATGACTTCACTGGAAGAAAATCTAAAGCATTTGCTGTTGTATAATCACTTTAAGAGTGATGTCCCTTTAAGAACTCGATATGCTAATGAGCTAAGTGCCAGGATGTAGTCATGTGACTAGAAGCCAAGGTCATTCTGCACTGTAACACCCTAAACAAAGGTTCTGTATATAGTTTGCTCTGTACTGTATATACTTGTTAGCTGTTAATAAAGCTTTCAGAGATCTTCAAGGAACTGGAATCCACATACCTCATTGTGTTGCTTAAGATAACACAAAGAAACTCCTGACATTTGCAATATCACTAAGAGCAAAAGAAAAAGAAAATTTGCATTTATTTAACTTCTTTCATGACCTCAGGAAGTCCCAAGTTGCTTTACAAAAAATTAACTACTTTTTGGAGTGCTGTGGGAATGTGGGAAACGTGGCAGCCAATCTGCGCACAGTAAGCTTCTGCAAGCAGCGATGTAATAAATAACCAAATAATCTGTTTTAGTAATGCTAGTTGAGGGATAAATACTAAGCAATGGGCATTACTCACTTGATCTTCTTCAAAATTGTGTTGTGGTATGTTCACCTGAGAGGGCAGTTAGGGCCTCGGTTTAATATCGCATCACTTAGTAACTAAAGGAATGTTTACCAGCTAATATCAAACTAGAGAACTCCTGCTAGAGTGTTGAATCAGAGAATCATAGAATAATTGCAGCACAGAAGGAGGCCAATTGGCCCTATGAGCCCTTGCCAACTCTCTGCAAGAGCAATTTAGCTTGTCCCACTCCCTGACTCTTTCCCCTTAGCCATGTAAATTCTTTCCCTTTGGGTGCTTAGCAAGTTCTGTTTTGAAAGCCATGATTGAATCTGCCTCCACCACCCTTTCAGATAGTGCATTACAGATCATAACCATTCACTGCGTAAAGAAGTTTTTTCTCATGCCATCCTTCGTTCTTCTGCCAATCATTTTGAATCAGTGTCCTCTGTTTCTTGACCCTTCTGCCAATGGGACCAGTTTCTCTCTATCTCCTCTGTCCAGGAGATTTTGAACCACCTCTATCAAATCTCCTCTTAACCTTTTCTTCTCTAAGGAGAACAACCCCAGCTTCTCCGATTTATTTACATAACCGAAGACCCTCATCCAGTATATTGGATGATGCCCAACTACAATCAAGGATTATATATGAAGAGAGGTCTATTGGAACAGGCATCAGAGGGCAGCCATGAGAAAGTTAGTACTCCCAGAGGAATGAGTGGAGAAAGTTGGAAGGGTGTGAAATAGTGAAGTAAATTCACCAATCTCAAACTCCTTTGTTCAAAGTGAGTGCAAGCCAAAGGCTGCAACACTGTAACCCAAATGTTCTGATCCATGCTCCCTTTGAGCAATGCTTCCAACTGGGAACACTCTGTGAGTACATTTTGCCAAATAAACAAATTAAATTGGTGCAGTACATTTAACATAGGAAAACATTTCAAAGTGATCAGAAGTTTCAGAGGTGTAATTGAAAAGTGGATGATGAACCAAAGAAGGAACAATTAGGAGATGGTAGTCAAAGGTTCAGCCGACGAGATAGATTTTAAAAAGCGTTTGAAAGGAGGAGCAGGAGGTGGATAGGTA
Source organism: Heterodontus francisci (assembly GCF_036365525.1). Taxonomy (NCBI): domain Eukaryota; kingdom Metazoa; phylum Chordata; class Chondrichthyes; order Heterodontiformes; family Heterodontidae; genus Heterodontus; species Heterodontus francisci. The sequence continues at coordinate 10,992,354 of NC_090387.1, forward strand.
GAAGGAGCTAATTAAAATATCAGCTGGCATAGGGACTAGGAAGGGGACTTGTGTAATCTGTAATAAAAACAGAAAATGTTGGAATTACTCAACAGGTCTGGCACCATCTATGGAGAGTTAATGGGCTAAATTTTGTTCTGATGACGGGGGTCCCAGTGACAGGCTGAAGGTGGGGGGAGATCATGCCTCGGCCCTCCATCGGACCTCCATTGCAATTCCACGGCGAGCAAGCACTTAACTGTCGCCATCTGGAACTCCATCCCTTTAATGGATGAGCTCCTGCCTCCAAAGTTTCAGGACCTTATGTCTGGATCAAACGGGGGTCCTCAGCCCACAATTGCTGGCGGCCAGACAGCCTTAGTGATCTTTTGGGTGGCGGCCTCCTAATTGGCTGCCTTCGTGTTCACCGTTCTATTAAGGACAGCAGGTGGCTCTCAATGTTGCTGGTCGAACCAGAGGGCCAGCAGCTCTGGAACCTCGGCAGCCCCACCAAGAGAGGTGTGCACTGCTGAGGTAGTTCAGGGGTGGCGAGAGTGCCTCAAAATAGAGGTGCCCATTTGAAGAATTGGCGATTCAACAAAATAAACAGTGGCCACAGCTGACAAGTCATCATTGCGGAGGGGGAGCTCATACCTTGCAGTCCAGTGACTCCACACTGGGCTCCTTCACAGGATATGCCGTGCCACTGGGAGGCTACCAGCCTTCCAACTATAGGCTGCAGCCACATCAGGGGGTCGCGTCACCATCTGGAAATTCCAGACGATGTGTGAAGAGTGCCTTTAATTGGCTCTTTAATTGCCCTAATTGGCTACCCACCACTAATGGGTGGGTAGCTGTCAACCCCCCCAGAAATAGTCTCGCTGAAAATAGGCTAGAGGCAGGAACATGGCTGTAGTCCGGCATGCCAGCTGGTAGCGAGAAATTACTGCCATGCCCGCCTTCCAAACCTGCCTCAGCTTGCGTGTCAAAATCTAGCCCAACATTCCAGGTCAATGACCCTTCATCAAAACTTGTATAATCTGTAGTTTAGTCAGAATACGAGAAGCAGCAGATGGGTCTTAGAGGTGGTATGAGCACAGAGAGAGCTGTTAATTGTATATCAATTAGGTATGCAAGCGTATTCAGGTGGTGGGCACTAACTGGAGATTCATCTGTGTTCATATATATAGGAGCAGGCTTAAACTTGTTGAAGGTGCATGATATGTATGTAATATGTGCCTCTGAAAATAAAAGCTTGTATAGACTTCAGTTCTATACTTGCATAGGCATGGGTGGAGATGGGAGAAATACTGGAGCAAAACAAGGGTTCATTCTAGTAATCATAGTAATGATGTAATAAATTATTGAGAATGACCAAACCAAAATACAGACTTTTAGTTTATATTAGCTACACTGAAAAGGATTTTGAGTCAATTCTTCAGTCGACAGTTTATCTCAACATTATTATTTTAACTACACAGGCAGCCTCCAAGGCATAGGATAGCATCACATCTTTTCAGGCCTCATTAAAATAACAACACTTCACATTGTAGGAAGGAGAATCACAGTAGAGGATTCAGACAGCAGAATGACAGGGAGATTCTGTAAAATAGAAAATTACTTAATAAACATTGTTCCACTTGAGACAGTTTCATTTGTACTCGAAGAGACTACAAATCTGACAGGATGACTGTGAAATAGCACTATTGTACTTCTTGAGATCTAAATGCACTTCAAAAACAAAATCATTCATTTTACATGCTACGGGGCAAATTGGCAAGGCTACGGTAGAGCAGGACTAGTTAGGAGCACAAGCCAGATATCAGAGTAATTAGAGGATGTAAATTTATGATCATCTCCAAATTAATGGAGGGAGGAGAGTTCGGAGAATTGCTTTTGCTCCAAGGATTTTTTAGGATATGGAATGTCGTACCAGAAACACTGATGGGAGCTGAATCCAACACAGCTTTCAAAAGGGAAGGGGATAAATATTTGGAAAAGAAAAGTGCTAAGCGTCTAGGGAATGTGAGGTTAAGTGAGTGGGCAAAAATTTGGCAGATGGAGTTCAATGTAGGAAAGTGTGAGGTAATCCACTTTGGTAGGAAGAATAAAAAGACAGATTATTATTTAGATGGAAAAAGACGACAAAATACTGCAGTACAGAGGGATCTGGGTGTTCTTGTGCATGAAACACAAAAGGTTAGCATGCAGGTGCAGCAAGTAATTAGGAAGGCAAATGGAATTTTAGCCTTTATTGCTAGGGGGTTAGAGTTTAAAAATTGGAAAGTCTTATTACAACTGTACAGGGTGTTGGTGAGGCCACACCTGGAGTACTGCATATAGTTTTGGTCCCTGTATTTAAGGAAGGATATACTAGCAGTGGAGGCAGTTCAGAAAAGGTTCATTAGGCTGAATCCTGAGATGAAGAGGTTTTCTTATCAAGAATGGCTAAACGGGTTAGACCTTTATTCATTGGCATTTAGAAGAATGAGAGGTGATCTTATCGAACATATAAGATTCTAAGGGGGCTTGACAGGGTAGATGTTGGGAATATTTTTCCACTGGTGGGGGAATCTCGAACTGGGGGACATAGTTACAGAATAAGGGGTCACACATTTAAAACTGAGATGCGAAGGAATTTCTTCTCTCAGAGGGTGGTGAATCTCTGGAATTCTCTACCTCAGAGAGTTGTGGAGGCTCGGTCACTAAATGTACTTAAGGAGGAGGGAGATAGATTTTTGAAATCTTGGGGAGTTGGGTGCTATGCGGAGCAGGCCCGAAAGAGGAGTTGAGGCCTGGGTCAGATCAGCCATGATCTTATTGAATGGCAGGGCAGGCTTGAGGGGCTGAATGGCCTACTCCTGATCCCATTTCTTATGTTCTTATGTTCTTATGTGAATGGCAGTGGGTCAAGCTGGATTTGTGAGTCTAGAAGGAGAGCTCCTGTTCCTACAAGCCTCACAAAAAATGAAGATGAATTTACCTTCTGGTCCCCTTTGGTCTTGGCCCAGGTCAGTCCAAAACTGATCGGAATCCAGTTGCCATATTGGGACCATTTTAAATGGGCCTAGTGCATGGCTCCAGGGCTCACTCCAACCACCCAGCGGTAAGTCCCTGGTAAATATTGCCACAACAATGGGGCAGTAGAGTATTGCCCACCATTTTCAGGATGCCAACATCCTATTTCCACTGGGTGGAAGGGCTGAAAATTCATGGCCTACATCTTTACACAAAGGAGGATCTATAGCTGGATGCTCCAAGCTGACTCCACACTACCTAAGTCAATGCTGTCCCACCACAGGACTTCTAACTTTAACTCTGGACTACTTTCTATTATTTCATATCTATTTCCAATTTCCCATTGACTATCAGGTTTTCTTATATACACTAATTTTTATGTAGTCAGGCCTATGTAAGTTGAGCTTTCCCTGAATCGTTTCGCGTGAGCATTTTGGTTGCTGCTCCGGACCTGAGCCCATCACTCTATTCCCACTTTTGCTCTTTCTTTTTAACTTCTTTTCTCTTTACTCCTCCTAGACCCTCCTTTCATGTCTCCAATCTCAGGAATTCTGTTCTCCCAATTTACTCCCCCTTTGGTTCTCCTCAACCTTCCCGCTCTCTTGCCATCATCCTCGGCTTGACTTCCTATTAGATAAGCCTACAGCTTCCTTCTGTGCCTCTCTTGACATCATCCAAAGTGCTCGTCGAGGCATTTGGCACTGGCTCATTATGAGTAATAACTCCAATTGCCTCATCCCACTCTCTCATTGACCTTCCCGTCAAGTGTCTGTTGGGGCTAGTCTTGCCAATCTCCTTCTTGTCCAATTCACCCCTCCCACTGACCCTTTGGGCTCTGCTGGTAGATCAGCTCTCACCGCCCCTCTATGCATCTACCTGCAGAATACCCATTCACTTGTGAACAAGGCCCTTGCCATGCACAAACTTATTGTGGATGATTGCATCGACAACATTGCCTTAACGGAAACCTGGCTGAGGGGTGATGAAGCCTTCCCACCTGACTATAACATCCACTAGTTGCACCATCAAGACTGTCCCAGTGGCGGTGTGGGGCTTATCACCAGATCACACCTTGGCCTGACCCCCTACTCCTCTGGCACATTCTCCCCTTTTGAGCATCTCACCTTGTTCCACCCCTCTTAACTCTCATTCAAAATCACCATTCTCTACCTCCTTCCCAAGTAAAATAAAAATGTTCTCACCAGGATATCTTCACTGCTTTCCTCCTTCAGCCTTTGCACCTAACGACTTCTCATCCTCGGTGATTTCAACCTCCATTTCAACTCATCATGCTCTCTCTCCTCTGAGTTCACTTTTCCTCCCTAAATCTCTCCCTCCATATGAACTCCCCAACCCATATTCATGGCCACCCCCTTCACCTCGCCACCTCAGGTGGTCTCACTGTTCCCATCATATCAAACATAGATAAGGCCATCTTCGATCACTTCCTTGGATCACTCACCACCTACACCTCGTTTCCTAACCCCAACTAAAGCTCCTTCTGTATCTGCCCCTGAAGAAAAACTATCCCCCAATTCACTTACACAGTGGTGTGGGAATCAGGAGATAATATTAGAGAGGAAAACCAAGGTACACAGAGACTTTGGTGAGTCAGATAGCACGAGAGTAGGAAACCGTAAGGTAATCGGTGGGGTCAGAGTAAGCGGCAATGTAACATGGTCTAAATTAGGTTTACTGTGCATGTATGGAATGTGGTAAATAAAGTTGGTGAGTTGCAGGCGCAGATAGCTACATGGAAATATGGGGCTGAATTCTACCTGCCCCCCAACATCGGGGGTAATGGCGGGTGAGCCTAGAAAGTGCCTCCAGGAGAGGCCCGCCAGGGATCTCAACATCAGGAGGACACCGCCCATATTAGCTAGACCTCATGGTGGCCCCCCCGCCAGTCGGCAAAGGGAGCAGGATCTAAATATTTAAATGAATGTAAGTTAATGAATTAATGACCTACCAGCTCCCATGGCTGTCCCGCTTCAATATTCAGGTAGGTTGCTGGGACTCCCGTGCCTTCGGATCTCCATTCGGAGATCCGAGGCGGAACAATGGTTGGGAGGGGGGAGCAGGTAAGTTGTCAGGGCGGCAGGGGGAGCAGGGTTAAGCGTTTTCGATTGGTCTAGGGGGCAGTGGGTAGGTGTAAAGTTCATAGTTTATAAACTTTGGTGGGGGATCGCAAGGTAAGTTTTTTTGGGGGGCAGAGGGCAAGTAATAAATTGTTTAGTCATTGGGGGGGGGGTGCGAGAGGGTTTTTAATTTTTTATTAAATTTTTCACATTAAATTTATAGTGCCGGTAACTTTAAAAATTCACATTCAATGGAAGGGCTTGAAGCTCTTTAAAAATGGTGCCGGTACATGCGCCATTGCCAGGGACAGAGCGCACGCCCCTCCACGTCATCGGGGAGGGTGGTCTTCCCTGACCATATAAATGAGCCGCTGCGTATAATATCGCGGCGGCTCTGCGGAGTAAAACCTGTGCATATGTGCTGCCATCTTAGAGGTTTGCTGCCGAGATCGGTGGCAAGCTAGTAAAATTCAGCCCATGATGTCATGGCGATAACCTCGTTCAAAAAAGGATACGACTGGGCATTAAATATTCCTCGATACAAGAGGCCGGATTTTTAAAGCCCGCCGAGGGAAGGAGCGAGCGTACATGTGATTTAAAGATCACATTCTCGGAGGTCAACACTGGATCCCACATCCTCCAGAACACAAAGCCATTTTTAAAGGGATGCTGGAAGGAAGGGTCCGGTATACCCGCACGCCTCCAAGTAAATTACTGTTGAGCTCTTTGAGAAGCTCATTAACGGGCTTGTCAGCAGCAGTTTGGGACTTTCAAAGGAAGGGCATGGGGAAAACTCCATGTCTGGAACACAGCAGGGTGTACAAGTCATGAATAATGTGAAGGCCAGGAGGGCTATAGGAAGGGCTGATTAAAATAATGCAGATCCATAAAATAAAGCTCAGCTGCTCCAACTGTGCCACAAAGTAGCCATTGCTGAAGTTCTAAAACCTGATTTTCTCAGTGGTGAATAGTAGGAATTCAGAGAGGGACAAGAACCCACTGGTATCACTGGGCAGCTGGGGTTGGCAGGAGAAGGCCTGATGAACACACAAAGTTCAGCTGAGGGAGTTCTGATGGGAAAAGGTTACTTTGACATTTGACAGAGCAGCTGGGATGAGCTTCAGCAGATGCAACCTTCTGGACAGCAGGAAGCCAGAGGAGCACAGCGGTGGGGGTTGTGGTGGGGGGGGGGAGGTGTGGGTGCTGCAAGGGGAAGAAGCCACTACTCTAGACATCAGGTCTACCGCCCAAGAGTCAGCTACCTCCAAACGTTAGAGTGCCAGTGCTGTAGAAGGCAGCGCCCATCCAGGCAGCTGGTCTTGGACCTGTGCCCTCTGATCCACAATGACCTGAGGCATCGCGGGCCCAAGACAGTCCCTTACTTGCAGTCCTCATGGTCTGGGTCATTCCAGGGATCAGCTGTGAACCTAGATGGCATACCGCAGTCGGCAACTCATCACACCATCAGACAGGTAACAGATGCCATATTCAGGAGGGCAGGGGACTGCATCCACTTTGACACAGATGGGCCCGTGAACACACTGGGGGCGTTGGGTTTTGTCTCCATCTCTGAATTCCCCAAGATGCAGGGCATCATCAATTGCACCCATGTAGCCATCAAGACACCCAGCGACTGGCCAGTCAGATTCATCAACAGGAATGGCTTCCACTTCTTTAACATCCAACTGGTCTGCGACCACAACAAGAACTTTTGCCATGTATGTGCTCGCTTTCCTGGCAGCTGCCATGAATCCTTCATCCTCCAGCAGTCCAGGCTGCCTCAGATATCACTCCATTCCCCCAAAATGCATGGATGCATCCAAGGGGTCAAGGGAAATCCGATGAAGAGATGGCCAATGACCCTCTATGGGTGCCCCATACAGAGGCACAGAGGCATTGCAAACAATGCCACCTGCACAACAGGTCAACCATTGAACAGGCTATCAGTGATGGCTGCTGTGGGGAGTCTACATGAACCCCTCACTTCATCTGAACCACCTCCATTCCCTGCCCCACTGGCTCTAAATGGACAGTGTAACAACCGGGTGAGGAAGGGGTCTCAGGGTCCCCTCTGGCCCCTTTCCTGGTTTGGCTGTAACAGAGTTTAACTTTTAAAAACACAGTGTTTCAGCTTCAACTCAGTGAGTCTTTACTCACTGCTCTCTAATTGTAATTGTAAATGAACCACCAAGACAGGCTTTCTTAGGTTTCACAAGAAAGATGTAAGTTTATTAACCCTTACCACTCTAACTTGGTTAAAATTACTAAAATACGCAGCTACACTAGCATGCATGCGAGATAAACACACACACACATATATAGATACAAAGAGGGAGACAGAATAAAGGGGGGCATTTGGAATAATAAATGGAATTCAGTTACTCTCTTTGGTTTGGATGTAAAGTCCTTGGTTGGAGTTAAGTCTTGCAGTTCTCGCTTGAGCCCTGTGCACACTTTCAAACTTTTTTTGCTGGTACCAGAAGGCTGAAGAGGTCCTCTGCCTTGAGGCTTAAGCAGCTTCATGGGTCCCGGGGACTTTGCTTGAGAGAGAGAGAGACAGGGAGAGAGAGGTGCTTTCTCCTTTGAGTTCAGTTGTAGTCTGCCCTTTCTGTGTGGCACAATTCAAAAAGTCCCCATGTTGTTCAGCAGATTAATCTTGTGATCAATCTGCAAGGATTTAAAAAGTTCTCCAGTCACACTCAGTGGGCAGGGGGTGTGGTGGTGGGGGTGGAGTGCTGGCTCTTACACAGACAGTGGCTCTCAATGCCTATTGATCATCACTATTGACAAAATCCATCTCACTAATTGACTCAGGGAGTACTCCCATTGTCTTTCTATGCAACTGTCTCTCAGAATGCAAATGTGCAGCATGTTTTCAGCTGCTTAGCTCTGTGGTCTTTTTAAACAAGTTATGTTCAATGTCCAGTAAAAGTTAAAATAGTGTTCCATATGACAAAACTAATATGTTTCCATTTGGCAGGTGTGGTTTCCGACACAACAGGAAACCCATCTCCATACCAATTAAAGGTTTATCCATTTGAAATCCGAACCTGAGTCAATTTACTAACCCAAAACCAGACCTGGCTCCTGTTTCCCATCTCCATAACAAAAATTCAGCCCAAGATGTTTTGGAAAGAAAGGAAAGAAAAAAGGATGGGTTGCAATATTAATTAAGGAAAACATTATAGTGCTGGAGAGGGAGAATGTCCTAGAGGGGTCAAGGACAGAATCTATTTGGTTAGAGCTAAGAAACAATACAGGAACCATTACATTAGTGGCTGTATTCTACTAACTCGAGGGAAAGACATAGAGGAACACATTTTCAAGATTACAGAGAGATGTAGAATTATAGAGTAGTTACAATGGGGGACTTTAGTTATCCTAATAGTAATAGTAATAGTGTAAAGGCAGAGAGAGACAAGAGTTTCTAGATTGTGTTCAGGAGAATCTTCTACATCAGTATGTTTCTAGTCCAATGAGGAAAGAGGCATTGCTGGATCTGGTTCTAGGGAATAAGGTGGGTCAAGTGGATCAAGTTTCAATAGGGGAAGATTTAGGAGACAATTATCATAGTATCATAAGGTTTAGGTTAGCTATGGTAAAGGACAAGGAGCAAACCAGAGTAAAAATAATTAATTTGGGGAGGGCCAACTTCAATGGGGTTGAGAACAGATCTGGCCCACCTAAATTGGAATCGAAGATTGACAGGAAAAACTGTACTGGAACAATGGGCTACCTTTAAAGAAGAGATAGTTTGGGTACAGTCAAGGTACATTCCCACGAAGGGAAAAGGTAGGTCAAACAAATCCAGAGCTCCCTGGATGCCAAAAGAAATAGTGAGTAAGATGAAGCTGAAAAACGATGCATGAGACAGATGTCAGGTGGAGAATACAATTGAGAACCAGGCTGGATATAGGAGGCTCAGAGGGGAAGTGAAAAAAGAAATAAGAGAAGCAAAGGGAGAGTATGAGAAGAGACTGGTAGCTAACATAATAGGGAATCCAAATGTCTCATATAGGCATATAAATAGTAAAAGGAGTAGTGGGGCTGATTAGGGACCTAAAGGAGGACTTAGGCATGGAGGCAGAGAGCATGGCTGAGGTACTAAATGAATACTTTGCATCTGTCTTTACCAAGGAAGAAGATGCCGCCCAAGTCATAGTGAAAGAGGAGGTATTTGAGACACTGGATGGGCTAAAAAATGATATAAAGAGGCAGTATTAGATTGACTGGCTGTACTTAAAGTTGATAAGTCAAAAGGACTGGATGAGATGCATCCAAGGATACTGACGGAAGTAAGGGTGGAAATTGCGGAGGCATTGGCCATAATCTTCCAATCCTCCTTAGTTACAGGGGCAGTGGCAGAGGACTGGAGAATTGCAAATGTTACACCTTGTTCAAAAAAGTGTGTAAGAATAAACCCAGAAACTGCAGGTCAGTCAATTTAATCTTGGCGGTGGGAAAGCTTTTAGAAACAATAATTCAGGGCAAAATTAACAGACAATTGGACAAATGTGGATTAATTAAGAAAAGCCAGCATGGATTTGTTAAGAGCAAATTGTGTTTAATTAATTAAGTTTTTTGATGAAGTAACAGAGAAGGTTGATGAAGGTAATACAGTTGATGTGGTGTACTTGGACTTCCAAAAGGCATTTGATAAAGTGACACTTAACAGGCTTGTCAGCAAAGTTAGAGCCCATGGAATAAAAGGACAGTAGCAATATAGATATGAAATTGGCTGACAGACAGGAGAGAGAGTAGTGTGAACAGTTGTTTTTTTGGCTTGGAGGAAGGTATATGGTGGTGTTCTCCAGGGGCTGCTGTTAGGACCTCTGCTTTTCTTGATATGTATTGATGACGTAGACTTGGGTGTAAAGGGCACAATTTCAAAATTTGTGGATGACACAAACTTGGAAGCATTGTGCATTTTGAGAACGATTGTGTTAAATTTCAAGAGGACAAACACAGGCTGGTGGAATCGGCGATATGTGGCGGATGAAAATTAATGCAGAGAAATGTGAAGTGATTCATTTTCGTAGGAAGAATGTGGAGAGGAAATATAAAATAAAGGGTACAATTCTAAAGGGGGTGCAGGAGCAGAGGGACCTGGGGGTATATGTGCACAAATCATTGAAGTTGGCAGGCTGTTTGAGAAGGTGGTCAATAAAGCATACGGGCTCCTGGGCTTTATAAATAGGGGCACAGAGTACAAAAGCAAGGAAGTTATAATGAAACTTTATAAAATACTGCTTCGGCCTCAGCTGGAGTATTGCATACAGTTCTGGGCACAATACTTTAAAAAGAATGTGAAGGCATTAGAGAAGTTGCAGAAAAGATTCACGAGAATGGTTCCAGGGTGAAGAACTTCAGTTACAAGGATAAATTGGAGAAACTGAGGCTGTTCTCCTTGGAGAAGAGAAGATTAAGAGGAGATTTGATAAACCTGTTCAAAATCATGAGAGGTCTGAACACAGTAGATAGTGAGAAAGCTGTTCCTGTTGGCACAATGATCAGGAACCAGAGGACACAAATTTAAGGTGATTGGCAAAAGAAGCAATGACGACATGAGGAAAATCTTTTTTACGCAGCGAATGGTTCAGATCTGGAATGCACTGCCTGAGAGTGTGGTGGAGGGAGATTCAATTGTGGCTTCCAAAAGTGAATTGGATAATTATCAGAAGAGAAAAGATTTACAGGGCTACAGGGAAAAGGTGGGGGAGTAGGACTAGGTGACTTGCAGATAGCCGACACAGACAGGATTGGTAGAATGGCCTCCTTCTGTGCTGTAACTATTCTAGAGTCTATGATTCGAACTGCACTTTCAAAGTCCCAGCTGTTTAGCCTTTGGTCCTCCATTCACCACAACATTTCTGCACCTACTGATTTGCTCAACCACACCCTCATCTCCACCTTTGATGACCTAGTCCCAATAAAATTATTACACTCTCACCCTGGCACTTTCCCCTGGCACAGCCCTCATCTCTGCTCCGTTAAGTCCATGGGTCGCAGACTTAAAATGATATGGTGGACAGCTGGTTTAGCCATCTGCCGCCAGATCTGACTGGACCACAAAGCACTATTGGGTCCTGCTCATGTCTGCTAAAACTGTTCACTATTCCAGGAGCATCCTGAAATGCAAGGATAACCCCCGGCTTCTTTTCTCCCCTGTCTCCTTCATCGTCCCCTCCAACAATAAGTGGGAGGAGCTCATAGACTTCTTTGATACTAAGATCGAGACCCATCCGAGCACCTGCCTCTGCTGCGTCCCTCCATTTCAACAAACCATCTGGCCAAAATTCCTCTAATACTCCCCCCTGCCCTAGCTCTGAACTCGCGTCTTTCTCTAGATTCTTTCCTATTTCCCCTCATGCCCTCTCCAAGCTCATCTTGACCCTGAGACCCACCTCCTGCTGCCTCGATCCTATTCCCTCTAAACTGCTGACCACCCAACTTTCCTCCCTGGTCCCATGTTAGTCGATATCCTAACCAGTTCTCTCTCTCTCCTTTAAATCTGCTGTAATCACACCTCCTCAAAAAGCAACCAATGACCGCACTGTCCTTGCAAACTATCACCCCATCTCTAACCTCCCTTTCCTCTCCAAAGTGCTGGAATGTGTTGTTACCTCCAAAGTCCCTGTCCATCTTTCCCGGAACTCCATTTTTGAATTCCTCCAATCAGGTTTCCCCCCCTGCCACAGCACCGAAACGGTTCTGATAAAAGTCACAATGGCATGATGTGTGACTGTAAAAAAAAACGACAACCTATATTTATACAGCACCTTTAATGTAATAAGGTGATCCAAGGCGCTTCGCAGGAGTGTTACAAAACAAGGAAAGACACAGAGACACAAAAGGAGATATAAGGTCAGATGACCCAAAAACTAGGTCAAACAGCTAGGTTTTAAGGAGTTTCTGCATGAAACTGGTGGCCTAGCCACACAGCTGAGTGGAGCTCCTCCGCCGCTGTCAAATGCAGTGGGCCAAGAAAATCACCCGTAATAGGGTCTTGAATTATTGAAATTAGCTGCCTACTTCCATTCGGTGGGTAGCCAATCTGCATGTGGTCCCGCTGCTGGGAAACATCACCGGCGGCAGGACGAGGTGGGGGAGCCGTCCCCCCCCCCCCAGCAGCTTCCCACTATTTTCTCAGCACCCACCCTGCTGCCACCCTGGGGCTCGGAAAATTCTTCCCGTTAACTTTGTTTCCCTCTCCACCGATGCTGCCAGACCTGTCGAGTATTACCAGCATTTTCTGATTTTATTTCCGATTTCTAGCATCCGCAGTAATTTGCTTTTGTCTTAACTGGGCCCAGAATTGTTACTTCCACTCCTCTATTGTACATTCCATGTGTTCATTACTGATTCATGATAAAGTACTTCTTGATATCGATCCAGTCAACACTAATGGAGAAAAGAAAATAGAGGGACTTTAACCCTACATGTGACCTGTGCTTGATACAGACCAGGATGGTCTGAGAGTTAACTTGCAGACAGTCTCCCAATTATAAGGAAGATCAGGGTGAGATTGACAGCTTGTTCATGTAGCTATTGATCTCACCCTCAGGACTGTTTGATGCTGACACTTGGATTGAAAGAGGAATGATGTTCCATTCTGTAGCAAGGATATCTCTCACCTGGAAGTGAACAGGGAAAAAAAAAGACAGCAATACTGTTAATGGATTTTTTGACAAATAAATCACTTTAAAAATATAGTTTCATTCTATGGGACCTCTTGATGCTTAGAGATGTAAGTATGCTCAGTCACATGAAGATATAGCCTTACTTATTTCAGCAATGTGAGCTTTATTATGGTAATATCCATTTTTACATCGTGCTTATTGCTGTGGAGAGTAAAATGATTTTCATATCTTGAAGCAGTGGAAATCTTTTCCATCATGTTATTCAGCAAAATAAAAGTTAAGGAGCATGGAATCAAAAACCTCAGTTTTCTCACACTGAATTTTTTATGGAACTGCCGATAGATATACAGAGTGCCCAGAGGATATCTCACAAATACAACAACAACATCTTGTATTTTTATAGCACCTTTAACTTAGTAAAATGTCATCGGGCACTTCACAGGAGTGTTCAGTCAAAGTTTGACACTGAGCTACATTGGAGATATTAGGGCAAATGACCAAAAGCTTAGCTCAGAGAGGGAGGTTTTCAGGAGCATCTTTTTTTTTATTCATTCATGGGATGTGGGCATTGCTGGCCAGGACAGCATTTATTGCCCATTCCTAATTGCCCTAACTGAGTGGCTTGTTAGGCCATTTCAGAGGGCATGTAAAAATCAACCACATTGCTGTGGGCCTGGAGTCACATGTAGGCCAGACCATGTAAGGACAGCAGATTTCCTTCCCTAAAGGACATTAGTGAACCAGATGGGCTTTTACAACAATCGACAATGGTTTCATGGCCATCATTAGACTAGCTTTTTAATTCCAGGTTTATTAATTGAATTCAAATTCCACCTTCTGCTTTGGTGGGATTTGAACCCATGTCCCCAGAGCAATACCCTGGGTCTCTGGGTTACTAGTCCAGTGACAATACCACTCTGCCACCGCCTCCCTCTTAAAGGAGGAAGGAGAGATAAAGAGGTGGAGAGGTTTAGGGGAGGAATTCCAGATGTTGTGACCAGGTGGAAAAGGTTTTGGGTGGTTCCCACTGTTCACCTCCCAACTGACCACAATTGTGTGTGTTTAAAATGATGAGTTAGCCCCTGAGTGTTTTGCTTGTCAAATAAACTGACAGTGATGGGTTTTCTTGTAGGTCTGAAATGTCTGCTTCAACCTCGGACAGTTGCCAGGGTGAGGGATGGATGGAGTCAGTGGCTAGGGAGTGGAGTTTGTGGCAGGGAACTAGGCCAATAGCTTTGGTCTTAATTGGAGGAAATTTCTGTTCATTGAGTACTCGATGTCGGATAAGCAGTCTGATAATTTAGAGACAGTGGAGGGGTTGAGAGAAGTTGTGGTGTGGCAGAGTAGGGTGTCATCAGCGTATATGTGGAAACTGACACTGTGCTTATGGGTGGTATCACTGAGGGGCAGCATGTAGATGAGAAATAGGAGGGGGTTAAGTATAGATCCTTGCAGGACCTTTGAGGCAATCTCGGCACAAAGGCAGGGTAGGAAGGAGAATAGAAATGCTAGAAATACACAGAAGTTCCATTCCCTCAGAGAAACAACAGAACAAAATTAAAGGTAGACACCCCTTGTCACCAGAGGGGAAACAGTTCAGGAAGCAAGTCATCATGGATGTTGATGAATTTCAACAGCTGGGGAAAGTGTTCTTGTCCTTTGACACTTCTGAGAGTATCAGCCAGATGACAGGAAGATGAAGGTGAAAAGGTAGCAAGACATATGGGAGGGCAAATCTGGTATTTCAGTGCTGTGCTAGTCAAGAAGGATTTGTGCATACATTACACAATCTTGAGGGCTTTTTTAAAGATTAATTCTTGCGCCATGGGCTTCACTAACAAGGCCAGCGTTTATTGCACATCCCTAGTTTCCCTTGAGACGGTGGTAATGATCCTTCATCTTAAACCACTGTGGTCCATGTGGTCGTATGGTACTCCGATAATGCTGATCGATGTGAATTCTAGGATTTTAACCCAACGATGATGAATGAATGACAAGTTGGGATGGTGTGTGGCTTGGAAGGTAACCTGGAGGTGATGGTCATAGAGTCATAGAGTCATAGTGGAGAATTTTATGCTCTCCCCTGTGGCGGGTTTGGAGGTGGGGAGTGCTTAAAATCAGGTGGGATTGTGGCGAGGGGGGTTCTCATCACCATCCCACCTTTGCCAAAATTTAGTCCAGGGCAGGAAGGCCTGTGAATGGCCTTTCCGCCCCACTGCCAATTAAGGCCCTTAATTGGACAATCAACTCCCAATTAAGGGCCTCTTCTCACCGCAGCCCCAATTAGCCGTGCGGTGGCCGGTCCCGTCGCTGCACAGGAAGCACGGCATGGAAAACCATGAGGACTGCAACCTGGTTCCGGGGGGAGGGGTCCCTTGCTTAAATTCACTTGGTGCCTGAATGAGGGACCCAGCCTCGGGAAGAGGGCGCCCGCTGAGAGCGACAACCCCCTACCATTGCTGCCCAGCTCACCTTCTGTCCAATCGTGTTAGTCATGCAGCTGAGACGTGAGGTTGGGACCCAGAAATCATTCGAGCATCGGGTTCGCGACTCCGTTTTGAAAATTCAGTCCCATCAGTTCTCATGGGAAGCAAGAAGATTACAAAATGTATGTGATAGACTGGAGGTTATAGGTCTGGATTTAGTCACGCTGGTGGGGTTCCCGGCGCCAGGCCGAAAAGGTGAGAGGAACACCATCTTGGCCTTTCGGAGATCTCCTCGGCGCGATTCAATGGCGCTCAGGTGCTTAGGTGCCTGGTGTCAGGAGTCACATCCCTTAAAAGACAAGGATCCACCTCTAAGAGCTGCCGGCTATCAGAGGGCCGGCAGCTCAGTAGTATTGTCAGTGCCACTGGAGCAGTGATCAATCCAGTACTACAGGAAGCTGGGACCAGGCACAGCGCTGGAGAGCTGAAGAGAAGGTAAGTGAGTCCAGCAGGCCCCAACGATGTTGGGGGGAGGGTGGGCGATGAGTGCGGGGGGGTTGTTATGGAAGGTGGGCTGTTTGCCAGCGGGGTCCCTCCATCGGCCACAGATTGTCCATGGAGGAGGCTCCCCACAAACCCGAAGGAAGGTTGCCTGGTCTCACTGGGCGACCTCCTCAGGTGAGGGAGGCAGACGGCAGGAAGAGGCCCTCAAGAGGCTAATAATAGTCCACTTAATGGCCTCAATTGGCCTCTGAGTGGGAAAACCGGCTTCAGCCTTTCCCGGCCCTGACTTAATTGCGTTGAGTCGGGAAGGTGACGGGCCCTCCACCCCCCACCTCCTGTGTCAATTCTCTGGGCCCCCCCACAACCTCCTAGCCCATCTCCGGGTGGCCCATTAAATATAGCCCATTGTGTGCAAAGTAAAACTGTTGATATAATTAGAAGCGAAAGAAACCATCATGCAAATAATAATTTAATGAATAACATTTAACACTAAAAAATTAATAGAACTGCAGTCATTGACTTGATTGCTGTGCTCAAAGAGAAGGTTGCAGATAAAATTAAGGACTTGCATTTATATAGCGCATTTTAAAATCTCAGGATGTCCCAAAGTGCTTTTCAGTCTCTGTTGCAATGTAATAAATGCAGCTGCCAATTTGTGCACAGCAAGCTCCCACAAATAGTAGTGTGATAATAACCAGATAATCTTTTTTTTCATGACGCTGTTTGAAAGAAAGATATTGCACAGGGTACTGTGGGTAACTCCCCTGCTCTTATTCAAAACAGTGCCATGGGATCTTCTATGTCCACCTGAGAGAGTAGGCAGGGTCTCAGTTTAATATCTTATTCGAAAGACAGCACCTTTGGCCGTGCAGCACTCCTCAGTACTGAACTGGAGTGTCAGCCTATATTTTTGTGCTCAAGTCCCTGGAGTGAGACTCGAACTCGTGACTTTCTGCCCTGGAGGCAAAAGTGCGACCCATTGAGCCATGGCTGATTTATTCCTGATAGAACAGGCGCCAGGATTATGAGGCAGATTATTGAGTCATGGACGAAATGACAGTATGAGCTGGATGGGATCGAGCTTGTTTACATTCTTCTTTGTTTGATGTATCTTTGTCTTGAGACAGAACCTCTCAATTTCTCACTTTTTTCTTCTTCCCTTCTGGAAAGGTTAAAGGGGATCCAATAGCCTGGAAGGGTAATTAGTGAAAGATTATTTCGACTGGTAAGAAGTAGTATGACTATGGGATTAGAACTGGAAGGATAATTAATTATTTTTATGAAAAGTATGGAATGCATTATCATAATTGATTGTTGTAACAGTCAAGAAGAAACTTTAAGAGGACATGAAATAAATACTTGAAGACAAAGAAATTCCAGGCCAATAATGATTTTGCTTCCTCCTCTCTTTTTCCTTTGTAATTCGCTCCATATTCCCCAAAATACCAGCTCTCTATAGCCATGTAATCTCCTGGGAAAAGCAAAATAAAACAAAGCACTACTGCTTCCCCTAGCCTCCATCCATATGACACGCAGTGTCCCAGCTGAAACAGGCAAGTGCTTTGGTCGCCTATAATTAGGACCCTGCTCAAGATGGCAGTGGTTAGACTGATTAGTGTGGGAAGTGACCCAATGCTGTTTTCAGGCCAGGTGGAGGGTCCCTTAAAATTAGCAGTCTAGTGTTTTTAGGGTTGCCAAGCCTCCAAGATTGCCTGGAGTCTCCAGGAATTGGAGATTAAGCTCCTGAGCACTGCTATAGGGATGAAAATCATAGAGACATTGAAAACCAAAAAAAAAAAATCATATAATTTGAATACTTTTGTTTATTAGTTCTAGAAATATTGGAAATGGGGATAAAAGGCTGTTTGACTATTCAGGGCCAAGGATGTCTCCAGGAATATCTCCAAACAGAGATGCCAACTGTCTAATATTTTTTGTCAGGCTGAGGAGTCTCTGATTGACAGATTTGGTAAGTTGGAATATGTGATGAGAATAACTTTTAATTTTAAATTGTGGCCTACAAAATACAGCTTGCTTGGCAGCCAGTTTGGGATATGGCCTCGAGCAAAATCTTTTATGTGGAATTTTACTGTGCCCAGTTTTCTTTGGTTATACCTGAGTTTACACCCAAAGGACTTGTATCTGTAGAGGCTCTCTTTGTTGAGTGCTCACAGTGCCAGGAAGAGGGAAGACTGTATCCCAGGAGTTTTGGGGATGATCCAAAGTTCACTAATCAATGCTCAGTGAATAAGAAGCACATTTGCTGTAGGTAATGTGTTCCCTATGATTCTTTCTCTGCCACTATGAACTAACCACAAAACAAAAATTGTTGTCTTTAATTTTCAGTCAAAAAAGTCAATGTTTTCTATCAATATTGATATGACTTTGCACCATCAACAACAGCTGACACTTAAAAAGCAGCTTTAATGGAGTAAAAACATCCCAAGATATTTCAGAGGGACATTATTGGACAAAATTCAACCCTGAACCACATAAAGAGATATTAGAACAGTTGACCAAAAGCTTTGTCAAAGCAGTAGGTTTTAAGGAAGAGAGAGTGTTAGGGAGGTGGAGATGTTTGCAGAGGGAATTTCAGAGCTTCAGGCCTTGGAGCTGACGTGATGACTACCAATGTGGAGCAATGAAAATTGGGCTCAAAAGGCCAGAATTGGACAAGTGTAGAAATCTGAGGGTTTAGGGCTGAAAATAGGAGTGGGAGGGGGGTGGGGGGGGGGGGGGGTTAGTGAGGGCGAGGCCATGGAGATATCCATAGTCAAGTAAAGGAAGTTCTTTGATAATCTCTGACCTGGACAGTGTTATTAGGAAAGAAGTTCCTGGAATTTGATTCAGTGACAGTGAAGAAATGGTGATATACTTCCAAGTCAGGATGGTGTGTACTTGGAGGATAAATTGCAGGTGGTGGTGTTCCCACCCATCTGCTGCCCTTGTTCTTCTAGGAGATAGAAGTCACGGGTTTGTCGGTCCTGTTGAAGGAACCTTGGTGGGTCACTGCAGTGCATCTTGTAGATGGCACACACTGCTGCCACTGTGCGCCAGTGGTGGAGGGAGTGAATGTTTAAGATGGTGGTGGGCTGCTTTGTCCTGGATGGTGTTGAGCTTCCTGAGTGTTGTTAGATCTGCACTCATCCAGGCAAGTGGAGAGTATTCCATCACACTTCTGTCTCGTACCTTGCAGATGGTGGACAGGATTTGGGGAGTCAGGAGATGAGTTACTCACTAGAATTCCCAGCCTCTGGCCTGGTCTAGTAACCACAGTATTTAAGTGACTGTTAAGTTTCTGGTTAATAATGACTCTCAAGATGTTGATGGCGGGGGATTTGGTGATGGTAATGCCATTAAATGTCAAGGGAGATGCTGAGACCCTCTTGTTGGGGATGGTCATTGCCTAGCGCTTGTGTGGTGTGAATGTTACTTGTCGCTTATCAACCCAAGCCTGAATGTTTTCCAAGTCTTGCTACATGTGGGCATGGACTGCATCAATATCTGAGGAGTTGCGAATGGAACCCAATCCGAGGGGACATGGTCTTTTTGTATAACAGGCCTGAGTATCCCCACAACAGAGGGGAACTGTTAGACATTTGGAGTGAACCTTCTGTAGACATTCTGTACATTTCTGTAAGTGGGCCTGAGTGCGTTAATTTGGGAGTGTACCCGCCCAGTCTGCTTTGTAACTATACACTACCCTGACTCAGACTATAATGATTGGACCCTTCTTGTGATGTAAACCTCCTCGTGTCTTTGCGTCTGCCCCACATGCACATCTCCCATCCATTTGACTATGACTGAGATGAGACCAGATAAGAATAGTCAAGCAGCTTTACCTCACTGGCTGGAAGTGAACATGCAGAATAACGGTCAAAGCAGAATCCAGTTACTCAGCTCAAGCTCATGTCTCTCCTCGAAAACATGGTGAAAAAATAAGTCATTTACCTGTCCCTTTCATAAACTGACTTATTTGTTTTTGGCATTAATCTTCTTCTAACTACGTCTTCCATTATCCTAACTACAAAGGTAGCATTTTCTTAACTACAGCTTTGTGCTGTTGTATGTTTGTTTGGTACGCTGCCACCTTAATGTGCTTACTTAGTTTAGCTTAGAGAGATTCCTTAGTCTGGCGTAATTAGAACATTAATCTTTATTACATTATAACTACGTACAGCTTCACACCAGTCTCTGTGCCTCCTCTAAAGCCACGCTGCATCTATCTGCAAGTCTCTTTCACATGTGATCTCTGACATCATCATGCTAGGAGGTATTCTTTACACCCTCTTAACATTAGCCCTTTCAGACCCTAATACTACATCTCCCCCCAAATCTTTATGCAAATATATATATTTACATACATTCACTTTTTATTTACATACTACCCCATCTCCCCCCAGGTCGTTGACATTATAGGCAACAAATGCTGGCCTTGCCAGCGACGTCCATATCCCGTTAAAGAATAAAAAAAGATTCAATCTGTTGGGAGGCTTCACAACTCTTCCCTGATCTGTTGTCGTCAGTTGTGGAAGATCACTAGTCTTTCTCTGAACTCTTGTTTCTTGACTTGGACGGCCTTCATTGAGGTTTGTTGTATCCGGTGCTTTCTGAATTTCAGGTTCAACATCTGATTCATCCAACTGTATGACCGATTGGCATCTTTGATGAATAGGAATAAGATTCCTTCTGTTTCTTCTTATAGAACCTTCTGAAGGTCTTATTAAATAAGTTCGCTGTTGATTCTTCTCCCGCTGGACAATTATTCGTTCTTTGTTTTGGTCTCATACCCATTCTTTTTGCCCTTCTGACAACTTCAATAGGTTCCCGGTATGGTATATGCTGTTATAATTATAGATTTGTTGCTTTTGGTAAGACTTTTCTCTGTCTTGAACTCTCTGATAATCATGGTTCGTGAAGATGGTATTTTGGATAACTTTGCCAAGCTTTCATCCACTGAGGACATTGAATGATCTTCCCGTGCCACAGCCTTATTAAGTTCAGTTATGTCTACAGAAATGTGAAGATCACCGTTATGTTTCGGAACTGGAACCATTCCTG
Organism: Heterodontus francisci; assembly: GCF_036365525.1. NCBI lineage: Eukaryota > Metazoa > Chordata > Chondrichthyes > Heterodontiformes > Heterodontidae > Heterodontus > Heterodontus francisci. Next base: position 11,013,060 of record NC_090387.1, read on the forward strand.
AACATCACTCTGTAGATTCAGTAACAGGAGAAATGACTCCCATGTCTTCTAGTTGATGTTGGACTTGCTTCATTAATGGGTGTGGAATCTTCCTAGACGTGAAAAGACAAATTGGTTTAGTATCTTTTTGCAAAATAATACTATATTCTGTCTTCAGTCTCCCTAGACCAGTAAACAATTTCAAGAATTCCTCTTGGAGGTGACTCCTGGATTCTTGTTGCTTAACGCCTTCCACTTTATAAGATGAAGGTCAATACAAGCTCTTCTATTGAAGAGAGAGAATTAATTCCTGATTCCTAGAACATACGGTGTTTCTAATATTTGCTTTCCCTTGGACTAGAGTGTTTCTTGTAGCTTCCTCTTTACTTCGAGTTCAACCCGTCCTGGGCCATGTAACTGAGTTTCTGTCAGTTGCAGAAAATGTGTTGATAACCATGGCTCTTTGTCTGATAAAATTGTTACACTTGCTCTGGTGTCCAGTTTAAAATTAATGATATGTCCATGGGCGGCGCAGTGGTTAGCACCGCAGCCTCACAGCTCCAGCGACCCAGGTTCAATTCTGGGTACTGCCTGTGTGGAGTTTGCAAGTTCTCCCTGTGTCTGCGTGGGTTTCCTCTGGGTGCTCCGGTTTCCTCCCACAAGCCAAAGACTTGCAGGTTGGTAGGTAAATTGGCCATTATAAATTGCCCCTAGTATAGGTAGGTGGTAGGGAAATATAGAGACAGGTGGGGATGTGGTAGGAATGTGGGATTAGTGTCAGATTAATATAAATGGGCGGTTAATGGTCGGCACAGACTCGGTGGGCCGAAGGGCCTGTTTCAGTGCTGTATCTCTAAACTAAACTGACATATATATCTGCAGACCAAAATTCCTGATTTGGATCATTGATCTCATCAAGGAAGTGTTTTGGTTGCTCTCCTGAAGGAGGTTGTTTAACTTCGTTAACCACTCTATGCTTGAATACTTTTTCTTTTGCACTTGTGGGAGTAGAGATTTTTCTTTGGCACATTTTACCAAAATGCCCTATTTTCTTACTGTGGAAGCATTCTGTTTGCAGGACATTGTTCGTACCTATGGGTATTTTTGGCACCACATTGCTGTGTTTAATGGCACCTTTCGCTTTCCTCCCCATTGTACTTTTTTTTCCTGGTGCTTCTTTTACAGCCTGAACCAAGGTCTTTGTTTTCATGTCTCAGGAATTGTTTGTCTCACCAGCTGAATAGCTTTGTCCAGGGTGAGGTCTTCTTTAGACCAACATAAATCTGATAGGGATAGCAATAACTACAACCATATGGTATCTTATTAATTCTGTTTTAAGGTCTCCATATTCACATCCTTCAGCTAGCCTGTAAAAGTCATTGACAAAAGCGTCAACCATTTCGCCTGGCTTCTGGACTTTTCTGTTGAATCTTATTCTTTCTAAAATCTTATTGCTTCGTGAATTGAAATAAGAATCAAAATCTTTTAAAACGTCGTTGAATTTGGCAGATGTCTCATTAATGCCTTGTCTTGCAATAACATCATCTGCTATATCCCCAATAGAATACAACAATGTGTTAACTTGCTGTGCCTCAGACTGGCTGTCTAATTTGAAAGCAATTCTGTATTCCAGAAAGCTTTTTCACCAGAGTAACCAATTTTGGGTTTGATTTGATCTTTCCAAACCTCTCTGGTGTTGTGAATTTAAGCTCCATAGCTTCAATTTGTTTTACTTACACTTTTGGGTTTTTCCCTCCCATATCGGAAGTTTCCCATGCTTTTTCAGCCCCGTGCTGACTCTTGCTATGGCCAGTGTTTCTGCCTTTGAAATCTTGCCACTAGATTTAGGATTAATTTGCTCCTTGTATTAAACTCAGTTTTATATCAATACTGTTATACTCCTTTAACTCCCTATTGCAGAGAATCGAGTATTTACAGCTTCATTGTTTGCTTTTTTTTTCTCTTCGCTCTGATCACCACATGTAATGGCACCAACCTCAGATCAGCCCTCACCAAGGACTTTCATGATGCTGCCTGCCTAGTGCCATTCAGGACAACATTTTCTTTACCCTCTGTCAGGGTTACTTACCAGGTCCTTGATCATTGCTTTGTTCTCTGACTCAAAGTCTTCAATCGCTGGATTGAATTTCTACAGCCAATTCCCCGACTCTCTGTGTCTGGAGCTCTGAGCTTTTTCACAGCCTCTTCTCGAGTTCTGCATTTTTGGCATTTTTCCCAGGTCAGTCGTCTTCTAAATTTCTTCAGAATTCTTCTTCTGGGAGTAGCATGGTAAGAACCACCATTGTTTTTGATCTTACCATTGATCACCATATTGTATGTTTTTTTGGTATGCTGCCACCTTAGTTAGTCTAGCTTAGAGAGATTCCTTTGTCTGGAGTAATTAGAACATTAACCTTTATTGCATTGTAACTATGTACAGCTTCATACTGGTCTGTGTGACTCCTCTAAAGCCACGCTGCATCTACCTTCAAATCTCTCTCACATGTGATCTCTTACATCATCATGGTAGGAGGTATTCTTTACACTTTCCCAACCCTTTCAGACTGTTATACTACATATGTCTCACTCCTGTATCCTACAGTTTCTTGTCTAAAACTTATAGCTGTGACTTCAAACATCCCCTCTTCTTTCTGCACTATCCTTCATTTTTCCTTCTTCCCTAGGATGTACATTAAATGTATTCCCTAAAGTGCTCTGAGATGTGCATCTGGAGCCCGTATAAATGGAAGTTGTTAAAGTGAAGCAGGATTAGAAGTTTGTGCATTGCTGTAGTTCCTGCTTTTATCATTGACAACAGAAAAGCTAGAGGATATTGAAATATAATTTAATTATGAGAAGCATATCAAGCACAATGAAAATGTGTTCATTGAATGTTCATGGCTTAATAGGCAGTCTCACAATATATTACCTGATGGGGAAAGTAACCAGCAACGATAGTTGAAACAAATTATTTTTTAATGGGAAGCTAGATAAGTACACGAGGGAGAAAGAAATAGAAGATTATGCAAGTAGGGTGAGATAAAGAGGTGCAAGGGGGCTCTTGCGGAACATAAACACTTGCTGAAACCAGTTGAGCTGCAAAATTCTATGTAATTTTAGCAGGAAGAATTGCTTAATACCTACCTGATGTCTTGGGTAACCAGTTATCAGAATTCTAACCAGAAGTCAACTGGAAGGCACTGTTCTGAAGCAAAATGGGAGATTCATATTATCTGGTCATTAGTTTTATGACTAAAAGCATCTAACTGGATTCTTGACACGGTAAAGCTTATGTCACTGCACCATAAAGACCAGGAAATACCAGGCCTGAATATCAGGCCTGTACTAAATTAGCTAATTTCAGACATGGTACTTGTGGAGGAATTGCAATTGGATTAGATATTTGGCAACTCAGCAAATGCCAGAGAGCAAATTTGGGAACTTTATAGCTCTGTGACGACACCACGCTGGCTACATATTTACTTACAAAGCTGCTGAGGGAAGCTAAACTGAATTTAATGCTAAATTGTGGCATGCAACATGGATTTAGCAAAAAAAATCAGTTTTCCAGTCCCAATTTTTACCATCTGTCCCTTGATTTTGGAAAGCAAAGATGGCAGTGCATTACTGGCTCCCTGTTCTATCAGCTCCCTCACTTAACTGGTATGGTCAACGGAATTGCAAAGAAAAGAAAAACTTGCATTTATATTGCACCTTTCACAAAGTCAGGATGACCCAAAGCAGTATTACAACCAACAAAGTACTTTTTAAAGTGGAATCACTGTTGTAATGCAGGAAACACAGAAACAACGTTGCACACAGCAAGCTCCCACAAACAGCAATGGGGTAATGACTAGATAATCTGTTATTTAGGGATGTTGATGGAGGGATAAATATTGGCCAGGGCACCAGGAAGAACTCCCCAGCTTTTCTTTGAAATAGTGCCACAGGATCTTTTACGTCCACCTGGGAGGGTAGACAGGGCCTCGGTTTAACATCTCATCTGAAAGACAGCACCCCCAGCAGTTTAGCAATCCCTCAGTACCGCACTTGAGTGTCATCCCAGATCTTCTGCTCAAGCCTCTGACGTGGGCTTGAACCCATGACCTTTTGCCTCTTAGATAGAATGAACTTACATTGACAATAAAATCTTATCACATAGCTTAGACTATCCCAAAGTATAAGGTAGTATGGATTTATATTAATATATTAGTAATCCAGAGGTCAGAACTAATAAACCGAGAGATTTCAAATTCCACCTGGACACTTTGAGCATTTTAATACAGTTTTTAAAACATCTGGAAATAAAGAAAATATGTAATAGTGAATGAAGCTGGTGGGTTGTTGTAAAACCCCAATCGATTTGTTATGTTATCTAGGGAAGGTAACCTGCTATCCTTACCCAGGTGGGTCTATATGTGACTTACCTTCCTCACCAAATGTGACTTTGAAGCGGCCTAGTGAGCTACTCAAACTATTGGAGTGGCTCAAGAATGTAGCTCACCACCACCTTCTCAGGTCAACTAGGGGTGGACAACAAACGCCAGTAATGCCTACATCCCCAAGAATAAAGAGAGTTTAAAAACTGCTCACATCAAAAACATTTGTTCCCATGATTAATTTTTTTTCCTGGAGCAGTCAATCTAACTTAATTTCTCAAGGAAAGGGATTTTCTTGAAGTTTCACTCTCCTTGAAGTGAAACTGCTAATGTCACCGACGTGCCAAAGTCATCGTTTGAACCCTTCTGCTTTGGCTGTCCTGGTAAATATGAGGTGGAACAGAAATTATGGAGCTGGAATTCATGTGAACGGACCAGGTGCAAATTGAAGTTACAGCCCAGATCTACTAGGTTTTCACCCCAGTAATGCTCTGTCCTAAATTCCAATCAGGGACGGCCCACCTCTGGCAGCCTTCTGCCCATTCCCACAACGTCCTCAGCCAGCTTTTGGACAGACGACTAATCTGGCCTGAGGGAAGTCACGCCCATTGAGGGGAAGCACAGATTTCACACTTGGGCCTAGTGCAGGTCCTAAATCCCTCAAAGGAAAAGCAGTTAAATCAAAATTCTGAGTACATTCTCTCTTCAGGTTTCAACTTACCCATTCCCTCAAGAATTTGGAATAATCTCTCCCCTGAGCTTTCTCCTCTCTGGAGTAAACAATCCCAGACTCTTCAACCTCTTCTCAGGGATCAGATGCCATAAGTTAAATTCTGTGACAGTCGGGGTCTATTCAATCTACAGAGCCTGAAGGCCCACCGCCACCCACACCACCACCCAATCAGGATGGGCAGTCAATGCCGTTCTTGCCAGTGATGCCCACATCCCAATAATTTTTTTTGTTCTTAAACACATTTTGTCAGTTGTTGTTCAGTGAGTAAACACAGCAGCCATTTTTCAGAGAGCAAAGTCCAAAAAGAAGCAGTGAGGATTTTCATCCATTAAGACATGAATGTTCCTTGGGATATGATGATACCTTGATCTTTTTGGCCAGGGAACCTGAGCAGATTGGTATCTCATCCAAAGTGTATTGCCTCTGACAGTGCAGGACTCTTTCACAGCTGTACTGAAGCACTCATCAAATTAATCAAGCCAAGTTCTGGAACAAGACTTGAACCTCCGACCCTTGGTCAAGTTCATATCTGTGGTTTTGAATTTGTTACTTCAGCTGGTTTGCATGGGGTGGGGTGGGGTGTGGGCATGTGGGGATAGTGGAAGGGGTAGGTAGAAGCCTCGGAATTATTTAAAAGGAAAGAACTTCAATTAGATTTAATTTCAACCAACACTAGCAGACAGATCTGCTAAGCATGCCGCATGTCATTCTGAGGATGTTATGCATCCTTCCTGTCTGGCGAAAATTTGTCAAGATGTGGATTAGCCATTTTAAAATTGTACATTTACAGATGTGTCATGCAATATTCGGATTTGAAAAAAATCTAAATGTGTTGTTGTCTGCCTAAACTGTGACAAGATAATCGCTTGGGTATTTAATGGGCTTCCTCCCTGATAATCTTCTGCTTCCATTATAATAGCCTCATCCTGTCTGTCCCTGTTTACTCAGTCTCGAAACATTATTGATGATGTATCCCCTGCCAACTCATTTCAATGTGGTGTGTCCTCAGGTAGCTATCTGAATGGTGAATGGAAGAATCTAAGCTTAGAGCCAAGGTGGCATCTCTGGCAGAGGCTGATTGGCCGTGTCATCCAATAGGGAGTGCTGTACTGTCACAGTTTCTAGCTTTCAGATGAGACATGTAAGATCCCATGTCAATATTCAAAGAAGAATGTTCCAAAGTCTACCCTTTTGATATGATTGATATCCATGCCTTTCTCAATGCCACAAAGACTATTTATCTATTATTCATTCATGGGATGTGGGCGTTGCTGGCTAGGCCAGCATTTATTGCCCATCCCATCCCATTTATGGCCCAAGTACTCAAGGACCAGATCCTTTGAGGCATAAGAATGGGGGATATTTGAGCAAGAAAATGGAAGCTGTCAATGCCCATTGGAGGGAGCATTTTGAAGATCTTTTCAATCAAGCATCCATTGTTGACGAGAGTATTTTCAACTCCATCGCACAACATCCAGTTAAAGATGAGCTCGGAACTCCACCAACGCCTATGAAGGTTTAGTTTAGTTTAGAGATACAGCACTGAAACAGGCCCTTCAGCCCACCGAGTCTGTGCCGACCATCAACCACCCATTTATACTAATCCTACACTAATCCCATATCCCTACCACATCCCCAACTGTCCCTATATTTCCCTACCACCTACCTATACTGGGGGCAATTTGTAATGGCCAATTTACCTACCAACCTGCAAGTCTTTGGCATGTGGGAGGAAACCGGAGCACCTGGAGGAAACCCACGCAGACACAGGGAGAACTTGCAAACTCCACACAGGCAGTACCCAGAATTGAACCCGGGTCGCTGGAGCTGTGAGGCTGCGGTGCTAACCACTGCGCCACTGTGCCGCCCTTTGTGTGATGAATGCCATCACACAAATGAAAAACAACAAAGACTCAGGAAGTGATGGAATCCCTGCTGAAATCTTTAGGCATGGAGGATAAGAATTAACAATGCCCTCATCCTATAGGCCTGGAATGAAGAGGAAGTCCCGAATGATCTCAGGGATGCTATGATTGTGACAATCTTCAAGAAAGGAGGCAAATCCAACAGTGGAAATTACAGAGGAATCTCCCTGCTCTCTATTACAGGAAAGATCATTACAAGAACCCTTCTGAATTGACTCATTCTACTTGCCGAAGAGCGACTCACCGAATCTCAATGTGGGTTTAGTCCATCAAGAGGCACAGCTGACATGGTTTTCACAGCTTGCCAACTACAAGATAAATGTCATGAACAACATCAACCTCTCTACAAAGCATTTTTTGACTTAACAAAGGCCTTCAACTCTGTAAATCATGAGGCACTCTGGAAGATTTTGTTGAAGTATGGATGCCCTCCAAAATTTGTCACCATCCTACACCTGCTTCATGATGATATGCGAGCAGTGATCCTTAACAATAGAACCATTACAGACCACTTTGAGGTTAAGACAGGAGTTAGACAAGGTTAGATGAGGTATAGAATACAAAAGCAGGGATATAATGCTGGAACTGTATAAAACGCTGGTTAGGCCACGGCGTACAGTTCTGGTCACCATATTACAGGAAGGGCATAATTGTTCTGGAGAGAGTACAGAGGAGATTTACAAGAATGTTGCCAGGGCTTGAAAATTGCAGCCATGAAGAAAGATTGGATCGGCTAGGGTTGTTTTCCTTAGAACAGAGGAGGCTGAGGAGTGACGTAATTGAGGTGTACAAAATTATGACGGGCCTAGATGGAGTAGACAGGAAGGACCTGTTTCCCCTAATGGAGAGGTCAATCACCAGGGGGCACAGATTTAAGATGGTTGGTAGAAGGATTAGAGGGGACATAAGGAAAAACTTTTTCACCCAGAGGGTGGTGGGTGTCTGGAATTCACTGCCTGAATCAGTGGTGGAGGCAGAAACCCTCAACTCATTTAAAAGGTACCCGGACCTGCACCTGAAGTGCTGCAACCTGCAAGGCTATGGACCAGGTGCTGGAAGGTGGGATTAGATTGGGGGACTAGTTTTTACAGCTGGCGCAGACACGATGGGCTGAATGGCCTCTTTCTGTGCCATAACCTTTCTATGGTTCTATGGTTTGTGTCATCACCCAACTCTTTTTTCGATCCTCCTAGCAGCCATGCTGCATCTGACTAGAGACCAGTTCCCTGGAATGGACAGTAGACTATTTAATCTCTGGCAACTCCAGTCGAAAACTAAGACTACCCTGACTTCAATCATTGAACTCCAATATGCTGATGACTCTGCACTAAATGCTGTATCGGAAACAGGCGTACAGAGAATCATCGATGTATTTACTGAGGCATATGAGAAGATGGGACTTACACGCAACATTCAGAAGACCAAAGTCCTCCATCAGTAAGCTCCAAATGCATACATCCCAGCCCCATTGATTGGGATTCATGATGATTGCCTGGAAAATGTGGAACACCTTCAGTATCTTGGAAGTTATCTTTCACAAAAGGCTGATGTTGTCGAAGAAATCCAGTATCGCCTGAAATCTACTGGTACAGCCTTTGGCCACCTGAGGAAGTGAGTGTTTGAAGATCACGTCACCAAATTGAAACCAAGTTCATGGTCTACCACGCGGTCATGATCCCTACATTACAGTACGGGGCTAAAACATGGACAACATATTGGAGGCATCTCAAAGCACTGAAGTGCTGCCTGTGGAAGATCCTCCCTATCAAGTGGGAGGACAGCCTCTCACAAGCAGGCACCACAAGCACTGAGGCTATGATTATCCACCATCAGCTTCGTTGGATTGATCATATAGTTCAGATGCCAGATACCAGGCTCCTCAGAGCAAGTCTTCTTCTCTCAGCTCAGTCAGGGAGGATGCACCAGAGGAGGGCAAAAGAAGCACTTCAAGGATGTGCTGAAAGCCAACATGAAGCAATGTAACATTGACATCAATTCCTGGGAGAGCATCACGCTGGACCAAACCAGATGGAGGCAGAGTCTGCGGGAAAGATCCCAGCATACTGAGACCCAACGACGACAAAATGAAGAGGAAAAGTGAGAGCGGTGGAAAGAACAAGCCATGACCTGAACTAATAATGCACGACCAGACATCTCAAATGAGAACAAAAATGCCCTTCTTGCCATAAAGTCTGTAGATCCTGAATCGGCCTCATCAGCCATCTTCAGACTCATAAAAGACAATCATCCTCGCCTGCGAGGGATAGCCATTCAAAGAAGAGTAGGGGAGTTATTGCCAGTGCCCTGGCCAATATTTATCCCTTAATCAACATCAGTAAAAAACAAATTATCTGGTCATTTATTTCATTGCTGTTTGCGGGGCCTTGCTGTGTGCAAATTGGATGCCATATGTTCTACATTACAACAGCAATTACACTGCAAAAGTACTTCATTTGCTGTAAAGTGCTTTGGGACATCTGAGATTGTGAAAGGTACTATATAAATGCAAGTCTTTTTTCTTTCTCCCTTTCTCTTTTCTCTCTTTCTTTCTCTATTTCGTTCTCTCTCCCTTTCTTTCTTTCTCTCTCTTTTTCTTTCCTTCTCAATCTAGATGTCAACACTTCCTTCAGCAGAAGTTCGATAAGGCCACCCTGTGGTCTAGGAATCATCTGATTATGCAATGGCTGGTGGCGTGCTGTGTACAGCTTGATGTTTCTTCTGCTTTTTAATCTTCATTCCTGTCCTGCGATGTCAGGTGTTGACTAATTTGGGATGCTAATGACGACTCCTTTTCATGCTATCCAACAAAAGAAAGCAAAGAAATGTCAAAGAACTAATCAAACTCAAGGAGGATAAATCCCCTGGTCTGGATGGTTACATCACATTATTTTTAGAAGAATCTAGGGAAGAGCTAGCAGAGGTATTACTACACAAATTTAATAATTCAGCAGAAAAAGGTGTAGTACCAGAGGACTGATGGATTGCTATTGCAAATCCTATTTTTAAGAAGGGGGACAGACCATGTCCAGTGAATTATGGACCAGTCAGCTTAACATCGGTGGTAGGAAAAATAATGGAATCCCTATTAAAGATCAGGACAGAAGAATGTCTAGAAAAGAAAAATATAACAGTGAATATTAAGCATGGATTTTAAAAAGGAAAAGCGTGCTTGACCAACCTTATTGAATTTTTTGAGGAGGTAACAGAGAATTGACAATGGTAATGCAGTCGATGTAATTTATCTGGATTTTCAAAAGATTAATGAATAAGGTCAAAAAATGCAGAGTCAGGGAACAAGTGGCAGAATGTGGATTGCCAGCTGGCTTCAAGACAGAAAGCAGAACGTGGGAATAAAGGGTAGTTATTCAGAGTGGCAGAAGGTCAGAAGTGGTGTTCCACAAGGATGACTGCTCGGACCACTGCTGTTCACAATTCACATTAATGATTTGGACTTTGGAATCAAAAACACATTTTCTAAATTTGTGGATAACAACAAATTGTGAGGCCAGAAGGGGGGATAGTCAATACTGAGTAGAAATGCAACAAATTACACTTTGCAGAATGGGCAAATAATTGACAAATGAAGTTCAACACAGATAAGTGTGAGGTAGTACATTTTGGTAGGAAGAACAGGGAGGTCACTTAGTTCTTGGAAGGTACTAGTCTAGGTGGGGTAGAGGAACAAAGGGATCTCACAGTACAAATGCACTAAGCATTAAAAGTTGCTCCCAAGGTTAGCAAGGCCATAAAAAGCAAACCGTGCCCTCGGCTTTATTTCTAGAGGAATAGAATTGAAAAGTAGAGGTTATGCTAAACCGGTATTGAACCTTGGTGAGACCACTCTGAGAGCACTGTGTGCAGTTCTTGTTTTTATTCATTCATGAGATGTGGGCGTCGCTGGCTAGGCCAGCATTTATTGTCCATCCCTAATTTCCCTTGAGAAGGTGGTGGTGAGCTGCTTTGGCTGCTTTGTTGAACAGCTGCAGTCCTTTGGGTGTAAGTACATCTGTTAAGAAGGGAGTTCCAGGATTTTGACCCAGCGACAGTAAAGGAATGGTGATCTAGTTTCAAGTCAGGATGGTGTGTGGCTTGCAGGGAAATTTGCAGCTGGTGGTGTTGCCAAGCTTCTGTTGCCTTCTGGTTGGTAGAGGTCACGGGTTTGGAAGATGCTGTCGAAGGAGCCTTGGTGTGCTGCTGCAATGCATCTTGTAGATGGTACACACTGCTGCCACTGTACATTAGTGGTGAAGGGAGTGAATGTTGAAGGTGGATGGGGTGCCAATCAAGCAGGTTGCTTTGTCCTGGATAGTGTCAAGCTTCTTGAGTGTTGTTGGAGTTGCACCCCATCCAGGCAAATGGAGAATATTCCATCACACTCCTGACTTGTGCCTTGAAGATAGTGGACAAGCATTGAGAAATAAGGAATGAGTTACTCACTGTAGAATTCCCAGCCTCTGACCTGCTCTTGTAGCAACAGTATTTATGTGGCTGGTCCAGTTCAGTTTCTGATCAATGGTAACCCCCAGGATGTTGATGGGGGATTCAGCAATGGTAATGCCATTGAACATCAAGGGGAGATGGTTGGATTTTCTCTTGTTTGAGATGATCATTGCCTGGCACTTGTGCGGCATGAATGTTACTGGTCACCATATAATAATTAGGATATCGAGGAACTAGAGAGGATGCAGAGAAGATTTACGAGTATGATACTAGCAATGTGTGGGTGTACATATCATGAAAGGATGAACAGACTGAGTCTGTTTTCTCTTGAAAAAAGGCCGAGTTATTTAAAATTATGAAAGGTTTTGATAGAGTGGATGCAGAAAGAATGTTTCCACTTGTGGGGAAGAGTGAAACTAGAAGCCATTAAGATAAGATAAACCAAGAAATCCGGAAAGGAATTCAGAAGAAACTTCTTTACCTGAAGACTGGTGAGAATGTGGAACTCACTGCAACAGGGAATGGTTGAAGTGAATGGGACAGATGCATTTGAGGGAAAGCTAGACAAACTTATGCGGGAGAAGGGAATAGAGGGTTACGATGATAGAATTAGATGAGGAAAGATGGGAGGGTGCTCAGGTGAAGCATAGATGCTGGCATGGACTGGTTGGGCTGAATGACTTGATCCTGTGCCATATATCGTATGTAAAACACACATTTCTGTTGCACTCTGCAACAACAACTTGTATTTATTTAACATCTTTAACATGGTAAAATGTATCAAAGCTCTTCACCGAGAGCTGGGCGGGCCTAAGTTCTGGATTTCCCTCTCTAAACCTCTCCGTCCCTTACGTCTCTCTCCTTCAAGAATCTCATTAAAAGCTATCTCTTAGAACAAGCTTTTGGCCACTTGTTGCAATATCATGTGTTCCCTGCTCAACCAAGATGGCTTGTATGGTTCCCAGGAAAAAATACCCCGGAGCTGCAAACACGGGACCTGGAGGCTCTTCTTCGGGGCTTGCGGCCTCCACCAGGTGTTTCTGAAGCTTCCCCGCCCGGCCGTCTGCCGCCGGCTCCATTCTTCCCCTGCTCTCTGCCGACTCTCACCCACTGCAAAGGCGTCTACGGCACAGCTCTGATCAAAGTGACACTGTGCATGCTCCAGATAACGGCCAGTCCCGCGCCTGCGCACTGGGCTCCTGTGGTGTTCCATGCATCTGCTGCCCTTGTTCTTCTAGTTGGTCGAGGTGCAGACCCAGTAAAAACACATGTAGTAAAAACACATAAGAACTCAGTTGAAACAAAGGGGATGGTCACATAACAATGAAGAGTGTGCTAAAGCATAGGGGTCTGGGCACACAGATGGCCGAGGAATTGTAAACCACCCCCTCCCCCTTCCCTCTTCCTCCATGAAATCGCACAGTTTACTTGTTAGGGCCCCTGCTCAGGGATAGGAGCTAACAACCCCACTGCCCTGTGGGCGTCTCGGGAGAGACCAAGGCAAAGGGAGTAAACCCTAACAGAAAATCTGGAGCGCAGCCCCTAAGGCAGTCAAATGTCACTTTTGGCATGTTGCCGGCAGTTTCTGCACTCCTTTGGACCCCACTAGGAAGACTGCAAGGGGGGTTTTGAAGCTTGGGCAACTCACAACCTCCATACATCCGCCCAGGCATGTGCCAATGAGAGGTCACTCCATAGTCGCCTCACAGCGACCAAAACAACATGAAGGCAGCAGTTACGGGTTATAAGTCCAGCTCAATTGGCATAGAGATTGGGTGCCACGGGTTGCCTTTGTCGGTGGGAGAGGTCATCACATCTTGCTGGACAGCTACTGCCCGCCTCAAACCGGGCAGCCCCCGGTCAGAAAGGTTCTGTCCCACCACAGTCCACCTGCTTCAATGGGTGCTTGGAGCTCAGGGTCATTGCCTGACAAGTGGACTGTAACACCGCACCAAACAGCACGACAAAAAAAGGAAAGAAGGTACCAGCCCTTTGTTTTGCAAGCTGGAACATCAGAACTATGTGTCCTGGCCTGTTGGAAGAGCTTACACAAATCAACGACTCTCGGAAGACCGCCATCATTAACAACGAGCTCAGTAGACTCAATGTAGACATTGCTGCACTTCAGGAGACACGCCTCCCTGCGAGCGGATCACTAAGAGAGCAAGACTACACCTTCTACTGGCAGGGTAGGAATCCTGAAGAACCAAGACATCATGGAGTGGGCTTTGCCATCAGAAACTCTTTGCTCAGCATGATAGAGCCACCTTCAAATGGCTCGGAACGCATGCTGTCCATCCAGTACACCTATTCAGCATCTATGCTCCAATACTCTGCTCCTCACCGGAAGTTAAAGACCAGTTCTATGAAGAACTCCATAATATCATTAGTAGCATTCCTAACACTGAACATTTGATCCTGCTGGGGGACTTTAACGCCAGGGTTGGGGCCGATCATGACTCATGACCCTCCTGCCTTGGGCGCTATGGCATTGGAAGGGTGAATGAGAATAGACAGAGACTGCTGGAGTTGTGTCCCTATCACAACCTCTGCATCACCAACTCGTTCTTTCCTACTAAAACCTGTCACCAGGTTTCTTGGAGGCACCCAAGATCACGTCGTTGGCACCTGCTGGACCTCATGGTCACAAGGCGAGCCTTTATAAACAGTGTCCAAATCACACGCAGCTTTTACGGTGCGGACTGCGACACCAAAGAAGCTACATCACTCCAAGCAAGAGGGCCGCCCGCGCATCAACGCCAACAGAATTTCTTATCCACAGCTGTTACATAAGTTTCTAAATTCACTTTAAAAAGCCCTTCAAAACACTCCTGCAGGGGATGCAGAGACAAAGCGGGCCCACATCAGAGATGCCATGTATGACTCAGCAATGACCACCTTTGACAAACGTGAGAAGCAGAATGCAGACTGGTTTCAATCTCACTTTGAAGAGCTGGAACCTGTCATATCCGCTAAACGCATTGCACTGTTGAACTACAAGAAAACTCCCAGCGAGTTAATATCCTTAGCACTTAAAGTAGCCAGAAGCGCTGCACAAAGAACAGCCAGGCACTGCGCAAATGACTACTGGCAACACCTATGCAGTCATAATCAGCTGGCCTCCGACACCGAAAACATCAGAGGAATGTATGATGGCATTAAGAGATTTTGGGCCAACCATCAAGAAGATCGCCCCCCTCAAATCTAAATCAAGGGACATGATCACTGACCCATGCAAGCAAATGGACCACTGGGTGGAGCACTACCTAGAACTGTACTCCAGGGAGAACGTTGTCACTGATACTGCCCTCAATGCAGCCCAGTCTCTACCAGTCATGGATGAGCTGGGCGAACATCCAAAAAAAATCGGAACTCGGTGAAGCCATTGATTCTCTAGCCAGTGGAAAAGCCCTGGAAAGGACGGCTTTACCCCTGAAATAATCAAGACTGCCAAGCCTGCTATATTCTCACACTCCATGAACTGCTTAGCCTGTTCTGTGATGAGTGAGCAGTACCACAGGACATGCGCGATACCAATATCATCACCCTCTATAAGAACAAGGTTGACAGCGATGACTGCAACAACTACCGTGGAATCTCCCAACTCAGCATAGTGGGGAAAGTCTTCGCTCAAGTCGTTTTAAACAGACTCCAGAAGCTGGTTGAGCGTGTCTACCCTGAAGCACAGTGCGGCTTTCGAGCATAGAGATCCACCATTGACATGCTGTTCTCCCTTCACTAGCTACAGGAGAAATGCCGCGAAAAACAGATGCCCCTCTACTTTGCTTTCATAGATCTCACCAAAGCCTTTGACCTCATCAGCAGACGTGGTCTCTTCAGACTACTAGCAAAGATGGGATGTCCACCAAAGCTACTAAGTGTCATCACCTCATTACATGACAATCTGAAAGGCACAAATCAGCATAGCGATGCCTCATCAGACCCCTTTCCTATCCTGAGTGGCATGAAACAGGGCTGTGTTCTCGCACCTACACTGTTTGGGATTTTCTTCTCACTGCTGCTCTCACATGCGTTCAAGACTTCAGAAGAAGGAATTTTCCTCCACACAAGGTCAGATGGCAGGTTGTTCAACATTGCCCGTCTTAGAGCGAAGACCAAAGTACAGAAGGTTTTAATCAGGGAACTCCTCTTTGCTGACGATGCTGCATTATCATCCCACACAGAAGAGTGTCTGCAGAGACTCATCGACAGGATTGCAGCTGCCTGCAATGAATTTGGCCTAACCATCAGCCTCAAGAAAACAAACATCACGGGACAGGACGTCAGAAATGCTGCATCCATCAATATCGGCGACCACGCTCTGGAAGTGGTTCAAGAGTTCACCTACCTAGGTTCAACTATCACCAGTAACCTGTCTCTCGATGCAGAAATCAACAAGCGCATGGGAAAGGCATCCGCTCCTATGTCCAGACTGGCCAAGAGGGTGTGGGAAAATGGCACACTGAAATGGAACACAGAAGTCCGAGTGTTTCAAGCCTGTGTCCGTATCTTGCTCTACGGCAGCGAGGCCTGGACAACGTATGTCATCCAAGAGCGATGTCTCAACTCATTCCATCTTCGCTGCCTCCGGAGAATCCTTGGCATTAGGTGGCAGGACCATATCTCCAACAAGGAAGTCCTCGAGGCGGCCAACATCCCCAGCATATACACCCTACTGAGCCAGCGGCGCTTGAGATGGCTTGGCCATGTGAGCCGCATGGAAGATGGCACAATCCCCAAGGATGCATTGTGCAGCGAGCTCATCACTGGTATCAGACCCACCCGCCATCCATGTCTCCGCTTTGAAGACGTCTGCAAACGCGACATGAAGCCCTGTGATATTGACCACAAGTCGTGGGAGTCAGTTGCCAGTAATTGCCAGTAATTGCCAGAGCTGGTGTACAGCCATAAAGGTGGGGCTAAAGCGTGTTGAATCGAAGAGACTTAGCAGTTGGCAGGAAAAAGGACAGAAGCGCAAGGCGAGAGCCAACTGTGTAACAGCCCCAACAACCAATTTTATCTGCAGCACCTGTGGAAGACTCTGTCACTCTAGAATTGGCCTTTATAGCCACTCCAGGCGCTGCTTCACAAACCACTGACCACCTCCAGGCACTTACCCATTGTCTCTTGAGACTAGGAGGCCAAAGAAGAAGATTTTGTGTGCCTTGATGTCAAATTTTGTCTGATAATGCTTCTAAGAAAAGCACGGGGACATCTTACTACATTAAAGATGTCATATAAATGTAAGTTGTTGTACTGCAACTGGCCTCAGCTTACCTAGAAACATGGAAGAAAATAATTAAGTGGAATTCCCACTCCTGTAATTTCTGCCGGATTGTGCATACCTGGGTATCAACTGGTTTGAAAAACTTAGCAAGAGTCTGAAATAAAGAACTGGAAAGTATTAAAATATCTCTTGACTGCATTCTTTATTATTAATTCATAAGCAGATCCTGGATATTGTTCTCACTGCACCAGGTTAGTTGTTTTTTTGATGTTGTACATTCCCATTTGATACGTAAAGGAATGTCAGATAAAGGTTGCATTGGGACAGATGGTGCTAACACATTCAGTCCTGATTGTCCCCAATGGGACTCTTCATCCTGTCCACTACAGTTCAGATGCTTTTGGCGAGATCTGGACGTCCTCCATAGATCTGCAGATTGACAGTTACTGACGGGGCTCGTGGTATGGATTAAGCCATTATTTGCTTGCAGCATTCCCACTGGGAATGCCTGGAGCTTGACTTCAAATGAAAATTGCATCCTCGCATTAGGTGAGCTATTCACACTAACTACAAAGGACTACTCAATGTCATAATGCAAGGATCGCTGCCTTAAGCTACACCGTGATTACACCATGCTGCAGACATAAAAGTCCTCCAGAAGCCAGTTACTTTATTCCTTGGCTAAACTTGAATGTAAAGACTGATATAGACTGTGCTTGTTTCCATAAAAAAAGCCACATTCCCTGTACATAAAGAGGGCATGTTTTTTCCCCCTTGTAATGAAACTTGTAACACAAAAAAAAACATGGACTGCCAGGAGACAAAGAATGAACTCTGTTCTATGTAGCGCCTGAGGCATTTCTGAAGAAGTAATATCGTTTCCGTTTCCTTGAAAGAATGAGTTATTAGCCTGGCTTGTCCATTGAGAACACATAGTCAAGAAGATGTACGAAGACAGCAAGCCATTGGGTTTGTGAGTGTTGGTAGAGATGAAGCAACAGCTCAGTTATGCTTGCGATCCTTTGTTCAGCCAGAGAAGCCACTGAATTACCCAACACCTTTGTAAATGTTGTACACATAAATTACTTTGCAAGGATTGTGTTGCATTGCCTAGTGTTTTTTCAATGCCTTATTGCTTGTTTTGAGTTCACCAATCTCAGCCCAGAGAGAGGATTTGGTGCAAGGAAAAGGGAACTGCTGAGATAAAGAGGCCAGAGAAAGAATACCAATCAGGGCTCCTGCTTATAATGAAAAAATAATTTATTAAAGCACCTTCCATGATGTCAGGACATATCAAAGCGCCTCACAGATAATTAAATACTTTTTTAAGTGTAGTCACTTTTGTGATATAGCAAACAAAGCAGCCAATTTGTGCACAGCAAGGTCCCACAAACAGCAATGAGATATGACTGAGTAATCTGTTTTAGTGATGTTGTCTGAGTGATAAATAACAGCCCAGGACAGGGAGAACTCCACTGTTCTTCTTTGAAATAGTGGCTCCAGGATCTTTTACGTCCACCTGACAGGAAAGACGGAGCCTTAACGTCTCATCCAAAAGATGGCACCTCCAACAGTGCATCACTCCTTCGGTACTGCACCGGGGTGTCAGCCTAGATATTGTGCTCAAAGTCTCTGGACAGGGACATGAATCCGCAACCTTCTGACTCAGAGGCAAGAGTGCTACCAACTGAGCTGCAGCTGACACAGTGAAGACGCAAGTGTATTCCCTGGTGCCTGCTGTGTATGCTGTGTATGCCTGCAGGTGCTGACAGAATTGGAATTCCTACTGTCAGTTAGCTTTTTAATTCACTGTCAAACCTCCTAGGTACCTGAGGAGGATTGGTGTGCTCCCCATTGACAAACATTGACTTATGTAAAGGGTGGAAAGGTGTTGAAGACTTGTTGGCATTTGTGAAACCAATTACCAGCATAAGTCGGGTCCTTAGGAGAGCAAAGAAAAGAACAAATAAATGAAGTGAAAATAGGCAACAATGTCGAAAGGAGAAGGCAAGAAATGAAGATTCTTTCTTCTTTTTGAAAGAAAACACTACATAAAACTAAAAACAAATCCCTATTTGTTACCGATGCATGAAAAAATATTTATACCAAGGGCTGATCAATAATCAGGAAAATAATAATGACATAGACCACATTTCTCCATTCTGCAGTCTAGATTTTAATCTGATAAACCATACTGTGTTCTTGGTGTCTCCATGTTGTATCCTAATAGGTGTTCAGTTTTCATTCTACAGCCCAAAGGTCTGAAACTAAATCAAGAATTGAACTAAAATCAGAGCTGTTGCTCCGATGAATATCGAATAGTTTGCACAGTATGATTTATTGCAGTTGTGTTTAGTGCAGTGTGTTCATTAATGTTTTCCTTGTGATCGATTTTAATTTGGAATTATTATTGCAGTCTGAGCTTCAGGACAGTTACTTAAAGCTGATAACGTACTTGTGAACAGTGGCTCATCGACTCAGTGTGAGGAATTTATATGTGAGGGAGGTCGCTGGCTCGCTGTCCTCATTGAGTTGCAGGTCTCAGTCAGTTCATTTGGGAAGGCGCTAGTTAACCCATTCTGATCCAGAGTTCTCCCAGTGGCCTAATGGGTATTTAAAGCACTTGGCAAAAGAGGCAAAAGTGAGAGGAAGTTTTTTTTTAATGCAGTGAGTTGTTGTGATCTGGAATGCACTACTTACCAGGGTGATGGAATAATAACTTTTAAAAAGGGAATAGGATAAATACTTGAAGGGAGAAAATTTGTAGGTTTATGGGGAAAGAACAGAAGAGTGGGACTAATTGGATAACTCTTTCAAAGAGCCAGCACAGGATGGGACAAATCTAATGGGCTTTCTTCTGTGTTGTAGGATTCTATGATTTTGGGGTAACCACAAGGGTTGCACGAGAACCACAAGGATTAGAAAGGTCAGCGTTCAATTTTGGTTCTGCTTGGCCATTCCCAGCTGGAAGAACAAGTAGTAAGAGCAATTGTGATTCCCTTCAGCACCCCAAAACTAGAGGGAACCAAAATTCAGTCAAAGTTACTGGTCTAAATGTTATTGCAATCTCAAAGTGTCTAGATGTGATGAGGATGTGAATAGCCTTGTCTGTGATGGCCTTCACAGTGAAATAATACAGAACAGAAAGAGGTCATTCAATCCATTGTGTCTGTGCTGGCTCTTCGTGGTGCGGGTCTGGAACTCACTGCCTGAAAGGGTGGTAGAAGCAGAAACCCTCAACTCATTTAAAAGATGTTTGGGTATTCACCAGAAGTCCCATAACCTCCAAGGATTCGGACCAAGTGCTGGAAAATGGGATTAGACTGGGTGGTTCGTTTTTTGGTAGGTGCAGACAAGATGGCCAGAGTGGCCTCCTCCTGTTCCATAATTTTTTCTACATTTTCTAAATATTTGAAGAGGAGGAATGTGCAGAGATGTGGGGAGATAGTGGGGGAGTGGCAGTACGTGAATTGCTCCTTAGGGGGGCTAGCATGGACATAATGGGTTGAATGGCCTTCTTCTGTGCTGTAACGATGCTATTATTCTATGATCCTTCCTGAGGTGTGGCATCCAGAATTGGATACAGTACTCCAGCTGGGGCTTAATTAATGATTTATAAAGGTTCAGCTTTATTTTTTTTTACTCTGTAGCCTTATTTTTAAAGCCACAAATCATACATACATGTTTTAACAGCTTTATCAATTTATCCCACCACCTTTAAAGATTTATGTACGTGCACCTCCAGGTCTCTTTGTTCCAGCACCCCTTTACAATCGTACCATTTTGTTTATATTGCCTCTCCATATTCTCCATTCCAAAATGAGTCCCTTCATACACCCTGTTCTGATGAAAGGTCACAGACCTGAAATGTTAACTTTGCTTCTCTCTCCACAGATGCTGCCAGACATAGAAACATAGAAAAATAGGAGCAGGAGTAGGCCATTCGGCCCTTTGAGCCTGCACTGCCATTCAATATGATCATGGCTGATCGTCCAAACTCAGTACCCTGTTCCTGCTTTCTCCCCGTATCCCTTGATCCCTTTAGCCCTAAGAACTATATCTAACTCTTTCTGAATATATTTAATGATTTGGCCTCAGCTGCTTTCTATGGTAGAGAATTCCACAGGTTCACCACTCTCTGGGTGAAGAAATCCCTCCTCATCTCAGTCCTAAATGGCTTAACCCTTATTCTTAGACTGTGACCCCTGGTCCTGGACTCCCCTGCCATCGGGAACATCCTTCCTGCATCTAGTCTGTCCAGTCCTGTGAGAATTTTGTAGGTTTCTATGAGATCCCCTCTTATTCTTCTAATTGACCCAATGTCCCGTCATACATCAGTCCTGCCATCCTGGGAATCAGTCTGGTGAACCTTCGCTGCATTCCCTCCATAGCAAATTCTCTGTTGTCAATTTAGAGCAGAGGGGATGGAAGCTAGGGCAGTTGCATGCTCCTCTTGCAGGATGTGGGAGGTAAGGGTCACCACTTGTGTCCCTGCTGACTTCACCTGTGAGAAGTGCACCCAACTCCAGCTCCTCACAGACCGCGTTAGGGAACTGGAGCTGGATGAACTTCGGATCATTCAGGAGGCTGAGGGGGTGATCGAGAGCAGTTATAGGGAAGTAGTGACACCTAAGTTACAGGATAAAGGTAGCTGGGTGACAGTCAGGGGAGGGAAAGGGATTAGGCGCACAGTGCAGGGATCGCCTGTGGCCGTTCCCCTCAATAATAATTATACCGTTTTGGATACGGTTGTGGGGGATGACCTACCAGGGGAAAGCCACAGCGGCCAGGTCTCTGGCACTGAGCCTGGCTCTGTGGCTCAGAAGGGAAGGGGGGAGAATAGGAGAGTGATAGTGATAGGAGATTCCATGGTTAGAGGAACAGACAGGAGATTCTGTGTTCGCGAACGAGACTGCCGGATGGTATGTTGCCTCCCGGGTGCCAGGATCAGGGATATCTTGGATCGAGTCTACAGGATTCTTAAGGGGGAGGGGGAGCAGCCAGAAGTCGTGGTACACATCGGTACCAATGACATAGCTAGGAAAAGGGATGAGGACCTGAAAAGCGAATATAGAGAGTTAGGTTGGAAGCTAAAAGGCAGGACAAGCAGAGTAGTAATCTCAGGATTGTTACCGGTGCCACGTGCTAGTGAGGCAAGAAACAGAGAGCGAGTGCAGCTGAATACGTGGCTCCAGAGCTGGTGTAGGAGGGAGGGCTTCAGATATGTGGATCATTGGGATACCTTCTGGGGAAGGTGGGACCTGTACAAGAAGGACAGGTTGCATCTCAACTGGAGGGGCACCAATATCCTGGGCGGGAGGTTTGCTAGAGCTCTTCGGGAGGGTTTAAACTGGTTTGGCAGGGGGATGGGAACCGGAGCTACAGATCAGTGGATGGGGTAGCTGCTGAACAGGCAGATACAGAGTGCAGAGAGTCTGTGAGGAAGGTTAGACAGTTGACAGGGCAAAGTTACAGCCAGTATGATGAGTTGAAGTGTGTCTATTTTAACACAAGAAGTGTCAGGAATAAGGGTGATGAACTGAGAGCATGGATCAGTACTTGGAGCTACGATGTTGTGGCCATTACGGAGACTTGGATATCACAGGGGCAGGAATGGATGTTGGATGTTCCGGGGTTTAGATGTTTCAAAAGAAATAGGGAGGGAGGTAAAAGAGGTGGGGGAGTGGCATTGCTAATCAGGGACAGTATCACAGCTGCAGAAAGGGAGGTCGTCGAGGAGGGTTTGTATACTGAGCCATTATGGGTAGAAGTCAGAAACAGGAAAGGAGCAGTCACTTTATTGAGAGTTTTCTATAGACCCCCCAATAGCAACAGCGACACGGAGGAACAGATTGGGAGGCAGATTTTGGAAAGGTGCAGAAGTAACAGGGTTGTTGTCATGGGTGACTTCAACTTCCCTAATATTGATTGGAGCCTCCTTAGTGTAAATAGTTTGGATGGAGCAGTTTCTGTCAGGTGTGTCCAGGAAGGTTTCCTGACTCAATATGTAGATAGGCCGACTAGAGGGGAGGCTATATTGGATTTGGTGCTTGGCAACGAACCAGGCCAGGTGGCAGATCTCTCGGTGGGAGAGCATTTCGGTGATAGTGATCACAACTCCCTGACCTTTACAATAGTCATGGAGAGGGATCGGAGCAGACGGGATGGGAAAATGAGAGGTGACTTGATAGAGGTGTACAAGATGATGAGAGGCATAGATAGAGTGGATAGCCAGAGACTTTTTCCCAGGGCGGAAAGGGCTATCACCAGGGGGCATCATTTTAAGGTGATTGGAGGAAGGTTTAGGGGAGATGTCAGAGGTAGGTTCTTTACACAGAGAGTTTTGGGTGCGTGGAATGCACTGCCAGCGGTGGTAGTAGAAGCAGATACATTAGGGACATTTAAGCGACTCTTGGATAGGTACATGGATGATAGTTGAATGAAGGGTATGTAGGTAGTTTGATCTGAGAGTAGGTTAAAGGGTCGGCACAACATCGTGGGCCGAAGGGCCTGTACTGTGCTGTACTGTTCTATGTTCTATCCTTCCTCAGATAAGAAGAACAAAACTGCACACGATACTCCAGATGTGGTCTCACCAAGGCCTTGTATAATTGCAGCAAGACATCCTTGCTCCTGCACTCGAATCTTCTTGCTATGAAGGCAAACATACCATTTGCCTTCTTAACTGCCTGCTGCACCTGCATGCTTACTTTCAGTGACTGGTGCACAAGGACACCCAGGTCTCACTGCACCTCCCGCTTTCCCAATCTATCGCCGTTCAGATAATAATCTGCCTTTCTGTTTTTGCCACCAAAATGGATAACCTCACATTTATCCACATTATGCTGCATCTGTCATGTCCTTGCCCACTCACTCAACCTGTCCAAATCACACTGGAGCTTCTCTGCATCCTCCTCACAGCTCACAATCCAACCCAGCTTTGTGTCGTCTGTAAATTTGGATATATTACATTTAATTCCCTCATCTATATCATTAATATATATTGTGAATAGCTGGGATCCTAGCACTGATCCCTGCGATACCCCACTAGTCACTGCCTGCCACTCAGAAAAAGACCTGTTTATTCCTACTCTATGTTTCCTGTCTGCCAACCAGTTCTCTATCCATGTCAGTACCTTACCCCCAATCCCATGTGCTTTATTCTTGCATGCTAATCTCTTATGTGGGACCTTATCGAAATCCTTCTGAAAGTCCAAATACACCACATCCACTGGTTCCCCCTTATCTATCTACTAGTTACATCCTCAAAAAATTCCAGTAGATTTGTCAAGCATGATTTCCCTTTCGTGAATTCATGTTGACTTTGTCCGATCCTGTCATTGTTTTCCAAGTGCTCTGCTATTACATCTTTTATAATGGACTCTAGCATTTTCCCCACTACTGATGTCAGGCTAACCAGTCTATAATTCCCTGATTTCTCTCTACCTCCTTTTTTAAATAGTGGGGTTATATTAGCTACCCTCCAAGACCTGCTGAGTATTTCCAGCACTTTTTGTTTTTACTTCACGCACCCTATTTTCTCAGTCACTTTGAGGACATTTTGTACTATTCAATGCCCTTAAAATATTCCAAGCTTTTTGTAAGGGGGATTTATAGCAAGTTTATATGGCAGTAGGCCACGCTTGGAATATGCATGTCAGGTTTGGCACGCTAATCTGTCAAGTGCAAATGGAATTCATGCAGAAAAAGATGTTGAAACTCCTTCTCTCAGTCTGCTCTTATTAGCAGGTATTAAACTGTTATAACACTCCAGAATTAGCAGAGAGACACACTCATCTGAGGAACTGTTTCTTTTTATTATAGATACAAGTTCCCTCACATAAAGTATGTTGTTTACTTGTGAAGAATAAGATATATTCTTACTTGATGCTTCAAAGGCTCCATTGATAAGTAATTGGTGTTCGGAACTGAGAGCCATCTGAACAGATTTCCTTCCCCAAGTACTTTGAACAATTCTCAGCTGGTTAATGGAAGTGTCTTCAATGTTGTCTTCTCCCCACCCTTCTGCTTTCAAATAAAAAAACAAGATTTCAAAGAGTTTTAAGATTGTGCATGTGGATTGTTTTTAAAGATGTTTTGGATTCAGGATCCCATTTAAAGTAGGAGAATCACCATCAAGTTCCTTTTTAAAAAAAAATGAAATTCGTCATTGGGGTCCCATTGAAAGAAGACAGTTGCATCATTAAGGCCATTTACGGAAACCCCATGTAAAATGAATGTTATCCATTGGGCTGCATTAGTGTAACTTTCAAACAACAGAAACAACTTGCATTTATATAGCGCATTTAAAAAGATCCAAGCTGTCTTAGACAAAATTAACACTGAGTCGCATGCAGAGATATGAGGACAGGTGATCCAAAG
Organism: Heterodontus francisci; assembly: GCF_036365525.1. Classification (NCBI taxonomy): domain Eukaryota; kingdom Metazoa; phylum Chordata; class Chondrichthyes; order Heterodontiformes; family Heterodontidae; genus Heterodontus; species Heterodontus francisci. The sequence continues at coordinate 11,038,125 of NC_090387.1, forward strand.
TTTGATCAAAACGATAGTTTTAAGATGGGGGTCTTAAAGGAGGAGAGCGAGGTTTACAAAGAGATTTGTAGAGCTTAAGCCCTAGATAGCTGAAGACACGGCCACCAATAGTAGGGCAAAGAAAGTATGGGATATGCAAGAGAAAAAGCCAGTTCTGGCTCAGGATTGCACAGCAACCTGGCGTGAAACAGGTCAGTATAGAATACTGCTTGGCTCACTCGAGATTTGTTACAGGCATTCATGGGGTACATTAGGTCAGAAGTGGGGATGTTCACTGATGATAGCACAATGTTCAGCACCATTCGAGACTCCTCAGATACTGAAGCAGTCTCAGTAGAAGTGCATCAAGACCTGGACAATATCCAGGCTTGGGCGGATAAGTGGCAAGTAACATTTGCGCCACACAAGTGCCAGGCAATGACCATCTCCAACAAGAGAGAATCTAACCATCTCCCCTTGTCATTCAAGGGCATTACCATCGCTGAATTCCCCCACTATCAACATCCTAAGGGCTACTATTGACCAGAAACTGAACTGGAGTAGCCACAGTGGCGCAGTGGTTAGCACCACAGCCTCACAGCTCCAGGGACCCGGGTTCGATTCTGGGTACTGCCTGTGTGGAGTTTGCAAGTTCTCCCTGTGACTGTGTGGGTTTTCGCCGGGTGCTCTGGTTTCCTCCCACAGCCAAAGAGTTGCAGGTGATAGGTAAATTGGCCATTGTAAATTGCCCCTAGTGTAGGTAGGTGGTAGGGAATATGGGATTACTGTAGGGTTAGGATAAATGGGTGGTTGTTGGTCGGCACAGACTCGGTGGGCTGAAGGGCCTGTTTCAGTGCTGTATCTCTAAAATAAAAAATATATATACCATGGCTACAACAGCAGGTTAGAGGCTAGGAATCCTGTGTCGAGTAACTCATCTCCTGACTCCCCAAAGCCTGTCCACCATCTACATGGCATAAGTCAGGAGTGTGATGGAATACTCTCCACTTGCCTGGATGGGTGCAGCTCCAACAACACACAAAAAGCTCAACACCATCCAGGGCAAAGCAGCCTGCTTGATTGGCACCCCATCCACCACCTTCAACATTCACTTCCTCCACCACCAACGCACAGTGGCAGCAGTGTGTACCATCTACAAGATGCACTGCAGCAACGCACCAAGGATCCTTCGACAGCACGTTCCAAACCCACGATCTCTACCAACTAGAAGGACAAGGGCAGCAAATGCATGGGAACACCACCACCTGCAAGTTCCCATCCAAGTCACACACCATCCTGACTTGGAACTATATCACTGTTCCTTCACTGTCTTGGGGTCAAAATCCTGGAACTCGCTTCCTAACAGCACTGTGGGTGTACCTACCCAACATGGACTGCAGCAGTTCAAGAAGGCAGCTCACCAGCACCTTCTCAAGGGCAATTGGGGATGGGCAATAAATGGTGGCTTCGCCACTGACGCCCACATCAATGAATGAATAAAAAAAAACTCCTCCTTAAATGCTGCCTTGTGTTTACTGTGGACTTTCTGTGCTGCCTCTCCCCCTTCATAATAATGGTACCCAAAGGCAATGCCATACTTTCTCCTGAGAAAATCTCCCTGTACTGTCATTGGCCTGGTATCTTCAACATTTGAAGATTAATCTCCAAGGCCAGGATTTTCTCAGCCCTTTGGAGTTTGGCTGGGAGGCAGGAGAGGTGGTAAAATGGTGGCGAAAGGCATTTGGAGGGAAGGCCGTCGTGGTTACATCATGAGTGGATATTACCAGAGGCGGCCAGGTTGGCGGGATGAGGTTGTGCTGGAATGCAGCAGGAAGGTAATTAAACCTGTAAAAACAGGCGATTATACCAGCTTTTTTCTATTTTATGAGGGGCGCATGGGAACAACAGAGTTTCAGAGCTTCCCCAGATGTAATGAGGTGGAAGCTCAGCGGAAGGTCAGTGTTGGCTGCAGTTGACAGCTTTTGTGAGAGGTAGCATGGCTTGGTAGGGAGGGTGCTATTTTGCAGACAGCGGCAGCAGCAATCTGGAGTAAAGACAAACTTGGCTAGCACAACAAAGACTTTCTGGCTGTTTCCTCTTTGACGTGGCAAGGACGGTAGGAGGCCCAGAGATCTGTGTGCAGCTATTTGCCATGGGCCTCATTCACCCAGGCTTTGAGATGTCCAGAGAGGAGGAGCATGAGAGAGAGAGAGAGCTGCAGTCACTGGGAGCAGAGCAGCAACACCCTGAGGGGCATCCGGATCATGAGCCTGGAAGGGGGCACAGATGAGGAGGGCGCAGAGGGGCACACAACCAGCCCCTGTGTGCAGATGACGCTACCCACCAGAGAGGGTCTACCATCAGAGATTCAACTTCCTGCAATGTCAGAACAGCAGTGTAGCCAAAGACTGTATCTTGAAAGGGAGGTGGTCATCGAGCTGTGCACCATGATGGAGGAGGAGCTGAGCTCAATGGGTGGTGGTGGACACCCAATGCCTGTGGCATTGAATGTCACCATGGCGCTGAATATCTGTGCCTCATAATCAATCCAGGAATCCACTGGTGATATGTGTATGATCTCCCAGTCTTCAGCTCATTGTTGCATCATGATAGTCACCAATGCCATGTTCAAGAGGTCCAGCCAATATGTGCACTTTTGCACTGATCCAGACAGTTAGGCTGCGAGGTCTTTCGGATTTGGGGCCATCGCTGGACTCCCCCAGGTGCAGGGTGTCATCTACTGCACACATGTGGCCACCAAGGCTCCCATAGACCAGGCAGCAGCCTTCATCACCAGGAAGGGCTTCCACTCATTCAATGTGCAAATGGTCTGCGACTTCCACTTCCTTCAAGTCTGTGCAAGATTCCCGGGAAGTTGCCACAATGCCTACATACTAAGGCAGTGTCAGGTGCCCGACCTTTTCAGGCCCCCCAACAAGGCTGCAAGGATGGACACTGGGTTACAAAGGCTACCCACTTAAGAGATGTCGACTTACACCTGTGCAGAACCCAAGCACTGATGCAGAGAAGAGATAACATGTCTGCCACGGGACAACTCAAGCGGCCATCGAGCAGGTCATAGGGCTGATAAAGATATGGTTCCAATGCCTGAATAGATCTGGTAGAGTCCTTCGGCATGCCTCAGAAATGGTCACAAGTTTCCTGGTAGTGTGCTGTGCTCTGCACAACCTAGCGCTACAGAGGGGTGAAGCTTTGAACAATGAGGACATCCTGCAGCACGATGCCTTCTCAAAGGATGAGGATATCGGGAGGGATGGTGACCAGGCACAACAGGATGATGACTCTGAGATTCAGCAGGCAAGGCGTAATGAGATAAGTGCAAGGGAGGCTCGTGACTCGCTAATACAGGCATGTTTCACTTGAGCCTTACTTACACACCCAGTCAATCTAATAAATCCTCCACTTTCTGCAGCCCTGTAACATATGAACGTAAGAATTAGGAGCAGGACTAGGCCACTCGGCCCTTTGAGCCTGCTCCGCCATTCAATAAGTTCCTGGCTGAACTGATGACTCCACATTTCCACCTACCCCTGATAACCTTCCTTGCTTATCAAGAATCTATCTACCTCTGCCTTAAAAATATTCAAAGACTCTGCTTCCACTGCCTTTTGAGGAGGAGAATTCCAAAGACTCACGACCCTCTGAGAGAAAAGAATTTCTCCTCATCTCTGTCTCAAATGGGCGACCCCTTATTTTTAAACAGTGACCCCTAGTTCCAGATTCTCCCACAAGGGGAAACATCCTTTCCACTGTTTCCTTGAATGCCTTTACTATTTCCCTGGAGCCGTCATCACATGAGACAACGGCATGAGAAATGCACTGACCTCATCAATGTGGTTCTTCCCATCGCACCCTTTGTAGGAGCCAGTGAACAGTTAATGGATTATTTTAGTGGTGCACCATTTCAGATTTGATTGAAGACACAACAAGGTGATATCTAATAACAAAATATGACCCGTGAAACCCAATAGCAGCTAGGTGGACTTTATCAAGCATTTGCGGGTGCTCCTGAGGAGTCTGAGAATCTGGCAATGACTCCAGGTATCTCATACCCCTCTCGCCCAGCCATTGCTCCACAGAGCTCATGGAGATGGAGGTGGCAATGGCATGCAGTTCCATGAGCATCCAGTGAGTCATTTTTCTGGATGTGCCTGTCCATGAGGGTCACCAACCTCTGAATGAATATGCTATGTTTGCACATGCCAGAGTCATGGCTGCACTCATGGCCTGGATGGACTCTTTCATCATGCACATGGGTGTGCAAAGCCTCTGGAAGCTCTGCCAGATATTCACACACCTCAAGCTGCAGCTCCAGCATCTGCCACCTTGTTGATGACTCCAGAAGCATGTCATCAGCCTGAAGCTGAACATTGCCGGGCCCTCCTACAGTCTTCTGAGTGTGAGTGGTCTCAACTGTCACTGCTTCCATCAGCTGCTCGGATGCCTGTCCTGTGCTCACCAGATTGTGACCACGTTACTAATTGCACGCGACTGCCCACCAACATGATAAGATCTGCACTTGTGGATGGTGTGGACGAATGATGTGACACTGCACTCTCTTAGGGCTCCTCCTCCTCCTCAGAGGTGGAGGGCTGTTGCTCAGACTTGGCAGCTGGCCACTTTTGTCTATGACCTGCAAGGGAGAGAAGACTGATGAGAGGGCAATGTGCTTTCCAACATCTCCTTCTGACTATTCATCATCTGGAGCTCTATGTGATCAGGATGTACACATGAGCACTGTGCTTTGAGTTTGTTAGAGGGTTTCCTGTGATCATCCATTAGGCCACTCACTCTCTCGGAGCTCCACACCCATCTCACCATCCACCTTGCCTGCCTCCATTCCTCCCAGCTCTAACGCCTCTTCCTCCATAGGCATGAGGATGGAAATGTAGGGCACACTGCCTTTGGTTCTTGATCTTTCCCTTGTGTTGTGAGCTCTCTTCTACAAGCACAGAAATTCCCATTGTTACTTGCCATCAAAGACACGCACGATACCTATGTTGTTAGCAGCCTAACTGTCCATCATGGTGCCACAGGCATGCCTCCTGCATGCGGCTAATCAGTATCGGCTCTGCAGAAGTCACCTCATCACCTCTAGCTGACCAGTGTCCTACTTGGAGAGACTAACATGCATCTGGCAGCCAATACTGATGCTTGGACATTTTCACCAACTAGGTGGAGAACCCCCTTCTCCAATCCTCCCACAGCCAAAAGACTTGCAGGTTGATAGGTAAATTGGCCATTATAAATTGCCCCTAGTATAGGTAGGTGGTAGGGGAATATAGGGACAGGTGTGGATGTGATAGGAATATGGGATGAGTGTAAGATTAGTATAAATGTGTGGTTAATGGTCGGCACAGACTCGGTGGGCCGAAGGGCCTGTTTCAGTGCTGTATCTCTAAATCAAATCAAATGTCATATTCATTTTCAGTCACATTTATGGCTGGAAGCTTAAGATGATGCACTGTACTCACTATGCCAGAATGCATCAGGTCATTGACCCTCTTTCAGCACTGCAACTAGATATGGGGGACAATACCACGACTGCTGACCTCTTTTGCTTTCTTCATCCAGGCCTGCTTGATCTGGCGAGCTAGTCTCCTCCTGCTGTCCCGAGGAAACAGTTCTTCTCTCTGTGCCCATATAGCCTGGAGGAGCACCTCCATGGAGGCATCAGTGAATCGTAGAGTGACTGTTGATCTACTTTTGGCTATTTCAGCAATTTGTGCAGTCGGCAGGGCTGCCTCGCTGTTCCCTCTGGGGCTGCTGCATGTACAAGCACTGCTGACTGCCTTTTAAAGATAGTACAAGTGTTGCCTGAGACAGAACTCCCCCTGCCCACAACACCTAACCCAGCTCCCCTGCCCGCACCACCTGACCCAGCTTCCCTACCTGCCGGCCCCGAGAATATCATGTTCAGAACTCGGCCCCCTGCTCACAAAGCCCCACCACCCACTTTCGATCCTGACATAGGTCAGTAAAATCCCAGCCCAAGTCACTGCTGCGAGCAACCAGGGAGAAAACTCACTGGGGCATTAAGAACAAATAATGTTTTTTAAAAAATTTTCTTTGAGCACTTGTTTATAATTTCTAACAATATTGGCGATGGGGAAAAAAAGGCTGGTTAACTGATGGTCAAGAATCATCCAATCAGTTTATGAAGAGTTTGTTCGATTTCTAATTGGCTTGGGGAGGTGGTGGCTATGAGGATGGATGTGTTGGGCGACCAATGGAAGGAATGCGGGGGCGGGGCAGTTGAATAACGTAGGTCATGTGATGAAACCTCCGGCATGTGTCCATCCAAAGTTGGCAACAATGGCTTTTCATGACTTCAGGACATCTCAAAAGGCATTACAATTAATGAAGTACTTTTGAAGTGCAGTCCCTATTGTAATGTAGGACAGTGGTTCTCAAACTTATTTGGTTGAAGGAATCTTTTTCAAATGGATTAGTAATCACACACCAATCTATACCAATACTATATAATGCTTATCACATGAAATTGCTGCATGTCATCACCATCGTCAGCAGTCCCTCATGTTGAGGATGATTGTTCCTTGTGGATAGCTGGGTGTTAGTGCTGGCTGTGGGTTTGCAGATGACTTATGAGCCCTATCTGAGCTTTGCAGGCTCTTCCACAGTAATGATATTGGTTGTCGGCCGGTGGAGGTGGTGGTGGATCGTTGGCTCGAGCAGCTGCCCTTTCTTTCCATCTTTCTCACCGTTCTCTCTCAGTGGCTGCTCTTGTTGATTGGAAGGACTTGATGGATCGTCATTTTGATCACGATTGGCATCTGCTTCCCATGTGTCGGTGTTAATAGAGCAGACCTTCACGGAGGCTTCGAGATTGTGTTTGAAGAATTTCCTTTAGCTCTCAAGTGAACAGGCTTCCTGGCATATTTCTGACTAGAGCACTTGTTTGGGCAGTCTTGAGTTGGGCATTCTGATGACATGTCCCATCCATCTCAGCGAATGTGAGATTATTGAGGCCTCTATACTTGGCATATCTGTGTCTTGGAGGATGCTCATGTTTGTTCTTTTGTCCTTCCACTTGATTTACAAGGTTCTTGATGATGTTGTTCTCGGGCCTTGATATGGTGTCTGTAAGTTGTCTGAGCTTCAGCACCATGGGGATGCGTGGGGGGAACCACTGCCCGATAGACTAGAGTTTAGTGTCAAGTCTGATATTGCAATTCTCGAAAACTTGAAAACTCAAGTATGTAATTTACCACAGGCTGTGCAAGCACATTGGATTCGCTAGTGTACCTCTTCTTCAATGTCAGCATTTTGGGATAGATAGCTTCCAAGTCTTGGGAGGCTAGGGACATTTTCCAACACTTCACCATGAATCTCAGTTGAAGGTGTTGGATTTGATACATTTGAGGTGGGTTGGTAGAGGGTTTTGGTCGTCCTAGTGCTCAGGACAAGACCCGTGCTCTCATAGGCTTCATTTTATATGGCAGTTATCTGTTATCGATCTTCTTCAGAGTGAGCACTAACTGTACGTCATCAGCCTGTAGTTCCATTCCAGAAGTAGTTGTTTTCTTGGTTTTGGCCTTCAGCTGGTTGTGGTTGAACAGTTTACCATCAGTGTGATAAGTTATTACCCCACCTGGGCGGAGCCAGTCAGTAGTAAGCTGCAGCGTAGCTGCAAGAAAGATTGAGAACAGTTTTGGTACAATGAGACACTCCTGTTTGACACCTGTTTTGATAGGGAAGGGGTCTGTGGTGAAGCCATTGCTTAGTACTGTTACTTGCATGTTGCCATGTAGGAGACAGATGATGATTCTGATCTTAGCCGAGCATCCTTATTGTTTTAGCACCTTCCAAAGGGCAGGTCAATTTACTGAGTCAAAGGCTTTTGTGAGATTGAAGAAAGCCATGTACAAAGGGATGTTCTACACTCTGCACTTTTCCTGAAGTTGGCGTCCTGTGAAGACCATGTCAGTTGTTCCCCTGGGGGGTCAGAAGCCGCACTGGGACTCTGGAAGGACCTCCTCTGCAATTGGTGAGAGCCGATTTAGAAGTATCCTAGCTAGGACTTTGCCAACATGCCTATGCCCCGATGGTTGCTACAGTTTGACTTCTCTCCTTCCTTTAATGAAAATTGTGATCATCATGGCATCGCTAAGGTCAGTTGGAATTTCTTCATTCTGCCAGAGCTTCACAAACAGGTAGTGTATCTGTGATAGCAGTATGTCTCTTCAAAGTTTCAGTACTTCCACAAGGATATTGTCAGGACCAGAATCTTTGCTGTTTTTCATCTGGTTGACAGCAGTTATCACTTCATTGAGCGTTGAATCATCATCTAGCACTCTTCTGATTGTATGTTGTGGGAGGTTCTCCAGCAGGTGCATATCTACCGTGGAGTTCTCATTGAGTAGTTCTGCAAAGTGCTCTTTCCCGCGGATGTTGATACTGTCCATATTGTTGAGGAGAGTCTTGCCATCTTTGGATTTTACCCATGTTGGTCTGTATGTTGAGGGTCCGTAGATCTCTTTTGTTGCCTTGAAAAAGGTGCGTGTGCCATGCACGTCAGTGACGAGTAGAATTTCCTCAACCTTCTCTGTCTACCTTCAAATTGCAGGCTCTTCATTGAATTTCAGCTTTAGCTATCAGGTGGGCAAACTTTTCTGTGGGGTTTGGGTCTTGTTGCCAGGTTTGGCTGCTTTCTGTTTACAATCGGTGAGTTTGCATATTTCTGTATCACTCTTATCAACCCCGTCTTTGTGTCTTTTCGTGGTGTGTCTGAGGATTTCTGGGCATATATGAGTGATGATGGATTTCCATGATTGCCAGTCAGCTTGGACATTTCTTGACTATCCATTCCTATAGTTTCCGATTGATTTGTTCTTGAAATTCCTTGAGCTTGGTGTCGTTTGACAGGCCATGAAACCTTGAACTTTCTCCATACCTGTCGCAGCTGTTATTTCCTTTTGGGGCCCACCTCAAGTGCCAATGCCAAGGGAATGAGTTGGTGGTCTATCCAGCATTCATCGGCCATAACCATAGCATGTGTAATGTACACATCTTTTTGATCCCTGCTGCTGACTATCATATAGTCTATTTAGTGCCAGTGCTTCATGTTTTTTTGGGTGAATAAGGGTATTAGTGACCACAAGATCATGCTCAGTGCACAAGGTAAAGAAGCGTACACTGTTGGGATTGGACTTTCCAACTCCATGCTTTCCAATGGTGTTTGGCCAAAGGGTGTGGTTGTCCCCCACCTGGCATTGAAATCACCAAGAAGTGTGGTCTTTGACTGTGGTGGTACAGTTGCCAGCATTGCGTTTAGGTTGCAATAGAAGGTTTCTTTCACTTCGTCCTCAGAGTCTAAGATAGGTGCACAAGCACTGATGAAGGTGGCAGATTGATTGTCTTTGAGCTTAAGATTGAGTTTGTTGTAGGAGTTTTTTTTTAAACTAAGAGGTCAGTGTGACTTAAAGACTGAAAAAAAGGACTTTCTGTAAACTGAATGTTGACTTGATATTTGAAGTGCAGGTTGCAAGGCAATTTGTATCCAAGCAACCAGAAAGTTTTACAACTATCTTGTGACCTAGGTTGTTGTTGAAAAGCTAGTTTCACTTTTGGGTTGTTCAGTTACTGCTGGAGACTAGTCAGGAATACAGCCCAGAAAACACTTTCTCTTGAAAAATAATTCCTGTATCAATTAAAATTCTAATTTATTTATGAAGTTAAAAGGAACTTTGAGGGAGTTGCAAATCTAATGTATGGGAGCTAAAACCCTTGTGCTGTTTATGCCTGAAGAGAGGGAAAGACCCAGGAAAAGAGGAGTTGCTACATTCTGTGGAGAATCACTGCTTTGCTGAGAGGGAGCTGCATTGTTGAAGGTAGCAAAATTCCTAATGTCCCCAGTCTCTCCAAAATCTCTACCTCAAGTGTGGTCTTTTGCATTTTTTGAAATCTCAAGAAAGTTTCTACTGTTAGACTGCTACTTTAAAATCTAAGTAGACCTGTTTCTACAACCTGTTGCTGAAAGGTCTGTGTGATGCCTGCTGCAAATGAATTGACTTCAATGCCTAACCATCACAAGCTATTTATCAAACTTGCCCAAAGAGACTTGGAGTGGCATCTGACGATTTGACTCTGGAACACCTCACCGATCTGGAAATATCCTACCAGAAGTTATAACCCGTTTTTTTTATTCCTAACAAACTGTTGTAAAATCAATATATCTGTTTTCCCCAGTTAACGGTTGATAATTGAATGTATGTATGTGCATGGAGGTTTGGAAGAATAAAGAGTTATAAAATAGATTCATACATGTAGATTTATCTCATCATTTAAATCTTGGTTTATTAATAAATGGTTAATTTTCTGTTGTTTAAAGAACCCTGGTTTGGCGTGCTTTATTCTGGAGTATAAATGAAGTGTTTAATTTGGCTATGAATTCTGCATTCTTCTCATGATTTCCCATTCCAGAAGAATGTGTAGCCACCTCTGTGTTCACTGAATTGTCCCTCATCTATTCCTTGTTAAAGGCTACTATGTCAATGTCTAGGTGTTGGAACTTGTGGGCTACTACCACTGTTCATCTCTCAGCTGATCCACCGATGAAGAATTTTGTTGTGGGAGGACTTATTGAGTGGTGGCCCTAACTCACCATGTCACATGGTGCTGTAAAGTAGGTTTATGGGGTTTTAAATGATGTAGAGGCACCACCCTCACCTCACCTCACCCTAAGCATCCCGTCACTGTGGTCTGCGGTCGCCTATTCGTCAGTAGAGGTCTTGCTTATTTCACAGCTTGCTTCCATATCTGGAGGTTGTTCAGCTATCTGCCACTTGCCAACACTGTTGGCAGCTGTTGCTCACACCTGACTGCATATAAAAAGTATTTTAATAATGCTTTAAAAAAAAACTGTTATTTATTTACAAACAACACTCAAGAATTTCTACACCATCCAAGACAAAGCAGCCCGCTTGATTGACACCCCATTCATCACCTTCAACGTTCACTCCCTCCACCACTGACACACAGTGGCAGCAGTGTATAGCATCTACAAGATACACTGCAGCAACTCACCAAGCCTCCTTCGACAGCACCTTCCAAACCCGTGACCTCTACCACCTAGAAACACAAGGGTAGCAGGCGCATGGGAACACCACCACCTGCAAGTTCCCCTCCAAGCCACACACCATCCTGACTTATACATTGCTGTTCCTTCACTGTCCGCTGGGTCAAAAACTTGGAACTCACTTCTTAACAGCACAGTGGAGTACCTACACCAACAGTCTGCAACAGTCCAAGAAGACAGCTGACCACCACTTTCTTGAAGGCCCGTAGAAATAGGCAATAAATACGGTCTTGCCAGCGATGCTCACAACCCATGACCGAATAATCTAAAAAAAAATTATTGAGATAGTTGTGCCTGCTCTCCCTTCATGCAATATGAGACAATAATACTCATAAATCATTCTGCATTTCCAGATGGACGTGTATTTTGTCTTCATTGCTGCCATAGTGGAAAAAGATGCTTCACAAATGTTTGTTGTTGGGAAAGGCAGCAACACTTCCATTGCTCCTTTCACCAATTCTGGGTTTTCCGTAGCAATGGATGGAAAATACAGGGAAGTTTGTTTTTAAAATTTAATTTTCAGCGAGCAGTCACAGGACAGTTTCCCCAACTCCTTCTGTGTTTCCACTCAGGCAGCAAGATGACACAGCAAACATTAAAAGTGGATCCCAAACCCAATCATACTTTCAAAATAAGAACTCTGGCCATGTTGCAAGATGCGTGATGATCCTTTCTTTCACACATTCAGCTGTCGCCACATTACCAAAAGGATGTGGATGCTTTGGAGAGGGTGCAGAGGAGGTTCACCAGGATGTTGCTTGGTATGGAGGGCGCTAGCTATGAAGAGAAGTTGAATAGATTAGGATTATTTTCATTCGAAAGGCGGAGGTTGAGGGGGGACCTGATTGAGGTGTACAAAATCATGAGAGGTATAGACAGGGTGGATAGCAAGAAGCTTTTTCCCAGAGTGGGGGATTCAAATACTAGGGGTCACAAGTTCAATGTGAGAGGGGAAAAGTTTAGGGGGGATATGCGTGGAAAGTTCTTTACGCAGAGGGTGGTGGGTGCCTGGAACGCGTTGCCAGCGGAGGTGGTAGATGCGAACACGATAGCGTCTTTTAAGATGTATCTAGACAGATACATGAATGGGCAGGAAGCAAAGAGATACAGACCCTTCGAAAATAGGCGACATGTTTAGGTAGAGGATCTGGATCGGCGCAGGCTTGGAGGGCCGAAGGGCCTGTTCCTGTGCTGTAATTTGTTCTTTGTTCTTTGCTCTTTGTTCTTTGTCATTGTGCTTACATCCAGAAACTCAGGGCTGAATTTTACAGCCCTCGACGTTGGGGGTCGTGGCTGGGGGGGTACCAGAAAATGCCTTCGGCAAAGGCCCACCATGGGTCCTGCTGCCAGGAAGGCTTGGCCTGATATTGCTGGTGGCAGCAAGGCCTCATTGCGGCCCCCCACCCCCCCGCTACTTGGCGATGGAAGCCAAAGTTGCCTATGTAAAATAATCCAAATGAATGAATAAATGACCTAGCCACGCCCGCCGTCTGTTCCAGGGCAATGTTGGTGCTGGTGGCGGTCATCCATCCGGAAATCCAAGGGGGAACAATGGTGGGGAGGGGGAGGAGGTAAGTTTCTCAGTGCGGGAGGTGGGGAGGGGAAGAATTGTCAGAGTAATGTCATTGGTGTAGGGGATGGTGGGAAGGGGCAAATATTAAAGTTTATGAACTTTGTGGGGAGAAGGTCAGGTGCACAAGGTAAATATTTTGTGGGGGGGAGAAGGCAAGGAATTCAACCTATGGTTGTTGGGGGGTGGAAGAGGGGCAAGGTCAATTAATTTGATTTATCAACATCCATTCTCCTTTAAAAATGTAAATGTGATGTTAAGGGCTCGAAGACCTTTAACAATGGCTTCAGCGCCTGCACAAAGGCAGCTGACACCATTGCCAGGGACGGACTGCCCGCCCCCTCCACGTCATCGGAGGGGGTGGTGGGGGTGGTTCGCTCCAGTCATTTAACTGAACTGCTGCGTTTAATATCGCAGCAGCCCACGATGTGCGTTCCGCGCAGGCAGACCATCGTTGTTTATGTCCCCTGCCGATTTCAGTGGTGGAAATGTAAATTCAGCCCTCAGTCAGCAGCAGGAATATATCTGAAACTCCGTTGCTCAGTCTAGTTTTCCAAATCTCAGTTTGCTTCCTAAATGTTGCAATCTTGTCACTCACTTCGAGTATGGGTTTTTTGTCCCTTTGCATTGATGGAGTCAGTGTATTTAATAGGTCAAAAATGTCAGCAAGCTATGCAAGTTTCATTATCCATAATTGGTCAGAGAAGTTTCCAGCTAAAACAGAATTGTGTACAGAAAAGGGAGCCAGCTGCCTTTCTAGGATTCGGCCATGAGATAACGAATGCACTTCAGTTTGCAATAATAATTTTTCACATCCTGCACCCATTTCTGAACATAGCTTTGCAAACAGATGTGAATTCACAAGTCTGGACTTCACAAAATTCACTGCTTATCACAGCTGCATATAAGACAGCATGTAATTCAGATTTCATTTTCTTCGAAGTAAAGGCTTGGCCTTATAACATACAATGTGTCGCAATTACCTGTGGGTTTACAGCTCTAATCCTGCAACAACACTATTCCCATTGCTGTCATAGTGGCAGCACTGTCTATGCAAACAGCAACGCAATTCTCCTACATAAGACACTCTTACTCCATGAAATTATCCAGTAACTTTAATATTTCCTCGCTTATTGTTTGTTCTGGTAATGGCTGACAAAAAAGACAATCTTCTACAATTTCCTCCAGATTTCTCTCAGCTAATACTTGCCAACGCTGCACTACTGACATCAGTTGTCTCATCGAATTGAATTGCAAACTGCTCATGTTCACAAAGTCTTTCTGTCAATTGATGTTTCGTATCTCTTGAAATTTCCTTGACTCTTCGACTGACTGTCATTAGAAAGTAGCACAGCCTTCAACTTCAGTGTCTTTAATCACCATAATTTTGCACATTTCTGTAGCAACTGGGAGAATCACTTCCTCTTCTACTGAAAAGCAAAATACTACGAATGCTGCAAATCTGAAATAAAAACAGAAAATGCTAGAAATACTCAAGGTGAGTTTATGAGCTCATCATGTGTTCTGATGAAAGGCCACAGACCTGAAATTTTAACTCCATTTCTCTCTCCACAGATGCTGCCAGACCTGCTGAGTATTTCCAGCATATTCTGTTTTGATTTCAGATTTCCAATATCTGCAGTATTTTGTTTTTATGTTAATGTTTAATTCACTATCACTTCTCTTCCAAGAATACACACCTCGAAGAAGTTCCAATCTTCTCTCCCATGGGAATTCTGTTTTCCTCTTTTACCTTGTTCACCTTCATTGCTTTCTATTTCCCTTCTTATATTTGATCAGGTATCTGCCAAAACTCTCTTTCACAGCCACATCACTTTCCTCAGCAATTATCTCTGGCTCCAACGTACTCCAGGTGGATTCCGACTAAAATTCCACCCTTCATGTTTTGGATCCACCCAAAATTACAGAAACATTCAACATTTCTTGAACAACTGTTCTCACTGGATCCTGCGATCCACATTTAGTGCCATGCACCGCCACATGCACACTCTCAACCCCTCTCTTCAGCAGCACCGACTCACTCCATCTCAAAGCTGTCCTGGTCCGCAGTTTCATTTCACCCTTCGTCTCATCCGATGCCTTAACAAAAAACTTTTTCTCTTCCTTTCAGATGTTGAGGATCACAAGTTCCAACAGCTCATGGGTACAAACGCCCCTCCAGATCTTTCTTCCCCTTCACTTCCCTCTGACCCTGTCCCTTCTTCTAATCTTACCCCTTGCCGTGTATTCACAATACCCTCTGACCTTTCTCTCTCTGACCCTGAACAATCTGGTCTTAGCAAAGGACTCAGTTTTTTTTTCTTTATGTCCTCACCTCAGTGAAATTCTCAATCTCAACACAGCGTTGAGCTCTTCTTCTGTTGTCTTTGCCTCTACTTCTTTGGCCAGGAGTCCTCCGCTCTCCCCTGCACAGTGGACCCTTTTTACCCATCTCCAGTATTCTTGCTCCACCTGGACCCCTCTCGCTGGCCTCTTACCTTCTCCTATATATGGGCTTTCCTGCTTTGAGCAATCTGAAATACTATTGAGGAGAATGCTTTGAGGTTCCTTTTCTGGAATATGTTATATTTGTCATTTTTTATTCTTTTGTAGTTCAAAGAAGTTTTTTGATTTATCTATATATTATGGGTACTTTGTTGTGAGGTATCACATTAGTTTTGCAGGTTTCATTGCTTTGTTGAATAAAATTTGAACGCACACAGTACCTTGTGGCTGTCCATCACTGAGCTCCCTAAATCAAAAGTCTATATAACTCTCTTCATACTTTCCTTAAAATAAAAGCAAAATACTGCAGATGCTGGAAATCTGAAATAAAAACAAAGTACTCGAAACACTCCGTAGATCTGGCAGCATCTGTGGAGAGAGAAACATAGTTAACGTTTCAGGTCTGTAACTCGATTTCTCTCTCCACTGATGCTGTAGACCTGCTGAGTATTTCCAGCATGTTCTGTTTTTATTTCATACGTTCTGTTCTTTATTTCTTGCTATTGGGGTGAAGCCTTGCCCTTGGTTTGAACTGAAGCATTTGCAATGACAGGACGAAGTCATTTCAAATGCTTTTCTATTTTGAAGAAATTTACTCACACACTGCCATTGATCAATTTTCCCCCCAATATTGCTTTTGTTTTATTTATTGGGATGAAATACTTATTGATCAATAGCTAATTGAAATCAGAATTGTTGGCAGCGCCACTGAAGAAGAGGTTAAATACCAACCCAGTCTGGTTAGGCTGAATCACGTTGCGTATTGTAATTTTTGTATAATGAATATTCTGTTGTGAAAGTAATGAAGCGATGTCATTTAACATCTGAAATGTTCAGGGATAAACAAACAGATAAATGAAAATATTTAATAGATACAGTAGCTAATATATTTAATAACCTCCCTATACTATGCTTAATGGCACTTTAAACCAGTTCAGTGAATTCTGTTCAACTCAAAGTCGATAGAAGTCAGATGCCAACCAGGTGTTTATGTTAGAAGATCACAAGCAACTTATCCATTATGTCTGCAGCTATCTCTTTTAGAAACCTATGTTGTAGGTCATTAGGTCCAAGAAATTTGTTGTCTTTTAGTTCCATTCGTTTCTCTAGTATTTTTTCTCTTCTGATATTAATTACTTTAAGTTCCTGACTCTCATTAGCCCATCGGTTCCCCATTATTTTTGGTATGCTTTTTAAATATTTATTTAATGCCTCTGACATTTTTATATTCCCCGTTATAATTTCTTCCGTCTCCGCCTCTAAAAAATCATTTACCTTTGCAATTTTTTTTTTACTTGTAGAAGCTCTTACTATCTGTTTTTACATTTCTTGTTAGTTTTCATTCATATTCTACTTTTTCAATTTTTATCAATTTTTGGTTAACATTTATTGGTTTCTAATACTCTTCCAATCCAGAGGCTTACTACTATTCTTTGCAATACTATAAGCCCCTTCTTTTAATCCAACGCTATCCTTGACTTCTTTAGTCAGCCCTTTTCCCAAGGAGTTTTTGTTTCTCAATGGAATGTATTTTTGTTGAGAATTTGGAATTATTTCTTCAAATGTTTTCCACTGCTTATCTACTATCATACTTTTTAACCTATTTTCCCAATCATCCTTATCCAACTCGCCCCTCATAGCTATGTAATTGGCTTTATTTAAATTTAAGACACTTGTTTCAACTTATGTATGTTACTCTGAAACTTAATGCGAATTCTATCATATTATGATCACTCTGCATCATAGGATTCCTTACTATGAGTTTACTAATTAACCCTATCTCATCACATAATACAAAATCTAAAATAGCCTTATTGCTGGGTGGCTCCATGATGTATTAGAACAAAGAACAAAGAACAGTACAGCACAGGAACAGGCCATTCGGCCCTCCAAGCCTGCGCCGATCTTGATGCCTGCCTAAACTAAAACCTTCTGCACTTCCGGGGTCCGTATCCCTCTATCCCATCCTATTCATGTATTTGTCAAGATGCCTCTTGAACGTCTCTATGGTACCTGCTTCCACCACCTCCCCCGGCAATAAGTTCCAGGCACTCACCACCCTCTGTGTAAAGAACTTGCCTCACACATCCCCTCTAAACTTTGCCCCTCTCACCTTAAACCTATGTCCCCTAGTCACTGACTCTTCCACCCTGGGAAAAAGCTTCTGACTATCCACTCTGTCCATGCCGCTTATAACTTTGTAAACCTCTATCATGTCGCCCCTCCACCTCTGTCGTTCCAGTGAAAACAATCCGGGTTTATCCAACCTCTCCTCATAGCTAATGCCCTCCAGACCAGGCAATATCCTGGTAAACCTCTTCTGTACCCTCTCCAAAGCCTCCACGTCCTTCTGGTAGTGTGGCGACCAGAATTGCACGCAATATTCTAAGTGTGGCCTAACTAAAGTTCTGTACAGCTGCAGCATGACTTGCCAATTTTTATACTCTATGCCCCGACTGATGAAGGCAATCATGCCGTATGCCTTCTTGACTACCATATCCACCTGCGTTGCCACTTTCAGTGACCTGTGGACCTATACGCCCAGATCTCTCTGCCTGTCAATACTCCTAAGGGTTCTGCCATTTACTGTATACTTCCCACCTGCATTAGACCTTCCAAAATGCATTACCTCACATTTGTCCAGATTAAACTCCATCTGCCATTTCTCCACCCAAGTCTCCAACCGATCTATATCCTGCTGTATCCTCTGACAATCCTCATCACTGTCCGCAACTTTATCAACCTTTGTGTCGTCCGCAAACTTACTAATCAGACCAGCTACATTTTCCTCCAAATCATTTATATATACTACAAACAGCAAAGGTCCCAGCACTAATCCCTGCGGAACACCACTGGTCACATCCCTCCATTCAGAAAAGCACCCTCCCACTGCTACCCTCTTTCTTCTATGACCGAGCCAGTTCTGTATCCATCTTGCCAGCTCCCCTCTGATCCCATGTGACTTCACCTTTTGTATCAGTCTGCCATGAGAGACCTTGTCAAAGGCTTTACTGAAGTCCATATAGATAACATCCACTGCCCTTCCTTCATCAATCATCTTCGTCACTTCCTCAAAAAACTCAATCAAATTAGTGAGACATGACCTCCCCTTCACAAAACCATGCTGCCACTCGCTAATAAGTCCATTTGTTTCCAAATGGGAATAAATCCTGTCCCGAAGAATCCTCTCTAATAATTTCCCTACCACTGACGTAAGGCTCACCGGCCTATAATTTCCTGGATTATCCTTGCTACCCTTCTTAAACGAAGGAACAACATTGGCTATTCTCCAGTCCTCTGGGACCTCACCTGTATCCAATGAGGATGCAAAGATTTCTGTCAAGGCCCCAGCAATTTCTTCCCTTGCCTCCCTCAGTATTCTAGGGTAGATCCCATCAGGCCCTGGGGACTTATCTACCTTAATGCTTTGCAAGACACCCAACACCTCTTCCTTTTTGATAATGAGATGACTGAGACTATCTACACTCCCTTCCCTCGGCTCATCATCCACCAAGTCCTTCTAATTGGTGAATTACTGATGCAAAGTACTCATTTAGTACCTCGCCTATTTCCTCTGGCTCCACACATAGATTCCCTTCTCTGTCCTTGAGTGGGCCAACCCTTTCCCTGGTTACCCTCTTGCTCTTTATATACGTATAAGCTTGTTGTAGGAAACTGTGTTGAATGCATTCCATAAACCTGCACTCCAGACAATCTGGCTCATGTACCAGATCAGATGGTATAATGAGTAACTAAAGGAGTGCTAGGTATAAGCATAGGTTTAAAAGTTTGATTATCCACTAATACTCGGAGAAAGATTTATGGCTAGGACGATAATGCTGTACTGCTGCAGACGTTAAGGATTTAAACAATGTTGTAAGCTATGAGAGTTCTTTCCAGTCATCCAAATTCCAGGAGTATATTACAGCTTGCACACAATCACAAAGCTCAATTAGTTTATATAATGAATACATCGTTTCATCTTGTTTGAATCTACAGAGCTGTCTAGATTATATTTTTGGATTAGTATTAATAAATGCAACTCCCCAATGCCATTACAGTTGCCATGTGACAAGTAGAGGAAATTTTTATGATGGAACTATATTGAAGACATAGCAGGTAGTCTCTGTAAGAAAAGAAAATGTTTCACTAACAAAAAAACGCTCGATTAGAACCCTGAATATATGTAAGAAGCTGTAATATTCTTGACTAACTTAATAGTGCTTCAAGTGATTGTCCCCTTGTTTAAGAAGGGTAGCAGGGATAATCCAGGTAATTATAGACCGGTGAGCCTGACGTCAGTGGTAGGGAAGCTGCTGGAGAAGATGCTGAGGGATAGGATCTATTCCCATTTGGAAGAAAATGGGCTTATCAGTGACAGGCAACATGGTTTTGTGCAGGGAAGGTCATGTCTTACCAACTTAATAGAATTCTTTGAGGAAGTGACAAAGTTGATTGATGAGGGAAGGGCTGTAGATGTCATATACATGGACTTCAGTAAGGCGTTTGATAAGGTTCCCCATGGTAGGCTGATGGAGAAAGTGAAGGCGCATGGCGTCCAAGGTGTACTAGCTAGATGGATAAAGAACTGGCTGGGCAACAGGAGACAGAGAGTAGCAGTGGAAGGGAGTTTCTCAAAATGGAGACGTGTAACCAGTGGTGTTCCACAGGGATCCGTGCTGGGACCACTGTTGTTTGTGATATACATAAATGATTTGGAGGAAAGTATAGGTGGTCTGATTAGCAAGTTTGCAGACGACACTAAGATTGGTGGAGTAGCAGATAGTGAAGGGGACTGTCAGAGAATACAGCAGAATATAGATAGACTGGAGAGTTGGGCAGAGAAATAGCAGATGGAGTTCAATCAGGGCAAATGCGAAGTGATGCATTTTGGAAGATCCAATTCAAGAGTGAACTATACAGTAAATGGAAAAGTCCTGGGGAAAATTGATGAACAGAGAGATTTGGGTGTTCAGGTCCATTGTTCCCTGAAGGTGGCAACGCAGGTCAATGGAGTGGTCAAGAAGGCATACGGCATGCTTTCCTTCATCGGACGGGGTATTGAGTATAAGAGTTGGCAGGTCATGTTACAGTTGTATAGGACTTTGGTTCGGCCACATTTGGAATACTGCGTGCAGTTCTGGTCGCCACATTACCAAAAGGATGTAGATGCTTTGGAGAGGGTGCAGAGGAGGTTCACCAGAATGTTGCCTGGTATGGAGGGCGCTAGCTATGAAAAGAGGTTGAGTAGATTAGGATTATTTTCATTAGAAAGACGGAGGTTGAGGGGGGACCTGATTGAGGTGTACAAAATCATGAGAGGTATAGACAGGGTGGATAGCAAGAAGCTTTTTCCCAGAGTGGGGGATTCAATTACAAGGGGACACGAGTTCAAAGTGAAAGGGGAAAAGTTTAGGGGGGATATGCGTGGAAAGTTCT
Organism: Heterodontus francisci; assembly: GCF_036365525.1. NCBI lineage: Eukaryota > Metazoa > Chordata > Chondrichthyes > Heterodontiformes > Heterodontidae > Heterodontus > Heterodontus francisci. The sequence continues at coordinate 11,058,737 of NC_090387.1, forward strand.
TTACGCAGAGGGTGGTGGGTGCCTGGAACGCATTGCCAGTGGAGGTGTTAGACGTGGGCACGATAGCGTCTTTTAAGATGTATCTAGACAGATACATGAATGGGCAGGAAGTAAAGAGATACAGACCCTTAGAAAATAGGCGACATGTTTAGATAGAGGATTTGGATCGGCGTAGGCTTGGAGGGCCGAAGGGCCTGTTCCTGTGCTGTAATTTTCTTTGTTCTTTGTTCTTTGTTCTTTAATTTTCTTTGAGTTTTGTGGTGGAGATTTGTGAAAGCTATTCAACCCAGGGCCATGGGCAACGAGAGCAAAGTGCTTTTTTGTTTTAGCCAGTTTTCAGGCTGCTTTTCCCACAGATAAACAAAGCTACTGGACTGCGATGAAAAACAACACTTTTAGACCATGGTATAACTGGTTGAGAGGCCAAAGTGTCAGAAAATCTGGCTGAAACTAACAAACAGCCATACTTCAAAGCTGTATCGTGCTTTGATGCAAAGATAGAACCCTAGTGAAACTTTATGCTTTGATATGTCTGATAAGAGTGAAAATGGACACAAAGAACATGGGGTCACGATATCTGTTCCAGGGGTTATCTCAACCCTATCCATGGAAATTCTGTTAATTTGAGTATTGTAAAGTTTATTTGAAAGCTGCAAAAACTGGCAAAAGTTGACATTCATTGATGTTGTCAGGACTTGTCTTCTTTTGAAATGTCGAGCAGCTGATTCCACAAGCAATTTTTACTGAAAGAAAAGGTTTAAGAAACATGGATAGTTTCTGACTTGAAACACTAACTCTGCTTCTCTCTCCACAGATGCTGCCAGACCTGCTGAGTATTTCCAGCATTTCTTATTTTATTTCAGATTTCCAGCATCTGCAGTATTTTGCTTTTATTATATGGATAGTTTCAAGGCAGTTTCGAACACAATTCAATATTTCATTGGACAATTGCAGCTTAAGGTGGATTTTGATAGGACAGTGCGAAGCTGTCAACGGAACATCCCACCCACCTTGAAAAGAAAGGTATGAAGATCATTGTAAAGAGTGATTTGAAGCTGCAGCTGGGTGTCTTGGTCAGTTGCTGAAGAGTACAATCAACAGGAGGTGACTGCTCACTGGGTTATCAGATGTATAACTACTTGTAATGTATGTGTGACTAACAGGTTGTATCACTAAATGGCATTCCTACCAAAGCTAGTAAAGGAATTAGTGTTTAATTTGGGCTTTGAGTGTTGTCTCATTATTTCTCGTAATTCTCGTAACTAAACTGTAGAGTAACTTATCAACAGCAAAAGGTTACATCTTAAGTATGGTTGGTTGGCATCCTTCCATCTATGAAACATGATCAACACACAGCAAACAATTAATTTAAGTGGGGTGTTTGTTGATGGCTGTGAAGGCCAATCCTTGAGAGGCAGGTTCTGCCACAAGTGCTGAACATGAAGCTGCCAAGTGATGTAGTGAGGTGTTGTTTTTGACGTTGGCACCTGTTGCCAAGCTGCTGTAGCAACTGGTCATCTTGGTGCACACCAGTCCACAGGGTGTCACCATTTCCCTCTTTCGCCAGCTAGTGACTCCCAGGTGCGACAGTCGACGTTGAGGGCCTTCATGTCACACTTGCAAGCATCCTTGAAGCGGAGCTTTGGGCGCCCCACTGGTCATCTGGCCCCGGCTACCTCACCACACAGCTGGTCCTTGGGTATGCAACTGTCTTCCATCCTGCGGACATGTCCAATCCACCAAAGTTGTCTCTGTTTGAATAGTGCCAATACATTTGGGAGCTCTGACTTTGAGAGGACTGGCATATTTGTTAATTTGTCCTGCCAGAATCTATTGTGTTTATATTACTTGATAATACAGAATGTTTTAGTGTGTATAATCTGACTGTATATTTGTGTCATATTAAAAACCTAGGTGATGAAACTTGACTTGGACTGGGATATTAAATTGGGCAGAATTGCTTTTACTGCCTGATATACCATACGTGTGAAATTCTGACAGGGCGTGTAAGGGGCAATCAATGCAACACTGCCTGTTTTGCGTCACTGCTTGTGTCCAATTATTTCACACTCCGAGTGCATGATGTCCACTTCCTTTCTGTGCCATGATTTTGAGTCATGTTTTTTCAGTCAACATTTATTCTTGAAAATCATCACATGAATTGACATTTCATTTGGGAAATCCGATTACCATCCCTTTCACTGCAACAGTTTACCGATAAACCAATTGAATCTCTCAAAATATTTGCTGAAAAGGTTGACAGCTGCGATTTTTTTTCAATATCTGAAGTTTCTAATGTCCAAATTGAGTTTTAATCTAAATAACAACAGCAAAATATTACGATTTCACTGACTAGGGACACAGCAGTAACAGCAGATTTTATTCCCTAAATGATATTCGTGAACCAGTTGGGATTTTGCAAGAATCCAATAGCTTTGTGGTCGTTTTTACTGACACTGAATTCAAACCCCCAAACTGCCACAGTAGCAATTGAACTGGCGTTATTGACTTTGCTCTCTGGATTACAAGTCCAATAGCTTAACCATTGCACTAATGCGTTAACCAGAGGTGTAATCAGCAGACCGAAAGGAACTGCTGCAGGTGGCGAGTACAAGTTGAAGAAAGGGTTCATGTCGATTCTGGAAGAGCATTAATGCTCATCTGCCCCCAGAAAAATAGATTTATTCTAATGGGTAACTCTCCGCACCCCAGGAATTCCTCTTCCTCCCACTCCCTCCCCTCCCCTCCCCCACCCATTCCCCCACCATGAACTTTCTTACATCTGTTGCTCTCCGTGACGGTCTCACCAGATCTTACTCTGCTTTCCATTGGTGAGCTGCTTTAAAAGCACACAAACACCTTGCTGCCACAACACAAATGAACCCAGACCATGAAAATGGTCCAGTCCTCTGTTTCTACAAGGAGGCTGGCAACTAGGCGGCACAGTGGCGCAGTGGTTAGCACCGCAGCCTCACAGCTCCAGGGACCCGGGTTCGATTCTGGGTACTGCCTGTGCGGAGTTTGCAAGTTCTCCCTGTGTCTGCGTGGGTTTCCTCCGGGTGCTCCGGTTTCCTCCCACATGCCAAAGACTTGCAGGTTGATAGGTTAATTGGCCATTATAAATTGCCCCTAGTATAGGTAGGTGGTAGGGAAATATATAGGGACAGGTGGGGATGTGATAGGAATATGGGAATAGTGTAGGATTAGTATAAATGGGTGGTTGATGGTCGGCACAGACTTGGTGGGCCGAAGGGCCTGTTTCAGTGCTGTATCTCTAAAACTAAAACTTCCCTTTTGTATCATTTAACTTACCATAAGCTTTGTCACTGGAGATCCGCCAGCATTATGATATGTCACATTATGCTACTGGGGTGCAACACTTGTGTGTATAATGGATAATGCACTGTGTTATAGGACATAATGGGCTGAATTTTTCCGTTAACGGGTAAGTCCCACTGCCAGGGCTGAAAGTAGGAGGTGACCCCGCTTTGCCCAGTGGTGTGACCTGGGGCTGCATTTTGCTGGGAGCAGCCAATTAACAGGCTACTGGGGCTGCTATTCAATTAAGGACAGCGGCCCATGCCCCAAGAGCTGCCTGCCCAATCAAAAGGCCATCAGCTCAGCAGCGTGACTGAGAAGAGGCCATTGATGAGGTTGCAGCACCTGGGAGAGGGGACCTCAATGGGCAGGTGCCCTCGAAGACAGGTAAGTTGGTTTGGGGGAGGCTGGGGCCAGGCAGGCAGGCCCTGGTGATCGGAGGTGGGGAGAGGTCTGAGTGCCATTGCTAAAAAGATGACTATTTGTGCCTGGAGGCCCTTCCGTAGATCATTCAGTGTCCATAAAGGAGGCCCAATCCCAGAACCTACTGAGATGCCTCCATATTTCAATCTCCCCATGTGCCAGTGGGCCCACCTAATGTTGGAAAAATGCCCGTGGAGGCTGGAAGTATCCTTCATTGGCCACCTTCATGTCTCAGTTGGCCTCCCAGCAGGCGCAAACTTTTCCACAGCTGGCAATATGGTATGGTGTCAGGAAGACGTTGGGCTCCCCTCCTGACACCTTTCCCCGCAGTTTTGCCAGCCCTCCCACCTTTCAGCCTATCCCTAAAGGGCCCGGAAAATTCAACCCCTTGATACATTTGTTATATATAATGTAATGCACATTGTCAATATTGTATTGGTCCAGCATCATCGAGATTCCCAGAAACGTGTCCAAAAATTGTATATTGGACATTAAAATGAAGTATGATTTAGTCAGCACAGTCCTGCAGTTGATATTGTTCCTGCTGATTGCCAAGTGATGCTACTATTATATTTTGCTTTAATTAATAGTGGATAAGCAGGGTTACAGTAAACTGTGACTGAAGACAGACAGGAAGGTTGAGCAAGGGCCCTGTTGGTTGAGTTCTTCAGTCAAGTTGTTTGACCTCAAATTATTTACAACCTACTGATTGTCCACAGTTCAAAGTTGCAGATTTAATAACATTTCAAAAGCACAAATTAGAAATTTATTATTTTACAGACTGTTTTGAGAAAAACTCATCTGTTGACATCAATAAGGGAAGTTGAAAGGGATCCTTTAAAGATCAGAATGGTCTGAGGGAGCTTGTCAGACTGGCAACTTGGTGTGGGATCACGGAAGTGTTTGCAAGATTAGAGGTAAGCAGTGGGATAGTGTTGTTGTTGTATCTTCATGCTCTTCTCTTGGAATATTGTGCACAGAAAGAGTCACAGATTGATGTTTTTTAAAAAATTTTATTTTAGATATACAGCACTGAAACAGGCCCTTCGGCCCACCGAGTCTATGCCGACCATCAACCACCCATTTATACTAATCCTACACTAATTCCATATTCCTACCACATCCCCATCTGTCCCTATATATTGCCCGACCACCTACCTATACTAGGGGCAATTTATAATGGCCAATTAACCTATCAACCTGCAAGTCTTTGGCATGTGGGAGGAAACTGGAGCACCCGGAGGAAACCCACACAGACACAGGGAGAACTTGCAAACTCCACACAGGCAGTACCCAGATTTGAACCCGGGTCGCTGGAGCTGTGAGGCTGTGGTGTTAACCACTGCGCCACTGTGCTGCCTGATGTATAGTCTGACAGGCTGCGATGTGAAAGTTCCTTCCATTGCTGTCACCACCTTTACACCAGCTGGTAGGGGGGGTTAGTCCTATGTGGTGAGAGGGTTTTCTAGGCTTCCACAACCCATATAGAAATATAGAAACATAGAAAATAGGAGCAGGAGTAGGCTATTTGGCCCTTCGAGCCTGCTGTGCTATTCATTATGATCATGGCTGATCATCCAACTCAGTAACCTGTTCCTGCTTTCCCCCCCCATATCCTTTGATCCCTTTTGCCCCAAGAGCTATATCTAACTCCTTCTTGAAAACATACAATGTTTTGGCCTCAACTGCTTTCTGTGGTAGCGAATTCCACAGGCTCACCACTCTCTGGGTGAAGAAATTTCTCCTCATCTCAGTCCTGAAAGGTTTACCCCATATCCTTAAATTATGACCCCTAGTTCTGGACTCCCCCACCATCGGGAACATCCTTCCTGCATCTACCCTGTCAAGTCCTGTTCGAATTTTATAAGTTTCTATGAGATCCCCCTCACTCTTCTGAACTCCAGCGAATATAATCCTAACTGACTCAATCTCTCCTCACACGTCAGTCCCCCCATCCCAGGAATCAGTCTGGTAAACCTTTGCTGCACTCCCTCTATAGCAAGAACATCCTTCCTCAGATAAGGAGGCCAAAACTGCACACAATATTTCAGGTGTTGCCTTACCAAGGCCCTGTATAATTGCAGCAAGGAATCCTTGCTCCTGTACTCGAATCCTCTCAGTATGAAGGCCAACATACCATTTGCCTTTTTTACCGCCTGTTGCACCTGCATGCTTACCTTCAGCAACTTGTACACGAGAACACCCAGGTCTCATTGCATATTCCCCTCTCTCAGTTTATAGCTGTTCAGATAATAACCTGTCTTCCTGTTTTTGCTAGCAAAGTGGATAACCTCACACTTATCCACATTATACTGCATCTGCCATGCATTTGCCTACTCACTCAACTTGTCCAAATCACCCTGAAGCCTCTCTGTATCCTCCTCACAACTCACCCTCCCACCCAGTTTTGTGTCATCAGCTAATTTGGAGATATTACATTTAGTTCCCTCATCTAAATCATTAATGTATATTGTGAATAGCTGCTATCCGAGCACCGATCCCTCCGGTACCCCACTAGTCACTGCCTGCCATTCGGAAAAAGACCCATTTATCCCTACTCATTGTTTCCAGTCCGCCAACCAATTTTCTATCCATCGCAATACACTACCCCCAATCCCAGGCGCTTTAATTTTACACGCTAATCTCTTATGTGGGACTTTGTCGAAAGCCTTCTGAAAGTCCAAATAAACCACATCCACTGGCTCCCCCTCATCAACTCCACTAGTTACATCCTGGAAGAATTCTAGTAGATTTTGTCAAGCATGATTTCCCTTTCATAAATCCATGCTGACTCTGTCCAGTTCTACCACTGTTCTCCAAGTGCTCTGCTATAAAATCTTTGATAATGGACTCTAGAATTTTCCCCACTACCGACGTCAGGCTGACTGATCTATAATTCCTTGTTTTCTCTCTACCTCCCTTTTTAAATAGTGGGGTTACATTAGCTACCCTCCAATCTGTAGGAACTGTTAAAGAGTCTGTAGAATCATGGAAGATGGCCACCAATGCATCCACTATTTCTGGGGCCACTTCCTTAAGTACTCTGGGATGCAGACCATCAGGCCCTGGGGATTTATCGGCCTTCAATCCCATCAATTTCCCCAACACCATTTCTCTACTAATACTGATTTCTTTCAGTTCCTCTCTCTGTGTTCCCCAACATTTCTGGTATGATATTTGTGTCCTCCTTTCTGAAGACAGAACCAAAGTATGCATTTAGTTGGTCAGCCATTTCTTTGTTCCCCAGAATAAAGTTCCCTGTTTCTGACTGTAAGGGACCTACATTTGTCTTCACCAATCTTTTTCCCTTCACATACCTATAGAAACTTTAACAGTCAGTTATTATGTTCCCCGCAAGCTTACTCTCGTACTCTATTTTCCCTTCTTAATCAATCCCTTGGTCCTCCTTTGCTGAATTCTAAACTGCTCCCAATCCTCAGGTCTGTTGTTTTTTCTGGCAAATTTGTATGCCTCTTTCTTGGATCTAATGCTGTCTCTAATTTCCCTTGTAAGCCACGGTTTGGCTACCTTTCCCATTTTACTTTTACTCCAGATAGGGATAAACAATTGTTTCAGTTCATCCATGTGCTCTTTGAATGTTTGCCATTGCCTATCCACCGTCATCCCTTTAAGTAACGTTTCCCAATCCATCATAGCCAACTCGCGCCTCATACCTTCGTAGTTTCCTTCATTAAGATTCAGAGCCCTAGTCTCAGAATCAACTACGTCACTCTCCATCTTGATGAAGAATTCTATCATATTATGGTCGCTCATCCCCAATGGGACTCGCGCAACTAGATTGTCAATGATTCCTCTCTCATTACACAATACCCAGTCTAGGATTGCCTGTTCTCTAATAATAAATGAAAACAAATAATGCTGGAAATACTCAGCAGGTCTGGCAGCATCTGTGGAAAGAGAAGCAGAGTTAATGTTTCAGGTCAGTGATCCTTCTTCAGAACTGGCAAATATTAGAAATGTGAAAGGTTTTAAGCAAGTAAAGTATATCTGTTTTCAGGGGAATAGCCACAAGAGATTCCTGCACTGCCTGCCTAGTCCTCTTGCTCTGCCTGGTGGTCACCCATTCCCTTCCTGCCTGTGGAGTCTGAGCCTGCGGTGTGACCAGCTCTCTAGACGTGCTATCCATGATACTCTCCGCCTCGCGGATGCTCCACAGTGTCCCCAGCTGCAGCTCCAGCTCTGAAACCCAGGCTTCCAGGAGCTGTAGCTGGAGACACTTCCTGCACACATGCTGGTACCGGGCACTGGAATTGTTCCCAGCTTCCCACATAGAGCATGAGGAGCACACCACGGCTTTGAGCTCTCCTGCCATGACTTAACCCTTTAAATTAAACCTTTTGGAAGATGCTTAATATCAAATAATATCAATTACTCTCGGGCCCTTCTTCTCTGGTCCTCGTTACTACAGAACTCCCTAAAAAACACCACTTACTATGTATGAAAATAAACTGTAGACCTTTCTTACCTTAGTTACCAAGCGAGCTATTTAGAGCTATTCCCTAACAGCAGTTACTCACCAACCCATCACCTTGCAGCTTTCCTGTAATGTCGCCGTTGACATTTTTTCAAAACTCCGCGTGCCTGGACTGCTCTCACACAGGTCCGACTGCTGTGTCTGTCCCTGTGCTGGTCCCACTCAGTCTCTCTCCTTCTCTCTGCCGCTTCTCTTTTAAACTGTGCTGGTCCCACTCAGTATCACTCCTTCCCGCTGCCACTGCACTTTTAAACTCTGATGGAGGGGGTGTCACCCACTGGAGTACTGCATTGGATGTTGATCAGAAGTCTGAATCAGAGCTCTCATTAGTTGCTAAGTGTAAGTCCAGTAGTGTAATAAGCAGTTCACTACATTCAGAGACAGCATAAACCTGTCTTGGAACACCTAGCAAGGCTGCTCACAGTATGGTTACTCAGAAATTTTGTAGCATGCAACAGCGTAAAACAGTACCTGTATTAGTCTTGCCTTAACACTAACATAGGCACATGTTATAGCTCAGTTGCATTTACAATAATGTTAACATAGAATTATATATGTGGGTTGACTTGATAGATGTCTTCAAGATTATGAAAGAGTTTGCACTTGCGGGCAAGACCAGAACTAAGAGTCATAAATATGAAACAGTCAGTAATAAATCCAATAGGGAATTCAGAAGAAACTTCTTTGCACAGAGTTCAGTTAGAATGTGAAACTTACTACCACATGGAGTAGCTGAGGCAAGAAAATAGGCAGGATAGGGCTCATGGTGTTGGGGGTAATGTATGAGCTTGGATAGAGGATTGGTTAACAGACAGAAAGCAAAGAGTGGGCATAAATGGGGCATTTTCAATTTGGCAGGCAGTGAATAGTGCTGCAAGGATTAGTGCTGGGGCCTCAGCTATTTACACTCAATATTAATGACTTGGATGAAGAGACAGAGAGTAATGTATTTAAGTTTGCTGATGATACAAAGCTCAGTGGAAAGGTAAGCTGTGGGGAGGATGTAGAGAGGCTGCAAAGAGATATAGACAGGTTAAGTGAGTGGGCAACAAGATGGCACATGGAATATAATGTAGGGAAGTGTGAAGTTGTTCACTTTGATCGTAAAAATAGAAAAGCAAAATATTTTTTAAAAGGTGTGAAACTGATAAGTGTTGCTGTTCAGGGAGACTTGGGGGTACTTGTACAAGTAATGCACAAAGTTAACATGCAGGTGCAGCAGGCTATTAGGAAGGCAAATGGCATGTTGGCCTTTATTGCAAGGGGATTGGACTACAGGAATAAAGAAATCTTACTAAAATTGTGCAGGGCTTTGGTGAGACCGCACCTGGAATATTGTGTGCAGTTTTGGTCTCCACATTTAAGAAAAGATATACTTGCACTGGAGGCAATGCAGCGAAGATTTACAAAATTGGTCCCTGGGATGAGGGGGTTGTCCGACGATGAGAGGCTGAGTAAATTGGGCCTATATTCTTTGGAATTTAGAAGAATGAGAGGCGATCTAATTGAGACATACAAGACTCTGAAAGGGCTTGATAGGATAGATGCTGAGAGATTGTCCCCACTGGTCAGGAAATCTAGAACATGGGGACACAGTCGCAGGATAAGGGGCCAATCATTCAGGACTGGGATGAGGAGAAATTACTTCACTCAAAGGGTTGTGAATCTTCGGAATTCTCTACCCCAGAGGGTTGTGGATGCTCCATCATTGAATACATTTAAGGTTGGGTTAGATATATTTTTAGTCTCTCGGGGAATCAAAGGATATAGGGAGCAGGCAGGAAAGTGGAATTGAAGCCCGAGGTCAGCCATGACCGTATTGAATGGCGGAGCAGGCTCGATGGGTCATATGGTCTACTTCTGCTATTTCTTTTGTTCTTGTGAATAACATAGATGCATTTAAGAAGAAGCTAGGTAAACACATGAGGGAGCAGGGACTAGAGGATATGCTGATACGATTAGATGGGGAAGGATGTTCCTGTGGAGCATCAGCACTGGCATGGATCTGTTGGGCCAAATGGCCTGTTTCTGCACTGTAAATACTATGTAATATACTTGCTCCATTGTTATTGATTTAACCAAGGAGGAAATGACCAATGGGCTACTTTTCCATGAAGTACATCAGAAGCTAAAGTTCCAAGTGATGGCAGCAAAGGCAGGTCCTAGGTCCCACAAATCAGCCGCTTCCTGGTTCACCTGCAAATCATCGCTTTCCCCAGTGAGCAGAAGGTAGTAAATGTTGAGAGCTTTGCTAAATTGGTAGCACTTTTATGTCCAAGTCAGAGGGTTTGAGCTTGGTGCGAGGAGTGGAGTGCTTGATCGAGCCTGGTGCTCCAATGAAGCACTGAGGGAGTGCTGCACTGTCAGGTACTTTGCTCTTCAGTTGAGGTGCTAAACCTACCTGTTTGACTGGGTATTAAAGCTGTAATGGGAAGGATGTCCTCACTCAGAATGGTCAAGTCAGGATGTAGCAACCTCTGGAAGTATGAATTTGAATTCTATTTCTAACAGTGGCTGTTTCTAGCCTTGCTATTCAAGAAAGATGAGGTTAAATGACCCAAGGAACTTACTTCACCCAACCTAATGTTGTGTATATTGTTCTGAAAGTGCTTACATTTTTTGTTAATTATTTTTATGAGAACTCATATTTAAATTGTGGAAATGGATTCATTTTGGATGGCTGAAGACTTCATAGATGCTGGACTTTGTTTTTTGTTGAAAGTTCACTGAAAGGGCATTTGAGATGTTGTGTTTGAAAACAACCTTTACTGGATATCACATGCCTTAAGATAAATAAACAACAAAAACCTTGGTGACTTAGGGGAGATGCTTACAGAGAAGTGACATGCCAAGATTTATGAGGGTCAGGAGTTGGCTTCTGAGATATTGTTTTTGTTCAGTTGGGGTGTAGACAGTGTTGAAAAGCAGTTGGTTCTGTAGCCTGCTGAAAAAGAAACCCTCAGCTCATCTTTCCTGCACCTCTCTAAGAGATGTGGAGAAATCCAGTGTGTCAGCTCCTCTTTCTCTACCTCTTTGAAAAAACCCTGCGAATCCAAAGTGTGATAACTGAAACCTCTGATGCCCCATTTCTCCTGGAAAGCCTACCAGACTATTTTTCGACCTTTCCAGAGCAAACTGCTTCTGAAAAGATCCCAGCGACCCATCCACTTATATCCAGATGCCAGACTGAAAGGGACAACTGGCATCCTTCCATAGCTTTTCTTCTTCAAGAATTAGCAAGTATTTAGCAGAAGTATTCCCTTTTTGTCCATTTTTTTGTAAACGAGCTCTAGAGAGAAAAATATCTTTATTTTTCTTTAACCAGTGTGTGTGGGGGGGATTTAAAAAGGGAACTTTCCTATTTCAATCTGTGTGTTAATGGTTTATTCATTACTTGATAAGGCTTGATTTATAATAAACTGACAATTTGTTGTTTAATAAAGAAACCTGGTTGGTGTGCAATGAGATAGGATTAATTACTGACCTCATAGTGAAGATGCCCCTAGGCAGCAGCAATCATAATATGATTGAATTTTACATTCAGTTTTTGGGAGAGAAGAGTGGGTCTAACACTAGTATTTTAAACTTAATATAAGAGCAATTATGAGGGCATGAAAGCAGAGCTAGCAAAAGTGAACTGGCAAAGTAGGTTAAAGGGTAGAGAGATACAGCACTGAAACAGGTCCTTCAGCCCACTGAGTCTTTGCCAACCATCAGCCATCCATTTATACTAATCCTACATTTCCTACCACATCCCCAACTTCCCTCAATTCTCCTACCACCTACCGACACGAGGGGCAATTTACAATGGCCAATTTACCTATCAGCCTGCAACGGAAGTATGGGGTTGAAGGTGATTTAGAGCTTTGGATCAGAAATTGGCTAGCTGAAAGAAGACAGAGGGTGGTGGTTGATGGCAAATGTTCATCCTGGAGTTTAGTTACTAGTGGTATACCGCAAGGATCTGTTTTGGGGCCACTGCTGTTTGTCATTTTTATAAATGACCTGGAAGAGGGTGTAGAAGGGTGGGTTAGTAAATTTGCGGATGACACGAAGGTCGGTGGAGTTGTGGATAGTGCCGAAGGATGTTGTAGGGTACAGAGGGACATAGATAGGCTGCAGAGCTGGGCTGAGAGATGGCAAATGGAGTTCAATGCGGAAAAGTGTGAGGTGATTCACTTTGGAAGGAGTAACAGCAATGCAGAGTACTGGGCGAATGGGAAGATTCTTGGTAGTGTAGATGAACAGAGAGATCTTGGTGTCCAGGTACATAAATCCCTGAAAGTTGCTACCCAGGTTAATAGGGCTGTTAAGAAGGCATATGGTGTGTTAGCTTTTATTAGTAGGGGGATCGAGTTTCGGAGCCACGAGGTCATGCTGCAGCTGTACAAAACTCTGGTGAGGCCGCACCTGGAGTATTGCGTGCAGTTCTGGTCACCGCATTATAGGAAGGATGTGGAAGCTTTGGAAAGGGTGCAGAGGAGATTTACTAGGATGTTGCCTGGTATGGAGGGAAGGTCTTACGAGGAAAGGCTGAGGGACTTGAGGTTGTTTTCGTTGGAGAGAAGGAGGAGGAGAGGTGACTTAATAGAGACATATAAGATAATCAGAGGGTTAGATAGGGTGGATAGTGAGAGTCTTTTTCCTCGGATGGTGATGGCAAACACGAGGGGACATAGCTTTAAGTTGAGGGGTGATAGATATAGGACAGATGTTAGAGGTAGTTTCTTTACTCAGAGAGTAGTAGGGGCGTGGAACGCCCTGCCTGCAACAGTAGTAGACTCGCCAACTTTAAGGGCATTTAAGTGGTCATTGGATAGACATATGGATGAAAATGGAATAGTGTAGGTCAGATGGTTTCACAGGTCGGCGCAACATCGAGGGCCGGAGGGCCTGTACTGCGCTGTAATGTTCTAAAAAAAAAGTCTTTGGCTGTGGGAGGAAACCAGAGTATCCAACGGAAACCCACACTGTCACAGGGAGAACTTGCAAACTCCGCACAGGCAGGACCCAGAACCGAATCCGGGTCGCTGGAGCTGTGGTGCTAACTGCTGCACCACTGTGCCGCCCAGTAAGTCAATAGAGATGCAATGGCAGACATTTAAGAGGATATTTCAGAATGCCCAGAATAGATACATTACCATGAGAAAGAAAAATGCCAAGGGGAGGACCCACCATCCATGGTTAACTAAAAAAGTTAAAGACAGAATCAAACTTAAACAAAAAGCATATAATTGTGCAAAGATGGGAGGCAGGTCAGAAGATTGGACAGAATATAAAAAACAGCAAAGAATGACTAAAAGATTGATAGGGAGAGAAAAGTTAGAGTATGAGAGAAATCTGGTGAGAAATATAAAGACAGATAGTAAGAGTTTGTAAAGCTATTTAAAAAAGAAAAGAGTTAACAGAGTGAGCATTGGTGCTATAGAAAGCGTGTCTGGGGAATTAATAAGGGAAAATAAGGAGATGGCAGATGAATTGAACAGGTATTTTGCATTGGTCTGCACCATAGAGGATACAAGTAACATCGCAGAAATAACTGTAAATCAGGAAATGGAAGAGAGGGAGGAACTCAAGAAAATTACAATCACCAGGGAAGTGGTACTGAGCAAATTGTTGGAACTGCAGGCTGACAAGCCCCCGGGTCCTGATGGACTTCATCCAAGGGTCTTAAAAGAAGTGGCTAGTGAGATAAAAAAACAAAAATGGCTGGAAACTGTTCAGCAAGTCTCGCAGCATCATTGGAGAAAGAAACAGAGTTAACGTTTCAGGTCAGTGACCTTTCAGCAGAACGCTCTGATGAAAGGTCACTGACCTGAAACATTAACTCGGTTTCTTTCTCCACAGATGCTGCCAGACCTGCTGAGTATTTTCCAGCACTTTTTGTTTTTATTTCAGATTTCCAGCATCTGTAGTATTTTTGGCTAGTGAGATAGTTAATGCGTTGGTTTTGATTTTCCAAAATTCCCTAGATTCGGGGAAGGTTCCATTAGAATGGAAAATAGCCAATGTAACTCCTTCATTCAAAAAGGGAGGGGGACAGAACATAAGAAAATACAGGGCACTTAGCTTAACCTCTGACATAGAGAAAATTTTAGAAGCTATTATTAAAGATGTTATAGCAGGGCACTTCGAAAAATGCAAGATAATCAGGCAGAGTCAACATAGTTTTGTGAAAAGAAAATCATATTTAACCAATTTATTGGAGTTCTTTGAAGAAGTAACGTGCTGTGGATAAAAGGGAACTGGTGGATGTACTGTACTTAGATTTCCAGAAGGCATTTGATAAGAAACATAGAAAAATAGAAAATAGGAGCAAGAGTAAGCCATTCGGCCCTTCGAGCCTGCTCCGCAATTCATTATGATCATGGCTGATCATCCAACTCAGTAACCTGTTCCCACTTTCCCCTCATATCCTTTGGTCCCTTTCGCCCCAAGAGCTATATCTAACTCCTTCTTGAAAACATACAATGTTTTGGCCTCAACTGCTTTCTGTGGTAGCAAATTCCACAGGCTCACCACTCTCTGGGTGAAGTAATTTCTCCTCATCTCAATCCTGAAAGGTTTACCCCGTATCACAGGTGCCACATCAAAGGTTATTATGGAAATAAAAGCTCATTCTGTAGTGGTAAAATTTTGGCATGGATAGAAGATTGGCTAGCTAACAGGAAACAAAGAGTAGGCATAAAAGCGTCATTTTCTGGCTGGCAAGATGTCACAAGTGGTGTGCCACAGGGATCAGTGCTGGGGCCTTAACCTTTTTGCAATTGATGTAAATGCCTTGGATGAATGGACCAAAGGTATGGTTGCTAAATTTGCTGATGACACAAAGCTAGGTAGGAAACTAAGTTGTGAAGAGGACATAAGAAGGCTACAAAGGGATATAGATAGTTTAAGTGAGTGGGCAAAGATCTGGCAACTGGAGTATAATGTGGGAAAATGTGAAATTGTCCATTTTGGCAAGAAGAATAAAAAATAAGCATATTATCTGAATGGTGAGAGATTGCAGAGGTTTGCGATGCAGAGGGATCTGGGTGTCCCAGTGCATGAATCACAAAAGGTTAGTATGCAGGTACAGCACATAATTAGGAAAGCTAATAGAATGTTATCGTTTATCACAAGGGGAATTCAATACAAAAATAGGGAGGTTATGCTTCAGCTATACAGGGCATTGGTGAGACCACATCTGGAGTACTGTATGTGGTATTGGTCTCCTTATTTAAGGAAGGATGTAAATACGTTGGATGCAGCACAGAGAACGTTTTCTAGACTCATACCTGGAATGGGTGGACTGTCTGACGAGGAAAGATTGGACAGGTTAGGCTTGTATTTTTGGAATTTAGAAGAGTAAGAGGCGACTTGGTTGAAACTTATAAGCTCCTGAGGGGTCTTGACAGGATGGATGTGGAAAGGATGTTTCCCCTTGTGGGAGAATCTAGAACTAGGGGTCACTGTTTAAAAATAAGGAGTCGCCCATTTAAGACAGAGATGAGGAGAATTTTTTTCTCTCAGAGGGTTGTGAGTCTTTGGAACGCAAACTCAAAAGGGGGTGGAAGCAGAGTCTTTGAATATTTTTAAGGCACAGGGAGATAGATTATTGATAAGCAAGGGGGTGGAAGGTTATCAGGGGTAGGTGGAAATGTGGAGTAATCAGTTCAGCCATGACCTTATTGAGAATGGCGGAGCAGGCTCGAAGGGCCGAGTGGCCTACTCCTGCTCCTAATTCGTATGTTCGTTTGTTTGTAATGCAGGTACAGCAAGGAATTAGGAAAGCTAATAGATTGTTATCATTTATTGTGAGGTGAATCGAATACAAAAGTAGGAAAGTTCTGCTTCAGCTAGACAGGGCATTGGTGAGACCACATCTGGAGTACTGTGTATAGTATTGGTCTCCTTATTTGAGGAATGATGTAAATGTGTTGGAAGCAGTTCAGAGAAGGTTTGCTAGACTAATACCTGGAACGGGCAAGTTGTCCTATGAGGAAAGGTTGGCCAGGATAGGCTTGTATCTGCTGGAATTTAGAAGATTAAGAGGTGACTTGATTGAAACGTATAAGATCCTGAGGGGTCTTGACAGGGTGGATTTGGAAAGGATGTTTCCCTTTCTGAGAGAATCTCGAACAAGGGGTCACTGTTTAAAAATAAGGGGTCGCCCATTTAAGACAGAGACGAGGAGAAATTTTTTCTCTCAGAGGGTCGTGAGTCTTTGGAAATCTCTTCCTCAAAAGGAAGTGGAAGCAGAGTCTTTGAATATTTTTAAGGCAGAGGTAGATAGATTCTTGATAAGCAAGGGGGTGAAAAGTTATTGGGGGTAGGTGGGAATGTGGAGTTGAGGTTACAATCTGATCAGCCATGATCTTGTTGAATGAAGGAGCAGGCTCAAGGGGTTTAGTGGCCTACACCTGCTCTTAGTTTGTATGTTCATCTATTCGTATGTGTATTCTATTCTTGGAAAAAGAGTACAGTATATGATTGGCTGTATCAGTAATTGGATAAACATTTAAATATATGTTGTGATCTGTGGAGAAGTGGAAATAGAAAAGACAGTGCACTTCTCCCATATCTGTTGTAACAATATTGAGAAACAAAGGACAAAGTCACGATAGCCTGAAGTCTATCCTGCCCAACACATTCACCAGTAAATAAGAAGCCATTGTGGCAGCTGAAGACAGGAGTAGCAGCGGGTGGCGGACCTGGGCGGAAGCTCATCCGGAGTGAGAGCTGTAAAAGAGAGCATGGGGCTCGAGGCCCTCACTTACCTGAAGACAGGAGCGGCGGCGGCTGGCGGACCTGCTGTCCCTCTCGCCGCACGCTGAGACTCGAAAGAAAACTTACAATGACATCACGGGAAATCTGCAAGCTGATTGGTTGGGTGAGTAGCAACTGTTAGTGCTTTTAAATAGCTTAACAAAAGGGAAAAGTTTTTTTGTTGAAAAAAATCCTCTGGTGATGAGTACTACTAAGGTGTTTTTTTTAATTCAGTGTAACTTATTAAGGTCTTTAGATTGTAGTGGGTAGAACAAGGCCACTAGTGTAATTAGTATTTTTTAATTAAGGGAGTAACTAATGAATCTAAGGGTAAGTCATGGCAGGAGAGCTCAGCCCCGTGATATGTTCCTCCTGCACTATGTGGGAAATCAGGGACGATTCCAGTGTCCCTGATGATCATGTGTGCAGGAAGTATATCCATCTGCAGCTACTGGCTACCCGCATTACTGAGCTGGAGCTGCGGGTGGATTCACTGTGGAGCATCCGCGATGCTGAGGACGTCATGGATAGCACGTTTAGAGAGGTGGTCACACCGCAGGTAATGGCAGCACAGGCAGAAAAGGAATGGGTGACCACCAGATGGAGTAGTAGGCACAGGCAGGTAGTGCAGGAGTCCCCTGTGGCCATCCCCCTCTCAAACAGATATACTGCTTTGGATACTGTTGGGGGGGATGACCTCCCACAGGAAAGCAGCAACAGCCAAGTTCGTGGCACCACGGAGGCTATGTGCATCGGAGTGAGGAAAAGGGGTGGAAGAGCTATAGTGATAGGGGATTCTATTGTAAGGAGTGCAGATAGGCGTTTCTGTGGCCGCAAACGAGGCTCCAAGATGGGATGTTGCCTCCCTGGTGCTAGGGTCAAGGATGTCTCGGAGCGGCTGCAGGACATTCTGAAGGGGGGAGGGTGAACAGTCAGAGGTCGTGATACACATTGGTACCAACGACATAGGTAGAAAGAGGGATGAGGTCCTGCAACAAGAATTTAGGAAGCTAGGTGGCAGATTAAAAAGCAGGACCTCAAAGGTTGTAATCTCTGGATTACTCCCTGTACCACGTGCTAGCGAGTATAGGCATAGGAGGATACAGCAGATGAATGTGTGGCTGAGGAGATGGTGCAGGAGGGAGGGCTTTAGGTTTCTGGATCACTGGGTCTGTTTCTGGCAAAGGTGGGACCTTTACAAGTTGGACAGGTTGCATCTGAACCTGAACGGGACCAACATCCTTGCTGGGAGGTGTGCTAGCGCTGTTGGGGGTGGGGGGGAGGGGTTAAACTAATTTGGCAGGGGGATGGGATACAGTAGGGGTGGTACAGTAAGGGGTGAGGCACAGCTAAATATAGAAGAGAAACTGAGTCAGTCTGGAAGGCAGAGCAAATATGGACCTGTTAGGGCACAAGTGAAAAATGCAAGACTGGATTGCATATACTTTAATGCAAGGAGTCTTACTGATAAGGCAGATGAATTGAGGGCATTGATTAGCACATGGGATTATGATATTATTGCTATTACAGAAACATGGCTGAGGGAGGGGCAGGACTGGTAACTCAATATTTCAGGGTATAAAATCTTCAGGTGTGATAGAGGAGGGGATAAAAGAGGAGGTGGTATTGCACTGTTCATCAATGAGTCAATTACTGCAGTAAGGAGGGATGATATCTTAGAAGGTTCCTCAAATGAGGCCATATGGGTAGAACTTAAGAACAAAAGGGGGGCAATCACTTGGCTGTGCATGTACTACAGGCCTCCGAACAGTCAGGGAGAGCTAGAGGAGCAGATATATCGACAAATCTCAGAGAGGTGTCAAAATAATAGGGTAATAATAGTAGGGGATTTCAACTTACCTAATATCAACTGGGTTAGTCTTAGTGCAAAAGGCTTAAAGGGGGAGAAATTCTTAAAATACATACAGGAGAGCTTTTTGAGCCAGTACGTAAAAAGTCCTACAAGAGAAGGGGCAGTAGTGGACCTAATCCTTGGGATTGAAGCTGGACAAGTGGTAGAAGTGTCAGTGGGGGAGCATTTCAGGGATAGTGATCATAACTCTGTAAGATTTAAGATAGTTATTGAAAAGGACAAAGACGGGCCAGAAATAAAGGTACTGAATTGGGGGAAGGTCGATTTCAATTTGATAAAACAGCATCTGGCCAAAGTGGACTGGGAGCAGCTACTTGTAGGAAAGTCTACATCAGGCCATTGGGAGGCATTCAAAGAGGAAATACTGAGAGTTCAGAGCTAACATGTACCCATCAAGGTGAAGGGTAGGACCAACAAGTCCAGGGAACCCTGGATGTCAAGGGATATAGAGTATTGGATCAGAAATAAAAAGGAGGCTTATGGCAGATTCGGAGCACTGAAAACATTGGAGGCATTAGAGGAGTATAGAAAGTAATTTAAAAAGTAATTAGGAGAGTGAAGCGAGGACATGAAAAAACATTGGCGGTCAATATAAAGGAAAATCCTAAGGCGTTTTATAAGTATATTAAGGGCAAGAGGATAACCAGGGAAAGAGTAGGGCCCATTAGGGATCAAAGTGGCAATCTGTGTGTGGAGCCGGAGGACATGGGTGAGGTTTTAAATGATTACTTTTCATCTGTTTTCACTGTGGAGAATGACGATGTAGGTGTAGAGATCAGGGAGGGGGATTGCGATATACTTGAACATATTAACATTGAAAGGGAGGAAGTATTTGATGCTTTAGCAGGCTTAAAAGTGGATAATTCCCCAGGCGCAGATGAGATGTATCACAGGTTGCTGTGTGAGGCAAGGGAGGTGATAGCAGGGGCACTGACACAAATTTTCAGATCCTCTCTTGCCACGGGAGAGGTGTCAGAGGACTGGAGGACAGCAAATGTGGTACCATTATTCAAGAAGGGTAGCAAGGATAAACCAGGTAATTACAGGCCAGTGAGTCTAACATCAGTGGTTGGGAAACTACTGGAAAAAGTTCTGCGGGGCAGGATTAATCTCCACTTGGAGAAGCAGGGAATAATCAGGGATAGTGAGCATAGTTTTGTGAAGGGGAAGGCATGTCTCACTAACTTGATCGCGTTTTTTGAGGAAGTGACGAAGATGATTGATGAAGGAAGGGCAGTGGATGGTGTCTACATGGACTTCAGTAAAGCCTTTGACAAGGTCTCTCATGGCAGACTGGTACAAAAGGTGAAGTCACACGGGATCAGAGATGAGCTGGCAAGATGGATACAGAACTGGCTCGGTCATAGAAGACAAAGGGTAGCAGTGGAAGGGTGCTTTTCTGAATGGAAGACTGTGACTCGTGGTGTTCCGCAGGGATCGGTGCTGGGACCTTTGCTGTTTGTAGCATATATAAATGATTTGGAGGAAAATGTAGCTGGTCTGATTAGTAAGTTTGTGAACGACACAGATGTTGGTGGAGTTGCGGATAGTGATGAGGATTGTCAGAGGATACAGCAGGATATAGATCGGTTGGAGACTTGGGTGGAGAAATGGCAGATGGAGTTTAATCTGGACAAATGTGAGGTAATGCATTTTGGAAGGTCTAATGCAGGTGGGAAGTATACAGTAAATGGCAGAACCCTTAGGAGTATTGACAGGCAGAGAGATCTGGGCGTACAGGTCAACAGGTCGCTGAAAGTGGCAACGCAGGTGGATAAGTTCATCAAGAAGGCATACGGCATGCTTGGCCTCATCGGTCGGGGCATAGAGTTTAAATTGTCAAGTCATGCTGCAGCTGTACAGAACCTTAGTTAGGCCACACTTGGAAT